>NC_082638.1:17155000-17455000 GCF_002263795.3 Bos taurus
TGACAACTGTACAACCAGTTTGTGTGTGTGTGTGTGTGCTGTTCTCAGCCTTGTGCGCTGGCGACGGCCAGCATGTGGGACTGCCAGCGCTGGCGACTGCCAGCGAATGCAGTGTGGGACTCCTGATCTCAGGCCTTTGACCTGGCTACTGTGCATCCCGTTTATGTGTATCTGTGTGTGTTTTTGTGTGTCCCTTTCTTAGCCCTGTGCCTGGCGACTGTGCAACAGTTGTGTGTGTGTGTGTGTGTGTGTGTGTGTGTCTGTGTGCCGGTCTCAGCCATATTCCTTTGGGATTGCGCAACCAGTTTTTGTGTGTGTATGTGGGTGTGTGTGTTTTTGTGTGTGTGTGCTGTTCTCAGCGCTGTCCCTGACAACTGTTTTGTCGGTTTATGTCTATGTGTATGTGTGTGCCATTCTCAAGCCTGTGCCCTGGCAACTGTGCAACCGGTTTTTGTGTGTGTATGTGTGTGTGTGTGTGTGTGTGTTAGAGCTGTTCTGAGCCCTGTGCCTTGGTGACTGTGCATCCGTTTTATGTGTCTGTGTATGTGTGTGTGTGTGTGTGTGTGCTGTTCTCAGCCTTGTGCACTGGCGACTGTGCAACTGGTTTGTGTGTATGTGTGGGACTGCTGATCTCAGCCCTGTGGTCTGGTGACTGTGAAACCGATTTGTGTGTATGTGTGTGCTGTTCTCAGCCCTCTTGCCTGACGATTGTGCAACCAGTTTCTTTATGTGTCTGTGTGTGTGTGTGTGTATGTTTGTGTGTGTGCTGTTCTCAGCCATGTGCACGGGCGACTGTGCAACCAGTTTATATGTATGAGTGTATTTGTTTGTGTGTGTGTGTGTGTGCCATTCTCAGCCCTGGGCCCTTGCAACTGTGCAACCAGTTGGTGTGTGTGTGTGTGTGTGTTCTGTTCTCAGCCCTGTACCCTGGTGACTGTGTAACCGGTTTGTGTGTGTGTGTGCCGTTCTCAGGCCTGTGCCTTGGCGATTGTGCAACCGGGTTATGTGTATGTGTATGTGTGTGTGAATGTGTGTGTGTGCCATTCTCAGGCTGCTGCCCTTGGGACTGTGAAACGAGTTTATATATGTGTGTGTGCTATTCTCAGAGTTGTGCCCTGGGGACTCTGAAACTGGTTTTTGTTCATGTGTGTGTGTTTGTGTGTGCTGTTCTCAGGCTTGTGCCCTGGTGACTGTGAAACCCGTTTGCTTGTGTGTGTGTGTGTGTGTGTGTGTGCTGTACATAGCCCTGTGCCCTGGCAAATTCCAAGCAGTTTGTGTGTGTATGTGTGTGTGTGTGTGTGTGCTGTTCTCAGGCTTGTGCCCTGGCGAATGTGAAACCATTTTTTTTGTTTGTGTGTGTGTGTGTATGTGTGTGTGTGTGAGTGCTGTGTGTATGTGTGTGTGTGAGTGCTGTTCTCAGCCCTGGGCACTGGCGATTATGCAAAAGGTTATGTGTATGTGTGTATTAGTGAGTTTGTATGTGTGTGTGTCAGTGCCATTCTCAGCCCTGTGTCCTGGCCACTGTGCAACCAGTTTGTATTAATGTGTATGTGTGTGTGTGTGTGTATGTGTCTGTGTGTGGTCCTCAGCCCTGGCTCTTGGCGGCTTTGCAACTAGTTTGTGTGTGTATGCTGTTCTCAGCCCTGTGCACAGGCGACTGTGCAATCAATTTATGTGTATGAGTGTATTTTTGTGTGTGTGTGTGTGTGTGTGCCATTCTCAGCCCTGTGCCCTGGCCACTGTGCAACCAGTTTGTGTTAATGTGTGTGTTTATGTTTGTGTGTGTGTGTGTGTGTGTGTGTGTGGTCCTCAGCCCTGGCCCTTGGCGGCTTGCAACTAGTTTGTGTGTGTATGCTGTTCTCAGCCCTGTGCACGGGCGACTGTGCAACCAGTTTATATGTATGAGTGTATTTGTTTGTGTGTGTGTGTGTGTGCCATTCTCAGCCCTGGGCCCTTGCAACTGTGCAACCAGTTGGTGTGTGTGTGTGTGTGTGTTCTGTTCTCAGCCCTGTACCCTGGTGACTGTGCAACCGGTTTGTGTGTGTGTGTGTGCTGTTCTCAGGCCTGTGCCTTGGCGATTGTGCAACCGGGTTATGTGTATGTGTATGTGTGTGTGAGTGTGTGTGTGCCATTCTCAGGCTGCTGCCCTTGGGACTGTGAAACCAGTTTATATATGTGTGTGTGCTATTCTCAGAGTTGTGCCCTGGGGACTCAGAAACTGGTTTGTGTTCATGTGTGTGTGTTTGTGTGTGCTGTTCTCAGGCTTGTGCCCTGGTGACTGTGAAACCCGTTTGCTTGTGTGTGTGTGTGTGTGTGTGTGTGTGTGTGTGTGTGTGTGATGCTGTTCTCAGCACAGTGCCCTGGCGACTGTGAAACCAGTTTGTGTGAGTATGTTTGTGTGTCTGTGTGTTAGTGTGCCATTCTCAGGCCTGTGCCCTGGCGACTGTGCAACCGGTTTGTGTGTGTGTGTGTGTGTGTGTGTGTGTGTGAATTTTCAGCCCTGGTCCCTGGAGACTGTAAAACAGGTGTCTGTTTGTGTGCGTGTGTGCGTGTGTGTGTGTGTGCCATTCTCAGTTCTGTGCCGTGGCAACTGTTCAACCGGGTTGCGTGTGTGTGTGTGTGTGTTAGAGTTGTTTTGAGCCCTGTGCCTGGTGACTGTGCAACCAGTGTGTGTGTTTGTGTGTATGTGTGTGTATGCTGTTTTCAGCCCTGTGCACTGTCGACAGTGCATCCGGATTGTGTCTATGTGTGTGTGTTTGTGTGTGCCATTCTCAGCTCTGTGCCTTCGTGACTGTGCAAATGGTTTGTACGTGTGTGTGTGTGTGTGTGTGTGTGTGTGTGCTGTTCTCAGCCCTGTTCCCTGGCAACTCTGACATCAGTATGTGTGTGTGTGTGTCTGTGTCTGTGTGTGTGTTTGTGTGTGTGTTCTGTACTCAGTCATGTGCCCTGACAACTGTACAACCAGTTTGTGTGTGTGTGTGTGTGCTGTTCTCAGCCTTGTGCGCTGGCGACGGCCAGCGTGTGGGACTGCCAGCGCTGGCGACTGCCAGCGAATGCAGTGTGGGACTCCTGATCTCAGGCCTTTGATCTGGCTACTGTGCATCCCGTTTATGTGTATCTGTGTGTGTTTTTGTGTGTCCCTTTCTTAGCCCTGTGCCTGGCGACTGTGCAACAGTTGTGTGTGTGTGTGTGTGTGTGTGTGTGTGTCTGTGTGCCGGTCTCAGCCATATTCCTTTGGGATTGCGCAACCAGTTTTTGTGTGTGTATGTGTGTGTGTGTGTTTTTGTGTGTGTGTGCTGTTCTCAGCGCTGTCCCTGACAACTGTTTTGTCAGTTTATGTCTATGTGTGTGTGTGTGCCATTCTCAAGCCTGTGCCCTGGCAACTGTGCAACCGGTTTTTGTGTGTGTATGTGTGTGTGTGTGTGTGTGTGTGTTAGAGCTGTTCTGAGCCCTGTGCCTTGGTGACTGTGCATCTGTTTTATGTGTCTGTGTATGTGTGTGTGTGTGTGTGTGTGTGTGTGCTGTTCTCAGCCTTGTGCACTGGCGACTGTGCAACTGGTTTGTGTGTATGTGTGGGACTGCTGATCTCAGCCCTGTGGTCTGGTGACTGTGAAACCGATTTGTGTGTATGTGTGTGCTGTTCTCAGCCCTCTTGCCTGACGATTGTGCAACCAGTTTCTTTATGTGTCTGTGTGTGTGTGTGTGTATGTTTGTGTGTGTGCTGTTCTCAGCCATGTGCCCTGGGGACCATGCAACTATTTTCTCTGTGAGAGTGTGTGTTTCTGTGTGTGCTGTTCTCAGGCTGCTGCCCTAGGGACTGTGAAACCAGTTTATGTATGTGTGTGTGTGTGTGTGTGTTCTATTCTAAGCCCTGTTCCCTCGTGACTCTGAAACCTGTTTGTGTTCATGTGTGTGTGTGTGTGTGTGTGTGTGTGCCATTCTCAGCCCTGGGCCCTGGCGACTGTGAATTCGGTTGCTGTATGTGTGTGTATGTGCTCTTCTAAGCCCTGTGCCCTTGCGACTGTGCGCCTGGTTAGTGTCTGTGTGTTTGTGTGCGTGCGGTACTCAGCTCTGTGCCCTGACTACTGTGCAACCAGTTGTGTGTGTGTGTCTCTGGGTGTGTGTGTGCTGTTCGCAGCCCTGTGCCCTGGAGTTTCTGAAACAGGTATGTGTTTGTGTGTGTGTGTGTGTGTGTGTGTGTGTGTGTGTGTGCCGTTCTCAGCCCTGTGTCCTGGCGACTATGCAACGGGTTTGTGTGGTTGTGTGTATATGTGTGCTGTTCTCAGCTCTGTGCCCTGGCGACTGTGAAACCAGTGTGTGTGTGTGTCTGTATGTGTGGGAGTGCTGATCTCAGCCCTGAGTGCTGGCAACTGTGAAACCAGTTTGTGTGCGTGTGTGTGTGTGTTTGTGTGTGTGTGTGTGTGTGTGTGTGATGCTCTTCTAAGTACGTTGCTTTGGTGACTGTGAAACCGATTTGTGTAAGTATGTTTGTGTGTCAGTGTGTTTGTCTGTGTATGTGTGACGTTCTCAGCACTGTGCCCTGGCAGTTGTGCATCAGGTTTGTGTGTGTGTGTGAGTGTGTGCCGTTCTCAGGCCTGTGCCTTGGCAACTGTCCAACAGGTTTGTGTGTGTGTGTGTGTGTGTGTGTGTGAATTCTCAGCTCTGTGCCCTGGAGATTGTACAACAGGTTTGTGTGTGTGTGTGTGTGTGTTAGAGTTGTTCTGAGCCCTGTGCCTGGCGACTGTGCAATCAGTGTATGTGTTTGTGTTTATGTGGGTGTATGCTGTTTTCAGCCCTGTGCACTGTCGACAGTGCATCCGGGTTGTGCCTATGTGTGTGTGTTTGTGTGTGCCATTCTCAGCTCTGTGCCTTCGTTACTGTGCAAACGATTTGTGTGTGTGTGTGTGTGTAGGTGTGTGTGCTGTTGTCATCCCTGTTCCCTGGCCACTATGACATCAGTTTGTGTGTGTGTGTGTCTGTGTCTGTTTGTGTGTTTGTGTGTGTGTTCTGTGCTCAGTCCTGTGCCCTGGCAACTGTACAACGGTTTGTTTGTGTGTGTGTGTGCTGTTCTCAGCCCTGTGCCCTGGCGACAGGACAACCAGTTTGTGTGTGTGTTTATGTGTGTGTGCTCTTCTCAGGCCTTTGCGCTGGTGACTGTGCAACCGGTTTGTGTGTGTGTGTGTGTGTATGTGTGGGAGTGCTGATCTCATCCCAGTGCTCTGGCATCTGAGAAACCAGTTTGTGTGTGTGTGTGTGTGTGTGTGTGTGTGTGTGTGTGTGTGTGTGTGCTGTACATAGCCCTGTGCCCTGGAAAATTCCAAGCAGTTTGTGTGTGTGTGTGTGTGTGCTGTTCTCAGCCCTGTGCCATGGCGACTGTGCGACTAATTTGTGTGTGTGTGCGTGCTGTTCTCAGGCTTCTGCCATGGGGACTGTGAAACCGTGTTATGTATGTTTGTGTGTGTGTTCTATTCTCAGCCCTGTGCCCTGGCGACTGTGCGACTAATTTCTGTGTGTGTGCGTGCTGTTCTCAGGCTTCTGCCGTGGGGACTGTGAAACCGTATTATGTATGTTTTTGTGTGTGTTCTAGTCTCAGCCCTGTACCCTGGCGACTCAGAAACCAGTTTGTTTTCATGTGTGTGTGTCTGTGTGTCTGTGTGTGTGTGTATGCTCTTCTAAGCCCTGTGCCCTTGCGACTGTGCACCTTGTTTTTGTCTCTGTGTTTGTGTGTGTGCCATTCTCAGCTCTGTGCCCTGGCTACTGTGTGACCAGTTGTGTGTGTGTGTGTGTATGTATGTGTGCTGTTCTCAGCCCAGTACCCTTACAACTGTGCAACCGGTTTTTGGGTGTGTGTGTGTATGTGTGTGTGTGTGCTCTTCTAAGTCCCGTGCCCTGGTGACTGTGCACCTGTTTTGTGTCTGTGTGTTTGTGTGTGTGTTGTTCTCTGCCTGGTGCCCTGGCTACTGTGCAACCAGTTTGTGTGTGTGTGTGTCTATGTGTGTGTGTGTGCTGTTCTCAGCCCTGTGCCCTGACAACTGTGCAACAGGTTTGTGTGTGAGTGTGTGTTGTTCTCAGCCCTCTGCCCTTTCGAATATGCTACAGGTTTGTGTGTGTGTGTGTGTGTGTGTGTGTGTGTGTGCCATTCACAGCCCGATGCCCTGGCGACTGTGCAACCAGTGTGTGTGTGTGTGTGTGTTTGTGTGCTGTTCTCAGCCCTGTACCCTGGAGATTCTGAAACAGGGGTGTGTGTGTGTTTGTGTGTGTGTGTGTGTGTTGCCATTCACAGCCCGGTGTCCTGGTGACTGTGCAACCAGTTTGTGTGTGTGTGTGTGTGTTTGTGTGCTGTCCTCAGCCCTGTACCCTGGAGATTCTGCAACAGGGGTGTGTGTGTCTGTGTGCTGTTCTCAACCCTGTGTCCTGGCAACTGTGCAAGGGGTTTGTGTGGTTATTTGTGTGTGTGTGCTGTTCTCAGTTCTGTGCCCTGGCTACTGTGCAACCAGTTGTGTGAGTGTCTGTGTATGTGTGTGTGCTGTTCTCAGCCCAGTACCCTTACAACTGTGCAACTGGTTTTTGGGTGTGTGTGTGTATGTGTGTGTGTGTGCTCTTCAAAATCCCGTGCCCTTGCGACGGTGCACCTCGTTGTGTCTGTATGTTTTTGTGTGAGCTGTTCTCTGTCTGGTGCCCTGGCTACTGTGCAACCAGTTTGTGTGTGTGTGTCTATGTGTGTGTGTGTGCTGTTCTCAGCCCTGTGCCCTGACAACTGTGCAACAGGTTTGTGTGTGAGTGTGTGTTGTTCTCAGCCCTCTGACCTTGCGAATATGCAACAGGTTTGTGTGTGTGTGTGTGTGTGTGTGTGTGTTAGAGTTGTTCGGAGCCCTTTGCCTTGTGACTGTGCAACCAGTGTGTGTGTTTGTGTGTATGTGTGTGTATGCTGTTATCAGCCCTGTGCACTGTCGACAGTGCATCCGGATTGTGCCTATGTTTGTGTGTTTGTGTGTGCCATTCTCAGCTCTGTGCCTTCGTGACTGTGCAAATGGTTTGTATGTGTGTGTGTGTGTGTGTGTGTGTGTGTGTGTGCTGTTCTCAGCTCTGTTCCCTGGCAACTCTGACATCAGTATGTGTGTGTGTGTGTCTGTGTCTGTGTGTGTGTTTGTGTGTGTGTTCTGTACTCAGTCATGTGCCCTGACAACTGTACAACCAGTTTGTGTGTGTGTGTGTGTGCTGTTCTCAGCCTTGTGCGCTGGCGACGGCCAGCGTGTGGGACTGCCAGCGCTGGCGACTGCCAGCGAATGCAGTGTGGGACTCCTGATCTCAGGCCTTTGACCTGGCTACTGTGCATCCCGTTTATGTGTATCTGTGTGTGTTTTTGTGTGTCCCTTTCTTAGCCCTGTGCCTGGCGACTGTGCAACAGTTGTGTGTGTGTGTGTGTGTGTGTGTCTGTGTGCCGGTCTCAGCCATATTCCTTTGGGATTGCGCAACCAGTTTTTGTGTGTGTATGTGGGTGTGTGTGTTTTTGTGTGTGTGTGCTGTTCTCAGCGCTGTCCCTGACAACTGTTTTGTCAGTTTATGTCTATGTGTATGTGTGTGCCATTCTCAAGCCTGTGCCCTGGCAACTGTGCAACCGGTTTTTGTGTGTGTATGTGTGTGTGTGTGTGTGTGTTAGAGCTGTTCTGAGCCCTGTGCCTTGGTGACTGTGCATCCGTTTTATGTGTCTGTGTATGTGTGTGTGTGTGTGTGTGTGCTGTTCTCAGCCTTGTGCACTGGCGACTGTGCAACTGGTTTGTGTGTATGTGTGGGACTGCTGATCTCAGCCCTGTGGTCTGGTGACTGTGAAACCGATTTGTGTGTATGTGTGTGCTGTTCTCAGCCCTCTTGCCTGACGATTGTGCAACCAGTTTCTTTATGTGTCTGTGTGTGTGTGTGTGTATGTTTGTGTGTGTGCTGTTCTCAGCCATGTGCCCTGGGGACCATGCAACTATTTTCTCTGTGAGAGTGTGTGTTTCTGTGTGTGCTGTTCTCAGGCTGCTGCCCTAGGGACTGTGAAACCAGTTTATGTATGTGTGTGTGTGTGTGTGTGTGTTCTATTCTAAGCCCTGTTCCCTCGTGACTCTGAAACCTGTTTGTGTTCATGTGTGTGTGTGTGTGTGTGCGCCATTCTCACCCCTGGGCCCTGGCGACTGTGAATTCAGTTGCCGTATGTGCGTGTATGTGCTCTTCTAAGCCCTGTGCCCTTGCGACTGTGCGCCTGGTTAGTGTCTGTGTGTTTGTGTGCGTGCGGTACTCAGCTCTGTGCCCTGACTACTGTGCAACCAGTTGTGTGTGTGTGTCTCTGGGTGTGTGTGTGCTGTTCGCAGCCCTGTGCCCTGGAGTTTCTGAAACAGGTATGTGTTTGTGTGTGTGTGTGTGTGTGTGTGTGTGTGTGTGTGTGTGTGTGTGTGTGTGCCGTTCTCAGCCCTGTGTCCTGGCGACTATGCAACGGGTTTGTGTGGTTGTGTGTATATGTGTGCTGTTCTCAGCTCTGTGCCCTGGCGACTGTGAAACCAGTGTGTGTGTGTGTCTGTATGTGTGGGAGTGCTGATCTCAGCCCTGAGTGCTGGCAACTGTGAAACCGGTTTGTGTGCGTGTGTGTGTGTGTGTGTGTGTGTGATGCTCTTCTAAGTACGGTGCTTTGGTGACTGTGAAACCGATTTGTGTAAGTATGTTTGTGTGTCAGTGTGTTTGTGTATGTGTGACGTTCTCAGCACTGTGCCCTGGCAGTTGTGCATCAGGTTTGTGTGTGTGTGTGAGTGTGTGCCGTTCTCAGGCCTGTGCCTTGGCAACTGTCCAACAGGTTTGTGTGTGTGTGTGTGTGTGTGTGTGAATTCTCAGCCCTGTGCCCTGGAGATTGTACAACAGGTTTGTGTGTGTGTGTGTGTGTGTTAGAGTTGTTCTGAGCCCTGTGCCTGGCGACTGTGCAATCAGTGTATGTGTTTGTGTTTATGTGGGTGTATGCTGTTTTCAGCCCTGTGCACTGTCGACAGTGCATCCGGGTTGTGCCTATGTGTGTGTGTTTGTGTGTGCCATTCTCAGCTCTGTGCCTTCGTTACTGTGCAAACGATTTGTGTGTGTGTGTGTGTGTAGGTGTGTGTGCTGTTGTCATCCCTGTTCCCTGGCCACTATGACATCAGTTTGTGTGTGTGTGTGTCTGTGTCTGTTTGTGTGTTTGTGTGTGTGTTCTGTGCTCAGTCCTGTGCCCTGGCAACTGTACAACGGTTTGTTTGTGTGTGTGTGTGCTGTTCTCAGCCCTGTGCCCTGGCGACAGGACAACCAGTTTGTGTGTGTGTTTATGTGTGTGTGCTCTTCTCAGGCCTTTGCGCTGGTGACTGTGCAACCGGTTTGTGTGTGTGTGTATGTGTGGGAGTGCTGATCTCATCCCAGTGCTCTGGCATCTGAGAAACCAGTTTGTGTGTGTGTGTGTGTGTGTGTGTGTGTGTGTGCTGTACATAGCCCTGTGCCCTGGAAAATTCCAAGCAGTTTGTGTGTGTGTGTGTGTGTGCTGTTCTCAGGCTTGTGCCCTGGCAACTGTGAAACCGGTTTTTTTGTTTGTGTGTGTGTGTATGTGTGTGTGTGTGAGTGCTGGGTGTATGTGTGTGTGTGAGTGCTGTTCTCAGTCCTGGGCACTGGCGATTATGCAAAAGGTTATGTGTATGTGTGTACTTGTGAGTTTGTATGTGTGTGTGTCAGCGCCATTCTCAGCCCTGTACCCTGGCCACTGTGCAACCAGTTTGTGTTAATGTGTGTGTTTATGTGTGTGTGTGTGTGTGTGTGTGTGTGTGTGTGTGTGTGTGTGTGTGTGGTCCTCAGCCCTGGCCCTTGGCGGCTTTGCAACTAGTTTGTGTGTGTATGCTCTTCTCAGCCCTGTGCACGGGCGACTGTGCAACCAGTTTATGTGTATGAGTGTATTTGTTTGTGTGTGTGTGTGTGTGTGCCATTCTCAGCCCTGGGCCCTTGCAACTGTGCAACCAGTTGGTGTGTGTGTCTGTGTGTGTGTGTGTTCTGTTCTCAGCCCTGTACCCTGGTGACTGTGTAACCGGTTTGTGTGTGTGTGTGCCGTTCTCAGGCCTGTGCCTTGGCGATTGTGCAACCGGGTTATGTGTATGTGTATGTGTGTGTGAATGTGTGTGTGTGCCATTCTCAGGCTGCTGCCCTTGGGACTGTGAAACGAGTTTATATATGTGTGTGTGCTATTCTCAGAGTTGTGCCCTGGGGACTCTGAAACTGGTTTTTGTTCATGTGTGTGTGTTTGTGTGTGCTGTTCTCAGGCTTGTGCCCTGGTGACTGTGAAACCCGTTTGCTTGTGTGTGTGTGTGTGCTGTACATAGCCCTGTGCCCTGGCAAATTCCAAGCAGTTTGTGTGTGTATGTGTGTGTGTGTGTGTGTGTGCTGTTCTCAGGCTTGTGCCCTGGCGAATGTGAAACCATTTTTTTTGTTTGTGTGTGTGTGTGTATGTGTGTGTGTGTGAGTGCTGTGTGTATGTGTGTGTGTGAGTGCTGTTCTCAGCCCTGGGCACTGGCGATTATGCAAAAGGTTATGTGTATGTGTGTATTAGTGAGTTTGTATGTGTGTGTGTCAGTGCCATTCTCAGCCCTGTGTCCTGGCCACTGTGCAACCAGTTTGTATTAATGTGTATGTGTGTGTGTGTGTGTATGTGTCTGTGTGTGGTCCTCAGCCCTGGCTCTTGGCGGCTTTGCAACTAGTTTGTGTGTGTATGCTGTTCTCAGCCCTGTGCACAGGCGACTGTGCAATCAATTTATGTGTATGAGTGTATTTTTGTGTGTGTGTGTGTGTGTGTGCCATTCTCAGCCCTGTGCCCTGGCCACTGTGCAACCAGTTTGTGTTAATGTGTGTGTTTATGTTTGTGTGTGTGTGTGTGTGTGTGTGTGTGTGTGGTCCTCAGCCCTGGCCCTTGGCGGCTTGCAACTAGTTTGTGTGTGTATGCTGTTCTCAGCCCTGTGCACGGGCGACTGTGCAACCAGTTTATATGTATGAGTGTATTTGTTTGTGTGTGTGTGTGTGTGCCATTCTCAGCCCTGGGCCCTTGCAACTGTGCAACCAGTTGGTGTGTGTGTGTGTGTGTGTTCTGTTCTCAGCCCTGTACCCTGGTGACTGTGCAACCGGTTTGTGTGTGTGTGTGTGCTGTTCTCAGGCCTGTGCCTTGGCGATTGTGCAACCGGGTTATGTGTATGTGTATGTGTGTGTGAGTGTGTGTGTGCCATTCTCAGGCTGCTGCCCTTGGGACTGTGAAACCAGTTTATATATGTGTGTGTGCTATTCTCAGAGTTGTGCCCTGGGGACTCAGAAACTGGTTTGTGTTCATGTGTGTGTGTTTGTGTGTGCTGTTCTCAGGCTTGTGCCCTGGTGACTGTGAAACCCGTTTGCTTGTGTGTGTGTGTGTGTGTGTGTGTGTGTGTGTGTGTGTGATGCTGTTCTCAGCACAGTGCCCTGGCGACTGTGAAACCAGTTTGTGTGAGTATGTTTGTGTGTCTGTGTGTTAGTGTGCCATTCTCAGGCCTGTGCCCTGGCGACTGTGCAACCGGTTTGTGTGTGTGTGTGTGTGTGTGTGTGTGTGAATTTTCAGCCCTGGTCCCTGGAGACTGTAAAACAGGTGTCTGTTTGTGTGCGTGTGTGCGTGTGTGTGTGTGTGCCATTCTCAGTTCTGTGCCGTGGCAACTGTTCAACCGGGTTGCGTGTGTGTGTGTGTGTGTTAGAGTTGTTTTGAGCCCTGTGCCTGGTGACTGTGCAACCAGTGTGTGTGTTTGTGTGTATGTGTGTGTATGCTGTTTTCAGCCCTGTGCACTGTCGACAGTGCATCCGGATTGTGTCTATGTGTGTGTGTTTGTGTGTGCCATTCTCAGCTCTGTGCCTTCGTGACTGTGCAAATGGTTTGTACGTGTGTGTGTGTGTGTGTGTGTGTGTGTGCTTTTCTCAGCCCTGTTCCCTGGCAACTCTGACATCAGTGTGTGTGTGTGTGTCTGTGTCTGTGTGTGTGTTTGTGTTTGTGTTCTGTGGTCAGTCATGTGCCCTGACAACTCTACAACCAGTTTGTTTGTGTGTGTGTGCTGTTCTCAGACTTGTGTGCTGGCGACTGTGCAACCGGTTTGTGTGTATGTGTGGGACTGCTGATCTCAGGCCTGTGCCCTGGCTAGTGTGCATCCGGTTTATGTGTATCTGTGTGTGTTTTTGTGTGTCCCTTTCTTAGCCCTGTGCCTGGCGACTGTGCAACAGTTGTGTGTGTGTGTGTGTGTGTGTGTGTGTCTGTGTGCCGGTCTCAGCCATATTCCTTTGGGATTGCGCAAACAGTTTTTGTGTGTGTATGTGTGTGTGTTTGTGTGTGTGCTGTTCTCAGCCCTGTCCCTGGCAACTGTGCTGTCGGTTTATGTCTATGTGTGTGTGTGAGCCATTCTCAGATCTGTGCCCTGGAAATTGTGCAACCGGTTTTCATGTGTGTATGTGTGTGTTTGTGTGTTAGAGCTGTTCTGAGCCCTGTGCCTTGGTGACTGTGCATCCGTTTTATGTGTGTGTGTGTGTTTGTGTGTGTGTGTGCTGTTCTCAGCCTTGTGCACTGGCGACTGTGCAACTGGTTTGTGTGTATGTGTGGGACTGCTGATCTCAGCCCTGTGCTCTGGCGACTGTGAAACTGATTTGTGTGTGTGTGTGTGCTGTTCTCAGCCCTGTTGCCTGGCGATTGTGCAACCAGTTTGTGTGTGTGTGTGTGTGTGTGTGTGTGTGTGTGTGTGTATGTGTGTGTTTGTGCTGTTCTCAGCCATGTGCACTTGGGACCATGCAACTATTTTCTGTGTGAGAGTGTGTGTTTCTCTGTGTGCTGTTCTCAGGCTGCTGCCCTGGGGACTGTGAAACCGGTTTATGTATGTGTGTGTGTGTGTGTTCTATTCTGAGCCCTGTTCCCTCATGACTCTGAAACCTGTTTGTGTTCATGTGTGTGTGTGTGTGTGTGTGTGTGTGTGTGTGTGTGTGTGTGTGCCATTCTCAGCCCTGGGCCCTGGCCACTGTGAAACCGGTTGTTGTGGGTGTGTGTATGTGCTCTTCTAAGCCCTGTGCCCTTGCGACTGTGCGCCTGGTTAGTGTCTGTGTGTTTGTGTGCGTGCGGTACTCAGCTCTGTGCCCTGGCTACTGTGCAACCAGTTGTGTGCGTGTGTCTCTGGGTGTGTGTGTGCTGTTTGCAGCCCTGTGCCCTGACAACTGTGCACCTGGTTTGTGTCTGTGTGTTTGTGTGTGTGCCGTTCTCAGGTCTGTGACCTTGCTACTATGCAACCAGTTTGTGTGTGTGTGTGTGCTCTTCTCAGCCCTGTGCACTGACAACTGTGCAATTGGTTTGTGTGTGTGTGTGTTGTTCTCAGCCCTGTGCCCTGGTGAATATGCAACAGGTTTGTTTGTGTGTGTGTGTGTGTCTGTGTGTGCTGCCTTTCACAGCCCGATGCCCTGGTGACTGTGCAACAAGTTTGTTTGTGTGTGCTGTGTGTGTGTGTGTGTGTGTGCTGTTCTCAGCCCTGTGCCCTGGAGTTTCTGAAACAGGTGTGTGTGTGTGTGTGTGTGTGTGTGTGTGTGTGTGTGTGTGTGCCGTTCTCAGCCCTGTGTCCTGGCGACTATGCAACGGGTTTGTGTGGTTGTGTGTATATGTGTGCTGTTCTCAGCCCTGTGCCTTGGTGACTGTGAAACCAGTGTGTGTGTGTGTCTGTATGTGTGGGAGTGCTGATCTCAACCCTGAGTGCTGGCAACTGTGAAACTGGTATGTGTGCATGTGTGTGTGTGTGTGTGATGCTCTTCTCAGCCCTGTGCACTGACAACTGTGCAATTGGTTTGTGTGTGTGTGTGTTGTTCTCACCCCTGTGCCCTGGTGAATATGCAACAGGTTTGTTTGTGTGTGTGTGTGTGTCTGTGTGTGCTGCCTTTCACAGCCCGATGCCCTGGTGACTGTGCAACAAGTTTGTTTGTGTGTGCTGTGTGTGTGTGTGTGTGTGTGCTGTTCTCAGCCCTGTGCCCTGGAGTTTCTGAAACAGGTGTGTGTGTGTGTGTGTGTGTGTGTGTGTGTGCCGTTCTCAGCCCTGTGTCCTGGCGACTATGCAACGGGTTTGTGTGGTTGTGTGTATATGTGTGCTGTTCTCAGCCCTGTGCCTTGGTGACTGTGAAACCAGTGTGTGTGTGTGTCTGTATGTGTGGGAGTGCTGATCTCAACCCTGAGTGCTGGCAACTGTGAAACTGGTATGTGTGCATGTGTGTGTGTGTGTGTGTGATGCTCTTCTCAGTACGGTGCTCTGGCGACTGTGAAACCGGTTTGTGTAAGTATGTTGTGTGTCGGCGTGTTTGTCTGTGTATGTGTGACGTTCTCAGCACTGTGCCCTCGCAATTGTGCATCAGATTTGTGTGTGTGTGTGAGTGTGTGCCGTTCTCAGGCCTGTGCCATGGCAACTGTCCAACAGGTTTGTGTCTGTATGTGTGTGTGAATTCTCAGCCCTGTGCCCTGGAGACTGTACAACAGGCTTTTGTGTGTGTGTGTGTATGTGTGTGAGAGCTGTTTTCAGCCCTGTGGTCTGGCGAAGGTGAAACTAGTGTGTGTGTGTGTGTGTGTGTGTGTGTGTGTGTGTATCATTCTGAGCCCTGTGGCCTGGCGACTGTGCAACCAGTTTGTGTGTTTGTGTGTAAGGGTATGTGTGCTGTTCTCAGTCCTGTGCCTGGCGACTGTGCAACTGGGGTGTGTGTGTGTGTGTGTGTGTGCTGTTCTCAGGCCTGTGCCCTGGCAACTGTGCAACCGGTTTGTGTGTGTGTGTGTGTGTGTGTGAATTCTCAGCCCTGTTCCCTGGAGACTGTACAATAGGTGTCCGTTTGTGTTCATGTGTGTGTGTGTGTGTGTGCCATTCTCAGTTCTGTGCCTTGGCAAATGTGCAACAGGTCTGTGTGTGTGTGTGTGTATGTTAGAGTTGTTCTGAGCCCTGTGCCTTCTGACTGTGCAACCAGTGTGTGTGTTTGTGTCTATGTGTGTGTATGCTGTTATCAGCCCCGTGCACTGTCGACAGTGCATGCAGATTGTGCCTGTGTGTGTGTGTTTGTGTGTGCCATTCTCAGCTCTGTGCCTTCGTGACTGTGCAAACGGTTTGTACGTGTGTGTGTGTGTGTGTGTGTGTGCTGTTCTGAGCCCTGTTCACTGGCAACTCTGGCATCAGTGTGTGTCTGTGTGTGTGTTTGTGTGTGTGTTCTGTGCTCAGTCATGTGCCCTGACAACTGTACAACCGGTTTGTTTGTGTGTGTGTGTGCTGTTCTCAGCCTTGTGCGCTGGCGACTGTGCAACCGGTTTGTGTGTATGTGCGGGACTGCTGATCTCAGGCCTGTGCCCTGGCTAGTGTGCATCCGGTTTATGTGTATCTGTGTGTGTTATTGTGTGTCCCTTTCTTAGCCCTGTGCCTGGCGACTGTGCAACAGTTGTGTGTGTGTGTGTGTGTGTGTGTGTCTGTGTGCCGGTCTCAGCCATATTCCTTTGGGATTGCGCAACCAGATTTTGTGTGTGTATGTTTGTGTGTGTTTGTGTCTGTGTGCTGTTTTCAGCCCTGTCCCTGGCAACTGTGCTGTCGGTTTATGTCTATGTGTGTGTGTGTGCCATTCTCAGACCTGTGCCCTGGCAACTGTGCAACCGGTTTTCGTGTGTGTATGTGTGTGTGTGTGTGTGTTAGAGCTGTTCTGATCCCTCTGCCTTGGTGACTGTGCAACCGTTTTATGTGTGTGTGTGTGTGTGTGTGTGTGTGTGTGTGTGTGCTGTTCTCAGGCCTGTGCCCTGGCAACTGTGCATGAGGTTTGTGTTTGTGTGTGTGTGTGTGTGTGTGAATTCTCAGCCCTGTTCCCTGGAGACTGTACAACAGGTGTCCGTTTGTGTGCATGTGTGTGTGTGTGTGTGTGTGCCATTCTCAGTTCTGTGCCCTGGCAAATGTGCAACAGGTCTGTGTGTGTGTGTGTATGTTAGAGTTGTTCTGAGCCCTGTGCCTTCTGACTGTGCAACCAGTGTGTGTGTTTGTGTCTATGTGTGTGTATGCTGTTATCAGCCCCGTGTACTGTCGACAGTGCATCCAGATTGTGCCTATGTGTGTGTGTTTGTGTGTGCCATTCTCAGCTCTGTGCCTTCGTGACTGTGCAAACGGTTTGTACGTGTGTGTGTGTGTGTGTGTGCTGTTCTCAGCCCTGTTCCCTGGCAACTCTGGCATCAGTGTGTGTGTGTGTCTGTGTCTGTGTGTGTGTTTGTGTGTGTGTTCTGTGCTCAGTCACGTGCCCTGACAACTGTACAACCAGTTTGTTTGTGTGTGTGTGTGCTGTTCTCAGCCTTGTGCGCTGGCGACTGTGCAACCGGTTTGTGTGTATGTGTGGGACTGCTGATCTCAGGCCTTTGCCCTGGCTAGTGTGCATCCGGTTTATGTGTATCTGTGTGTGTTTTTGTGTGTCCCTTTCTTAGCCCTGTGCCTGGCGACTGTGCAACAGTTGTGTGTGTGTGTGTGTGTGTGTGTGTGTGTGTGTGTGTCTGTGTGCCGGTCTCAGCCATATTCCTTTGGGATTGCGCAACCAGATTTTGTGTGTGTATGTTTGTGTGTGTTTGTGTCTGTGTGCTGTTCACAGCCCTGTCCCTGGCAACTGTGCTGTCGGTTTATGTCTATGTGTGTGTGTGCATTCTCAGACCTGTGCCCTGGCATCTGTGCAACCGGTTTTTGTGTGTGTATGTGTGTGTGTGTGTGTGTGTTAGAGCTGTTCTGAGCCCTGTGCCTTTGTGACTGTGCAACCGTTTTATGTGTGTGTGTGTGTGTGTGTGTGTGCTGTTCTCAGCCTTGTGCACTGGCGACTGTGCAAGTGGTTTGTGTGTATGTGTGGAACTGCTGATCTCAGCCCTGTGCTCTGGCGACTGTGAAACCGGTTTGTGTGTGTGTGTGTGCTGTTCTCAGCCCTGTGGCCTGGCAATTGTGTAACCAGTTTTATATGTGTGTGTGTGTGTATGTTTGTGTGTGTGCTGTTCTCAGCCCTGTGCCCTGGGGACCATGCAACTATTTTCTGTGTGAGAGTGTATGTTTCTGTGTGTGCTGTTCTCAGGCTGCTGCCCTGGGGACTGTGAAACCGGTTTATGTATGTGTGTGTGTGTGTGTTCTATTCTGAGCCCTGTTTCCTCGTGACTCTGAAACCTGTTTGTGTTCACGTGTGTGTGTGTGTGTGTGTGTGTGTGCCATTCTCAGCCCTGGGCCCTGGCCACTGTGAAACCGGTTGCTGTGTGTGTATGTGCTCTTCTAAGCCCTGTGCCCTTGCGACTGTGCGCCTGGTTAGTGTCTGTGTGTTTGTGTGCGTGCGGTACTCAGCTCTGTGCCCTGGCTACTGTGCAACCAGTTGTGTGTGTGTGTCTCTGGGTGTGTGTGTGCTGTTCTCAGCCCTGTGTCCTGACAACTGTGCAACAGGTTTGTGTGTGAGTGTGTGTTGTTCTCAGCCCTCTGCCCCTGCGAATATGCAACAGGTTTGTGTGTGTGTGTGTGTTGCCATTCACAGCCCGGTGCCCTGGCGACTATGCAACCAGTTTGTGTGTGTGTGTGTGTTTGTGTGTGTGCCATTCTCAGCCCTGTGCCCTGGCGACTGTGAAACCAGTGTGTGTGTGTGTCTGTATGTGTGGGAGTGCTGATCTCAGCCCTGAGTGCTGGCAACTGTGAAACCGGTTTGTGTGCATGTGTGTGTGTGTGTGTGGGTGTGGGTGTGTGTGTGATGCTCTTCTCAGTACGGTGCTCTGGCGACTGTGAAACCGGTTTGTGTAAGTATGTTTGTGTGTCTGTGTGTTTGTCTGTGTATGTGTGACGTTCTCAGCACTGTGCCCTGGCAATTGTGCATCAGGTTTGCGTTTGTGTGTGAGTGTGTGCCGTTCTCAGGCCTGTGCCATGGCAACTGTCCAACAGGTTTGTGTGTGTGTGTGTGTGTGTGTGTGAATTCTCAGCCCTGTGCCCTGTTGACTGTACAACAGGTTTGTGTGTGTGTGTGTTAGAGTTGTTCTGAGCCCTGTGCCTGGCGACTGTGCAACCAGTGTATGTGTTTGTGTTTATGTGTGTGTATGCTGTTATCAGCCCTGTGCACTCTCGACAGTGGCTCCGGATTGTGCCTATGTGTGTGTGTTTGTGTGTGCCATTCTCAGCTCTGTGCCTTCGTGACTGTGCAACCGGGGTGTGTGTGTGTGTGTGTGTGTGTGTGTCTGTGTGTGTGTGTGTGTTAGAGCTGTTCTGAGCCTTGTGCCTTGGCGACAGTGCAACCGGTTTATGTGTATGTGTATGTGTGTGTTGGAGTGTGTGTGTGTGCCGTTCTCAGGCCTGTGCCTGGCGACTGTGCAACTGGTGTTGTGTGAGTGTGTGTGTGCTGTTCTCAGCCCTGTGCCCTGTGACAGTAAAACCGGTTTGTGCGTGTGTGTGTGTTTTTGTGTGCCATTCTCAACACTGTGCCGTGGCGACATTGCAAATGGTTTGTGTGTGTGTTTTTCTGTGTGTATGTGTGCTGTTCTCAGCCCTGTGCCCTGATAACTGTGCAACCAGTTTGTGTGTGTGTGTGCGTTGTTCTCAGCCCTTTGCCCGGGTGAATGTGCCACGGGTTTGTGTGAATGTGTGTGTGTGTGTGTGTTTGCCGTTCTCAGCCCTGTGCCTGGTGACTGTGCAACCGGTGTGTGTGTGTGTGTGTGTGCTGTTCTCAGCCCTGTACCCTGGCGACTGTGAAACCAGTGTGTGTGTGTGTCTGTATGTGTGGGAGTGCTGATCTCAGCCCTGAGTGCTGGCAACTGTGAAACCGGTTTGTGTGCATGTGTGTGTGTGTGTGTGTGTGTGTGTGTGATGTTCTTCTCAGTACGGTGCTCTGGCGACTGTGAAACCGGTTTGTGTAAGTATGTTTGTGTGTCTGTGTGTTTGTCTGTGTATGTGTGACGTTCTCAGCACTGTGCCCTGGCAATTGTGCATCAGATTTGTGTGTGTGTGAGTGTGTGACGTTCTCAGCACTGTGCCCTGGCATTTGTGCATCAGGTTTGTGTGTGTGTGTGAGTGTGTGCTGTTCTCAGGCCTGTGCCCTGGCAACTGTGCAAGAGGTTTGTGTGTGTGTGTGTGTGTGTGTGAATTCTCAGCCCTGGGCCCTGAAGTCTGTACAACCGGTTTGTGTCTGTGTGTGTAAGGGGATGTGTGCTGTTCTCAGCCCTGTGCACTGGCGCCTGTGCAACCTGTTTGTGTGTGTGTGTATGTATGTGTGGGAGTGCTGATCTGAGCCCTGTGCTCTGGAGACAGTGAAACCGGTTTGTGTGTGTGTGTGTTGTTCTCAGCCCTTTGCCCTGGTAAATGTACAACAGGTTTGTGTGTGCGTGTCTGTGTGTGTACCATTCTCAGCCCTGTGTCCTGGCGACTGGGCAACCGGTTTGTTCGTGTGTGTGTGTGTGTGAGCGTGTGTGTGTGCCATTCTAAGTTCTGTGTCCTGGTGACTGTGCAACCCGTTTGTGTGTGTGTGTGTGTGAGTGTATGTGTTTGCCGTTCTCAGGCCCGTGCTTGGCGACTGTGCAACCCGTGTGTGTCTGTGTGTGTGTGTGCTGTTCTCAGCCCTGTGCCCTGGTGACTGTGTAACCGGTTTGTGTGTGTGTGTGTATGTGTGGGAGTGCTGATCTCATCCCTCTGCTCTGGCGACTGAGAAACCAGTTTGTGTGTGTGTGTGTTTGTGCTGTACATAGCCCTGTGCCCTGGCAATTGTGCAACCAGTTTGTGTCTGTGTGTGTGTGTGCTGTTCTCAGCCCTGTGCCCTGGCGACTGTGCGACTAATTTGTGTGTGTGTGCGTGCTGTTCTCAGGCTTCTGCCATGGGGACTGTGAAACCGTATTATGTATGTTTGTGTGTGTCTTCTATTCTCAGCCCTGTACCCTGGCGACTCAGAAACCAGTTTGTTTTCATGTGTGTGTCTGTGTGTGTGCATGTGCTCTACTAAGCCCTGTGCCCTTGCGACTGTGCACCATGTTTGTGTCTGTGTGTTTGCGTGTGTGCCATTCTCAGCTCTGTGCCCTGGCTACTGTGCAACCAGTTGTGTGTGTGTGTATGTATGTGTGCTGTTCACAGCCCAGTACCCTTACAACTGTGTAACCGGTTTTTGGGTGTGTGTGTGTATGTGTGTGTGTGTGTGCTCTTCTAAGTCCCGTGCCCTTGTGACTGTGCACCTGGTTTGTGTCTGTGTGTTTGTGTGTGTGCTGTTCTCTGCCTGGTTGCCTGGCTACTGTGCAGCCTGTTTGTGTGTGTGTGTATGTATGTGTGGGAGTGCTGATCTGAGCCCTCTGCTCTGGAGACAGTGAAACCGGTTTGTGTGTGGGTGTGTTGTTGTCAGCCCTTTGCCCTGGTGAATGTACAACAGGTTTGTGTGTGTGTGTCTGTGTGTGTGCCATTCTCAGCCCTGTGCCCTGGCGACTGTGCAAACGGTTTGTTCGTGTGTGTGTGTGTGCGCGCGTGTGTGTGTGCCATTCTAAGTTCTGTGTCCTGGTGACTGTGCAACCCGTTTGTGTGTGTGTGTGTGTGTGAGTGTATGTGTTTGCCATTCTCAGGCCTGTGCTTGGCGACTGTGCAACCAGTGTGTGTCTGTGTGTGTGTGTGCTGTTCTCAGCCCTGTGCCCTGGTGACTGTGCAACCGGTTTGTGTGTGTGTGTGTATGTGTGGGAGTGCTGATCTCATCCCTGTGCTCTGGCGACTGAGAAACCAGTTTGTGTGTGTGTGTGTGTTTGTGCTGCACATAGCCCTGGTGACTCTGCGACTAATTTGTGTGTGTGTGCGTGCTGTTCTCAGGCTTCTGCCAGTGGGAACAGCTGGAGCATATGGAGCTCACTGAGGGACTGGTCTGCACTTAGGGTGGTCCTTCTGAAGTAGATGACTGCTTTCTGGAATCGCGTCCACCTCTGGATTGAGCAAAAGACAGACTGGCACAAATGGAGTAGGCAGAGTTCAACGTCTGTCCCCCCACTGTTGTCCTCTCATCCCAGATAGAAGGGCTCCACCGTGGGCATGCCTGAGGGTGATGTCCCACATGAAGTTCTGTCTCGCATGAAGTTCTCACTCTACAACTTTTCTCCCTGAAGCAGCATCTCTTTTGAGGGCAAAGGGTAAAGTTCACAGGTTTTATGGATGTCCTCTTCACGGTGCCCTGCATGAGATCTCCTGCCCAGGGCCAGCTTTTGCATTTGACCATGTACACCCCAGCTTTGCCCCTTCTCCAGAGACGCATCTACAGCGCTAGAAGGCAAGGCTTGGCCGTCTCTGGGTGCTTTCTGAACAAGCAGCCCAGGAGACACTGGAAACATGTCTTCTTACTTTCTGAATCTGTCAACGTCCAAGAATCCGTGGGGCTCCGGCAGGCTGGTACCTGTCTTTCCCAGTCCTAGTTCAAAACAAAACAAAGCAGAAACTATGGTGTGATAACTCGACAGCGGGTGTGAGATGGCATACTGGGGCATGGTTTTCGGGACCTTAGACTGGGCTCATTCTAGGGACTGCATGGCATTTACCCACATTCAGAAGTTTCCGTAAGGCATTGCAAAGAAGTTAAAGACAAGAAAAGTTTAGGACAGGGTCCCCCAGTGCCTAATATTTCCTGCCAGTGCTTCAGGACCAGGGTTGGCATTAGCTCTAACCTGTCCTCGAGTGGAGTGCAGAGATAGTCTTCGTTGACTGGATGGTCATCCTCTGGAGACTTGCCGTGACTTGTGTCCCAGGCTCTCTAGGGCTTTCACTTGGGCCCTAAAGGCTAGGTGCTCTTAGAGTTGACTGCACACTTGGATGTGTCGTGTAAGGTTTTCTTCCGCCGAATATCGATGCGTGTGAGACTCGCCGGTTTAGTGATGAATTCACGCGCATTCTGGCTCAACCAGCCTGAGCTGCATTTGCTTCCTGTGCCCTGGATGTGTTCATGTTTTCCTCTGTTTACAATGAAGACTGGGTGTCTCCATTGTGTTTGCCCATGAATGTGAGTTGATGTTTCTTCCTGTGGGTCTGCCTATGCCTCCTGTCCTCTTTCATGTTGTACCCATGCTTGTGCCATTATGCACAGCTCTGCTGCCATATCTATCTGAGTTCTTGCACGTCCCTATTCAACCTACATGCGTGGTGTTGCTCGTATTTACTCCTTCTTTGGTTAAGTTTGCGTATCTTTGTTAGACTGCATGTGAATTGGACCTATTCTTTCCTTCCTGGATCAAATGCTTCCAACATCTTGAACTGTGACTTTTTGAAAGACTTCCATGATATTTGTGCACATCAAGAAATGCTTTATCACAGGAATAGTTAACAGTGACCCACATGTGGAAACAAGAATACCCACACACTTACAGTAATGCCTGACGTGCAGGAATATCACTCATTGCAGGGAGAATATTGATTAGGATCACAGAGGGCAAAGATGTTGCAGGAATGCATATGTCAGGAAATGTTTTTTTTTTTCTCTGTCAGGAACGGTTTGGGGTTGACTTGTTAAGTGTTCTATAAACAGCGCCGCACGGTTGAAATACACTAACGTTTACCCCTACCCATGTGTCCTTGTGTTGATCATTCAACTGGCATTGCCCATGCAGAATTTCTTCATGATTGTCAGTAAATCATCCCCCAGGTGATAGGAATTGGGGCTTGCCTTTCTGTACAGAGAAAGTTGTGAAAGAGTTCTTGTCCTCAGTGACCTTCTATAGCCTAGGGAAAAGGCGGTGCGAGATCAATTTCAAGTTCAAAGTCCCTTGCTATTTCTGTGTCGTTTCTGGAAGGAAAGCCCAGGGAATGGAATCACACCAACCCGACTGGCACGGTGAACCAGTCCAAGGCAACAGGAGTAGAGAACACAGGCACAGGTCACTCCGCTGTCCACAGTGAGGACTTCCAACCCTGCCAACCTCTTTGGATATCAGTCCCACTCATGAGCCATTCCCATTCACCTTCCACGATATACCATAGAAGTAGAAGAGGACACTGACTTGATCAATTAGCGAGTGAAAACATCAACCGGGGCAAAAAAAAAAAAAAAGAGCGGTGCTTACCACAGTGCATTCACCTGGATCAGTAAACCAAAGTTCCGCATGTGTGCAAGTTGCTTTTCAGAATTGTTGGTGTGTGAGTGTGTGAGTGTGTGTATGAGTGTGTGTGTGCGTGCACGCGCGTGCAAACACATGTGCGCTGGGCAAAATGTGTGTGTGAACTCTCTGAACTGGCCTGGCTGGGGGATGGAAGAATGCACACTGAAAACATGAAAGAGCTTGTGTAAAGTACGACGATCTTGGGGCGGCAGAAACACTGGAGAAAAGCCCTGGAGGAAAGCCCAGGGATCTCACCCACGGAGCAAGCTGTACATGTAAACAGGCATGTAAGTGTAAACACGGATCCCTGAGGAGAAAGGAGAGGCAGGCCAAAAGCACCTGAGGCAAGTCAGGGAGGATGCTAAGGAGCAGAGCCAGAGTGGGCCAGACTCCCCGGCACAGAAGAGGGGCTACGCACAGCCCTTAGGACACCCGGCCACAAAGGGTTTTCTGTCCTCAGGTGAAGGAGCATTCTTTCCCCGACATGACCAGCCATATGAACACAGCTTGCCCTTTTCTCTAAGGTTTGGGAACTGTAGCAGCACTTAGCGCTGCTACGTGCAGCCTTTGCCAGTTTGAAACATCACTCCTTAAAAGGGTGTCCTAGGTTGATCCTCTCACCTGTCCCAGTCCCACAGGCCTGGGCTGATGGGGTAGGCTGGGGTGTGTTCTCACCTGGGGGCTGGATGAGAACAGAGCTACTTTGAAAGCGCCTCTGTACAATAAATGGGCAGGCTTCAATTCCTCTGGCACTGGTGAGTCATGGCTCTTAGCGGGACACTGTTCTTAGCATCTCCGGATTGAGAGATGTTTCGTCTCTAAATCTCTCTCTACACAGAGAAGTCCAGGTTTGTGTCACATTTGGACACGTGGGCAACAGTCTTTTACGTGAAGCGTGGAACTTGTTATTTCCCGAAAGAATACATGCATTAAGTTTTCTGCCAAGAAATGTGGCATTCTCTCTGTTTCACCTGTGAAAATCTCACCACAAACTTCCCAAAAGGGAAATGGAATTCTCTATATGTTATATGAATCATGGGTGCACATGTTATTTGCCGGCATGAAATTTGGAATTCTGTGTATTTCCCATATGAAAACCTGTGTGCTGACTTTTGCACATGAAATCTGGAATGTCGTGTATTTAACTTAGGAACATCAGGCCACTGATTTTAGCACACAAAATACGGAATTTTGATGACTTTACGTATGTAATCCGGGGCACTGATTTTTCCTCTGTTGAGTACAGATTTCCTTACATGTCTTTATCTTTCCTCTGTAAGAAAATCGTGGCAGAGACTTAGTCCATGAGCTAATGAACTGTTTATATTTCATGTAAGAGAATCTGGGTCGTGATTTTCCTACATGAAACATGCAGTTCTCTGTATTTAATGAATGAACATCCGGGCACCGATTTTCCTGCCTTGAATATGGGTTTCTCTACGTCGGCATTTGAAACTCCAGGCATGGAGCTTTTCCCCGTGAAATATGAAATTCTGGTATTTCACGTTGAATTGGGCATAAACAAGGTAACACGAAATACGGAATTTTTCATCTTTCTCATTTGAAAATCTGTGTGCTGACTTGCGTTATGAGTTACAGAACACTGTATATGTAACAACTGAAAGAATTGGCCTCGATTTTCCTACACAAAATATGGAATTTTCTATTTCATACATAAAGTGATTTTCACACTTGAGGTATGAAGTCACTGTCAATGAAAACACGAAGTCAATCCTTGTTCAAGGTGATGAACAGGTAAGTCAAAAACCTTGAGCATGTGACCACACCTGAAAGGGGAACCCTGAATGTTCTGAAACTCTGAGACTGGATAAAACCTGGTCTTTTATGCAAAATGGGGGGACAGAAGTACTAACTAAGAGCCCTAACCCCAAGACCTGGATGTTTCCTCTTTAGCCACACTCACTCTTGAGCAGGGTTGCTTTAAAAAGCCACATGTAAGAACAATCAGTCTGGGGACAGCGGACAGCCGTGGTCAGCCGGCCTGGTGTGAATTCACAAGCGAGCTCTAAGGCAGGTCAAGCGGGGATTCTAGATCCTGGCTGCTACCATTCAAATGCCAATTAGACATTCACGGATTATGTGACCCCGGACAACCTGTTTGACCTGGCCAGATCTCAGTGTGCTCATCTGTAACATGGGTGTGAGGACGTCCCTGAAACCCCACTGGTTGAGACCTAGCCTTCCAATGTGGGGGGTACGGTTTTGATTCCCTACTCAGGGAGATAAGATTCCCCAAGCCTTGTAGTCAACGACACCAAAACGTTTTGAAAGAAGGAAAGTACAGCAATATTACAACAAATTCAATAAAGACCTTACAAATTGTCCACACTAAACAAAAGTGTTACTGATATGAAGCCCAATGAGACATTAGGCTTTCTCTCAAAAGACATTAGGTGTTCACTCAAAAACCCGCTTTCATTCTACAGCTGTCTAGCAACTCCTGTTCTAGGCCCCAGCAGGGAGCAGAAGGGACTCCCCAGAGAGCTGCAATTCTGGTGGTGATTTTCACTCCCCGGGTTCTCCAGACATGAACCTGCACATCACTCCAGAGCACCCTCATCCGACAGCAAGCTTTACTTGCCCGGATTAGACAGTGAGCATGAAAGCACTCGGCAAATTAAGAGAGAAGTAGAGAGGAGGGCTGGGGTGGTGGACGGGACGCTTTGGGAATCTGGGATTACCAGGTGCAAACTCTTATACGTAAAATAAACAACAAGGTCCTCCTGTGTAGCACAGGGAACGACAATCAATATCCTGTGGTAAGCCATAATGGAAAGGAATATGAAAAAGTATGCGTGTATATAACTGAATCATTGTCTTGTACCGTCGAAATTAATACACCCTTCTACATCACCTATACTTCAATAAAATAAATTTTAAAAGACAGAAGACAGAACCTAAATGGAGAGTGTGCCCACAAGTGAACACAGAGCAGGCAAGCCTGGCCACCACATCCCTAACAAGGACCAGGCCAAGAGAACAGGCGAGTTGGGGAGGGATTCCACCACTTCCTGGTCCCCTTTAATTCCTGGAAAGACCCAAAGCTGGGCTTCCCCAATCCAACCACGGGCACTCACTCTGCTAGCGTACTCGGCGGTGCCTGCAGCGACATCAGCTGAAGCGGTGGCGATGGGCGCGCTGACCGAAGATGCAAGGGTGCTCGTGGGTCCTGAGCTGGGGACCAGGGGCGACGAATCCGTGTTGGTCACCAGGGTGATGGTGGAGGTTGATGGCTTCTGTGTGATCTCGTTCTGCTGGACACCTGAAAAAGCAAATGTGCTTGGTCTCCCCACCGCCTGGGGAAGGCTGTCCCAGCTCCAAGCGGCGGTGGGAGCAGGGCCCAATCCACACTCTTCGAGTTTCTCTGCTTTCAAGGGAAAACGACTCTCACCTTAGCCAAATTTGAGCAAGGCTCCACGGAGCCCTTTCTCAGTAAGGCCTGCATCTGGGTCTTTAAGTTTCCAACAGCTCAAGGCTGCATGCCTTGGATGACCCCCACCCCTTTAAAGTCCCCACCTACGAAAACTCAAGGCTGCCAATAGAAGTGACTATGTGCTCCACTCAACACTTAAGGATAGGGCCCGTTGCCCAGTCTCTACGGGAGGGCAGAAAGCCCGCCTTTAAGAGGTAACAGGGTTAGCAAACCCAGATATTCCGCATGGACCAACACCCCCTGCGCACGTTCTGTCAAACTGTCATTTTCTGACTCTATAGACTTCCCATGATTCCCCTTGCCTATTCCCAAATTCTCCCTTTAAAACCCCAGTTCCTTGTGTACACATTGGTGTTGGTGTCAGTTCATGCTGGGCATTTGGCCCTCCTGCAATAGTAAATAGAGGACTAAAATCTATCCAAAGCAATCGATAGGGTCAGTGTAGTCCCTATAAAGCTACGAGCAGTATTTGTCAGAGCACTAGGACCAGTCATTTCACAATTGGTATGGAAATCCAAAACACCTGGAAGAGCCAAAGCAATCTTGACAAAGAAGAATGGAACTGCAGGAATCAGCCTGCCTAACTTCAAGCTATACTACAAAGCCACAGTCATCAATGCAGTATGGTACTGGCACAAAGACAGAAACATAAGTCAATGGAACAAAAGAGAAAGCCCAGAGATACATATCCGCACCTACGGACACCTTATCTTTGACAAAGCAGACGAGGATGTACAATGCAGAAAAGACAATCTCTTCAGCAAGGGGCGCTGGGAAAACTGGGCAACCACGCATAAAAGAATGAAACTACAACACTTGCTAACACCGCACACAAAATATAAACTCAAAATGGATCGAAGATCTAAACATGAGACCGCAAACGATTACACTGCTGGAGGAAAATATAGGCAAAACACTCTCTGGTGTAAAGCACAGTAGGATCCTCTCTGGCGAACCTCCCAGAATAATGGGAATAAAAGCAAAACTAAAACAAATGGGACCTACTTAAAACTTAAAAGCTTATGCTCAATAAAGGAAACTACAAGCAAAGTGAAAAGACAGCATTCAGAATGGGGGCAAATAATAGCAAATGAAGCAACTCGTACAGAATTAATCTAAAAAATATACAAGCAACTCCTGCACTCAATTCCAGAAAAGTAGGCGACCCAGGCCAAAATAAAAAAATAATAATAATCATGGGCCAAAGAAGTAAACAGACATTTCTCCAAAAAAGAAATACAGATGGCTATCAAACACATGAAAAGATGCGCAACATCCCTTACTATCAGGGAACCGCAAATCGAAACCACAACGAGGTACCATCTCAGGCCGGTCAGAATGGCTGTTGTCCAAAATCTACAGACAATAAATGTTTGAGAGGGGGCAGAGAAAAAAAGAAACCCTCTCACACTGTCTGTGTGAATTTCAAACTAGCACAGCCACTATGGGAACAACGTACAGACTGCTCAAAAACCTGGAATTAGAACTGCCATACAACCCAGCAATCCCTCTGCTGGGCATACACACCGAAGAAACCAGAATTAAAAGACTCTCGTGCCCCAGTGTTCGTCACGGCTCTCTTTACAACAGATAGGACGTGGAAGCAGCCTAGATGTCCATGGGCAGACGAACTGGAGACGAAAGCCGGGGTAGATATAGACAGTAGAATATTACTCAGCTCTTAAAAAGAATGCATTTGAATCAGTTCTAATGAGCTGGACGCAAGTGGAGCCTCTTATGCAGAGAAAAGTCAGTCAGAAGGAAAAACCCACGCATATATATGGAATTGAGACAGATGGAATTAACAGTGACCCTATATGCGAGACAGCAAAAGAGACACAGATGTAAAGAACAGATTTCGGGACTCTGTAGGAGAAGGCAAGGGTGCGATGGTTTGAGAGAATAGCATTGAAACATGTATATTATCACATACGAAATACATCGCCAGGCCAGGTTCGATGCACGAGACAGGGAGCTCAGGGCTGGTGCACTGGGATGACCCTGAGGGATGGGATGGGGAGTGAGAATCAGGACGGGGAACGCATGTACACGGCTGATTCGTGTGAACGTATGGCAAAAAGCACCACAATAATGTCAAGTAACTCACCTCCAATTAAACTAAACTTTTTAAAAAACGTACAGGATAACAAAGAGCGAGCAGAAAATACTTTAAACGAGTGAGAATAAAAACACAGCGTATCAGAATTCGTGAGATGCAGATCTAGACGTGCTTATAATTTTAAATGCTTGTATTAGAAAAGAATAAAAGCCTAAGCCAGTGGAAAGAGAAACGGCAAACTCCGTCAAGGCTTTCAGCAAAGGCCACATAGAGGAAACGTGAGGGAGGGGTGTGATTAGCCGGTGCAAACTTCTTGCTGTCACATCTTGTGTTCTTGAGGTGAGCTGGTGGCCAGCTAACTGTGTCCTGCAATCCTCAAGGGAAACAAGTATGATTCCCTATCCCCTGAAAGGAGATTCCCCAGATTGACTTTCACCCTCCAAGGTCCTGGTTGCGAGAAGGGGGTCCCCGTATAGCCTGGTAGTCCCAGCTGGAAGAGGCAGGTCTCAGTTCTCTGTGCCCTCCTCTTACCAAGGCCCCCACACACTGCCCGGCCACCTGCCATGAGGGAGCCAGGTACCCAGCACGCAGCTGACCCTCAGCCTCCTCCGTCTACCCAAATGGGGAGCTCGGTCCTGTAGACTGTGACCCATGGACATTGCCACAACCATTCGGACATGGAGGTGGGCATGGGACACGGTGGCCGTTGCTTTGAAACCTGGGCCAGGCCGCTGAGTGGCTCCAGCAAGGCCTCCGGGACTCTGCAAGACACAGCCTGTCCTCACGCTTGTCCAAGCGCCACAGTTCATTACCCAGCCCAAGGCCCAAGGGCCTGGAAGGCCCTGTGGGAAGGCTTTGATATCTCTCTCAGTGCATTCAGCTGAGAGGCTTTCTGTTGGTGGTGTTGGGTTTGCGAACTTCCCTAATGGTCTTGGGCTGAGGCCTGCAGCTCCGTTTTCCATCCTGCCTCTTTTACAGTGTCTTCCTGGATGAGCTGAGTCAACCTGTGACTAAAAGATGGTAACGTGGACCATCGGGGGCCATTTCCACTGGCCCGATGACCACATCCTACTCTCTTTCTATAACGCAGGGCTTTCAACGTGACAATGTCGTGTGATGTAAAAGCCTTCATCTTCCTCGAACTCAAGTATTTAACTCAGCATACTCTCCTCAAGAACATGTACTGCAAACGGGGCTACCATTTATTTTTTCACTGCCGGAATTATACTGGACATGTGATGTACTTCCAACCATTATTTTGGGGCCATAGTCACGTTACAGTGTTTCTTTGGTTTCTGCTGTGCGTGAATCAAGTTTTAGCTGTACGTGTATCCCGTCAATTTTGGATTTCCTTCCCATTTAGGCCACCACAGAGCAGTCGAGTCCCTTTCTTCTTTCACTTTTCTTTTTATTAAATTTAACTGGGGGTTAATTATGATACAATATTGTAATGGCTTCTGCCATGCATCAACATTAATAAGCCATAAGTACACAGGGGTCCCAGCTATCCTGGAGCCGCTCCCACATCCCTGCCTACGCTATTCTTCGGGATTGCTCCAGAGCACTTGCTCTGCATTCCCTGATTCATGCAGATGAAAACCAGAAAGATGATTTTTCTGCATAAAATATGCAATTGTCCTTCTTTCACATGTGAGAACATGGGTGCAGAGGTTTCTACCTGAAATAGGAAATCGGTATTTCATGTATGAAAATCGACTTGCATCATTTTCTTCATCATATGTGGAATCTTGTGTCTCCCAGACGTATATCTGTGCACACGTTTTCCTACATGAGTGGGGAATTCTATATATTTTACATATGAAAAGTTGAGCCTACAATTCCCTTCTTGAATCCTGAAATTGTATACATTTCGTATATGAAGATCTCAATAAAATTTTACTGACATGAAGTGTGAAATTAAGATCTGGCAAACCAATATGGAATTGGAATTATCTCTATTTCATAAATGAAATTCTGGGCACCACTGTTTCTTCGTGAAATGCTTAACTTCTTGTATTTCTCATGTATAAATCAAGGACTGTCCACCATGAAATAAGGAGTTCTCTATACTTCCTGTATCCAAATCTAGGCATGATTCTCCCTCATGGAAGATGGACTTCTCTATATTTCACATCTGAAGATCAGAATGAACATTTTCCCGTTAGAAATAAAGACATCTATGCATTTCATGCGATCCACTGGTTCTTCAGTCTCTGAAACACCTGTTGGCATTTGTGGCTCTGTGTGTTGCACGCATGTGTGTACTTGTGTCACGTGTTTGTGTGTGTTTGTGGGGGGGGGTGTGGTGGGTCTGTGCGTGTGTCAGGACTAAGGGAGGTAGGTGCTCAGTGTGAAACAGCAGACATCCTAGGAGAAAGAGCGTGAGCAGTGGAAACTGTCCAGGCACTTAACCTGAGTGTGCCCACCTGAGCTAGGCGGCCCGGACGTAGGAGTAACTAATGGTCAGGAGGAGCACTTTGGTCCACTTGAAACACTTGCAGGAACAGCTCTGTGCCTCTGGCAAGTGCATCTGCAGGCGCACATCCTTAGCTACGTGGGCGCCTGCTCTAAGCCACGGGCCGGGGGAAAGGCCGAGGGCAGACAGACCGTAGGCCAGGGGCTCCAGGCTGGTTGGGCTTGGGGCTGCATCGTGGGGCTTGGACAGCTAGCCGAGGAAAGTGCTCTGCCTCTTCCTCAGAGGAGGGCTGGCATTCCTGACAACTGCTCAAGCCTAAGGCACAAGTTTAGCCGTGACTCTGCAGCAGGTGCACATGGGTGAGGTCGGCGTAAGCCCGCCCCCACCCGGGCCCCCGCCCCGCTTCCCCATCCCCCTCCACCGCGCACTCCTCCCCCAAACCCCCCTACCCTGCCCGCCTCCCTCCTACTCCCCCCACGCCCACCCCGTGGCTTGCGGTTTGGATCGGAGGAGAGCAACTCTGTCCCTGAGGTACCCAGGAACCCTGTCTTCCTGAGTGGGTCCCTGAGCACACGGGCCCGCTGCCCCAGGGGCAACTTCAAGCTTGAGGACTGTTGCAGCTTCAGGTGGCCCTGGCTCTCCCAGTCGCTGCTCGGGCGCGGCTGCACTGCTAGGCAGGCAAAAGGCTTGCCAGGACACGCCCACTTTGCGCTGGGCCGACATTGGCCGCCTGTCACAGGCTGGCAGAGGGCCCAGGATTCCAAGGGGCGTGTCCCAGGAGCGAACCGCTTTAGACTCCATTTGATTGGTTCTGGGATGAGGTCAGGAGGTCAGGGTGGAGAGTTCAGCCCCTTCCCGTCGCCATAGTAGGCGGGCCTGGTGGCAGAGGGTTCTGCGCATGCGTCTCTCCCTTTCGCCGTTCCCTGGCTCTTGCCCAGTAACCCGTCGGGAGTAGGACCACGTAGACTGCGGCCGGCGGGCGGCCCGTGAGGGCCGTCTGCCGTGCTCTAGCGTCCAGCTTGTTTGCAGTTCCGGGCTTCGGCGAGAATACCATGGAGAGTGAGACGGGGCCAGAGGAAGGCGGCAGCACTCCGGGATCCTGGATCTTAGTTGTGAGCCCGGGTCTTCATGAGGGAGGGGCCCTGGGGCCTACCAGCTCCGTGTGGGCGGCAGAGGCGATGCAGGCCGCAGGTGGTGCGCCAGGCGAGGAGGCCGCCCTCTTCTGGGTGGAGGCAGTGGAGGAAGGTGCGGCTGTGGAGGAGGGAGAGGTGGCGGGACCCGGGCAGGAGTTCCAGCTGCTGGTGTTGGACGTCATGGAGGAGGTGGAGGTGGTGGCATACGAGGAGCAGGAGCAGGTGTCCTCGGAGGAGCATGTCCACGACCATCCAAGGCCCGGAGCCCTGAGTGACCGGCCTGCACTGGAGGCGCTGGCGGCCCTGCAGCTGGAGCTGGAGCCCGTGAATCAGAAAGCCCAAAGGGCGCATGCTCGCCTGAAACATAAGACCAGTCAGCGGCGGAAGGTGCATCTAGAACACAGAAGCGCCATCATCCAGGGCATCCGTGGCTTCTGGGTCGAAGTTGTATCCCTTGGTGTGGTGCTTGTGAGTTTTGTGTTTGTTTGTTTGTTTAAGCCGGGCTATGGCAGGAACAGTTTACAGATCTGGCAGTTCTGGTACCGTATTTACTTTTCTGGATGGTGGGTATTGGTTACCGTCCTGCATATCTGTTCCTGATCGTAGGTGTGATGTCCTTGCTGTTCTGGCTAGCCCAAATTGATAGTTGGGCTATACTTTGAGAGGTCCCTATCAGAATTGTCATTAGCACCAGGGTCTCTTCGGAGAGAAGGCTTGTCTGGAATGGGGGAGGGGTGGGGAAGTGTAAGTGGTCGTACGGGTTCTAGCTAGGAGTGCTTGTTTTCCCGAAGTAAGCTAACTTTCAAGGGGCTGAGATGAAGCTTATCCGGTTAGGAAGAGCACCTCCTCGTGGTAGGGCATTCATGGGCACAGCCTTGGACCTTGTGCGGCATTCATATAGCCCCGCGTGAACCGAAATGTGACGAGTTAACCAGTAGCAAGTTGAAGTCAAACAGGGAGGGCCATTCTACTCTTTAGGCTAGCTTTGTTCTTCCAGCACTTTTACCTCTAGCATCTAGAGGCTCCTTGACCTAAAGCAGTTTATGAACCACCCCCAAATGTCAGTTTTGATGAGCAAGCAAGATGCAGACATGCTTCACTTCATGACCAACTTGGAGGTCAGGCAGGGGACACTGATGATTGTGGAGGGGAGGTGACTGGGGAGGGGAGAGGGCATGGTCTATCCCTAACACAGGAAAGGACAGCTCTTCTGTAAAGAGGTTTCACACCCACCCCACCCCGCACACTTTGTCCTGGCAGGTGGAGGAATTCAGGCATCCCACTCGTCACTGCAAGATCACATTGTCCTTTCGGAGGAATAGGTATTTCCAGAATGAAGTGATTGTCAAGGAGTACCTGATGAAGGTCACTGGTGAGAAGCTGCTCCCTGGATCTTGGGTGGGGGCGGGGGTGGGTAGGGGTGGCGGGCGGTGGCCCGGTGGTTGGGGGCAGAAAAGTCTAGGTTGAATCGAAAAGTGATTTAGGTCTTTCTCCCAAACTGCTTTTCCTGCAGGATACCACGCATCTCGTTCCACTCCAGTTCAGTGGCACCAGGGCTTTGAATGGAAGGCATACAGGCGCAGGCACCACGACAGCAGCGTTAACTTCTTCAACTGGTTCTTTGACCACAATTTCACAGGATCTGACTGGATTGCTGAGGTGGGGTCCCACGTGGCCACTGGGCCAGAACTGGTGACTTATGTCGGAGTTGTTGGCCGTGCACGGGAGGGCTCATGGTCTGGCCAGGCCTGTGCTGACCTTGCTCATTTCCCTGGCAGATCATCATAAGGGATCTGTGGCCCAATCCTTTGCAGTACTATGTGAGGAGGAAGGCTGCACCACAAAAGGTACCAGGAGGACGAGAGGTGAGGCGCCCAGGGGCCGAGCACTGGCATAAGTGTTGTCAAAAACTTGGGTCATTTATTCCACTTGTGAAGACAGTGAGACTCCGTGGAGTACAGAGTGACACCAGGGCATGAGGGAATCAGCAAGGGACAGCAAGGGTAGAGAACTGGGGTGAAGAACAGGTTCTAAGTAGAGAAGCTTGAGGTGGATGAAGTGGCCTGGACAGGCCAAAGCCACTGCAGTTTATATCTGAGGCAGCTGCACATGGCTGAACCGTCATTCCATGGCCAACAAGTCCAGCCTCAGGCTGCTCTTAAATTGGGACCCACCTGCTCTTCCTCATGAAGTCCCATTTCCAAAAAGGCCTGTGAGTCTCCTTTGTGCAAGGCGGTTCCCCCAGTGACCCATCATTTGATTCGATTCTGATCACCACACTCGTTTTGGTTTTTAATTTGCGTTTGCATCTTTTTCCTGCCACCCTCATTCTGAGCATACTGACCACTCTGCAGGATTATGGAGAATCCTCTTTTATTTATTTTAACTGGAGGATTATGACTTTACAATACCGTGACAGGTTTTGCTGTACATGGGCCAACATGAATCACCGATAGGGATACACGTGTCCCCCCAAATGCCGAACCCGCCACCCACCGACCTCCCCTGCCTGGCTGTCTGGGTTGCCCCCAACATGACTTTGGTTGCCTTGCTGCACGCGTCAAACTCGCACTGATCATCTGTTGTGCATAAGCTAATGTAAACGTTTTGGGGCTACTCTCTCACATTGACCCACCGTCACCACCTCCCACTGAGGCCAAAGTCTGTTCTTTATATGTCTGTTACTTCTTTGCTGCCCTGCATGTTGGATGTTCAGCACCACGTACAAGGTCCTCAACTCCATATATTTGTGTGAACGGACAGTGTTTGTCTTTCTCTTTCTGACTTACTTCACGCGGTATAGTAGGCTCCACGTTCATTCCATCTCATTAGAACTGACATGGACACTTTCCATGTTAGTGCTGTGTAAGACACCGCTGTGTATGTGTACTCCAACTTCCTTATCCCTTCATCTGCTGATGGACACGTAGGCTGCTTCCACGTCCTAGCTATTGTAAATAGTTCTACGCTGAAGACTGGGATACCTGTTTTTTACTCTGTGCTTCTAGGGCATGTAAACGTTCACAGACACACCCCCCTGGGAACTGACTTGAAAGAATCAAGCTGTCTTTAGAGTTTCCGGGGAGGGTAAGTGTACATATCTCTGTCTCTCTGTTTTGAAAGGAACCCGATCCCCCCAGCTTTTGAGACACTTAACGATGGCGTGCCCCCCTTCACCTAAAACAGAAAACCGAAGAAGCTGCTTCACGTGAAGACCAATGGCCAGCATAGTTCTCTTGGACGGGAAAGTAGTGAAGAGTGGTCTGGTGCTGAAGTGGATCGACAGTGAGACACCAGTAACCCTGAATTCACTGCAAAGGAAAAATAAAAAGCATCAGCTGCATGCGTGCGTGTATTGTTTGGGCAGGTCCTCAGGACAAACACTTCAGCTGCATGTATGAGTGTCAGTTCACCGCGTGGGAATTACCAGTCTGTGGAGATTCATAGAGGGGGCTAAGTCGTATGTTGGGGTTGTGTCAGGGGGTGACGTTCTTCCTGTGGGGTGGGGGTTGGGGAGGACGGAGAAGGAAGATGAGGGGCCTATTGACTGTGGGTCTGGCAATTTTACAAGGGAAATGTGGCTGTTCGTGGAAAGGGTCTGGTGAACAAGGGCCAGAGATTGAAACAGTGGAATGCAATTCTGTTGGAAGGTGGTGGCCCAGGTATCTTCTCTGTTGCCTATCATCAGACACTTTAATAAGGGTACAGAACAAAGGAAAAGCCTTATCATTGAACTCGCTATGAACCTCGAAGGCCACATGTGTATGAGTGTGTATATGAGTGCACGGTCAGCTTTGCTGAGAGTCTGCTTCCCAGAGCTAGGGTTCCAGGTAACATCTTAGGGCATTGTGTATAAGGTATATGGAGGGGGGCTGTGGCCTAGGGAGAAAGTGAGGGGTGGGAAGGCAGTGAGGATACTAGTTTCTGGCAAAGGTGACCAGGGGAAAAGAGAAATTGCAAGGAATCAGATAAAGGAAAACAGATCCCGTCGTAGATGTTAGAGCTCATGTGAACTCTGTTATTTTTTCCAAGAACTCAGCTTCGGTATAGCGTGTCCAGGGGCAGAAGTGAGGGGAAAGAGGCTGTTAGGGTGAGCCTATGCAGCCATGTGGTCTGTGTCCCATGCTGCTGCTGCTGCTGCTGCTGCAGCTCAGGGGTCAATATCCCTTTTTCCAGGAAGGCTTAAGGTCTTTGCCCAAGGCCCTCTGTCAGGCCAAGCTGTAGAAAAAGCATTTTTTCTCACCAGCCCTCTGGTGACAGTTTCTCTTCCTTGTGGAATGGCTCAGCACAGAATGTTTTCAACCACAAAGGAGCTGTCCTTCATCTAGGGCTTTGCCACTACTGTGTGGGCCAAGGGCCAGTGGGAACAGCTGGAGCATATGGAGCTCACTGAGGGACTGGTCGGCACTTAGGGCGGTCCTTCTGAAGTAGATGACTGCTTTCTGGAATCGCGTCCACCTCTGGATTGAGCAAAAGACAGACTGGCACAAATGGAGTAGGCAGAGTTCAACGTCTGTCCCCCCACTGTTGTCCTCTCATCCCAGATAGAAGGGCTCCACCGTGGGCATGCCTGAGGGTGATGTCCCACATGAAGTTCTGTCTCGCATGAAGTTCTCACTCTACAACTTTTCTCCCTGAAGCAGCATCTCTTTTGAGGGCAAAGGGTAAAGTTCACAGGTTTTATGGATGTCCTCTTCACGGTGCCCTGCATGAGATCTCCTGCCCAGGGCCAGCTTTTGCATTTGACCATGTACACCCCAGCTTTGCCCCTTCTCCAGAGACGCATCTACAGCGCTAGAAGGCAAGGCTTGGCCGTCTCTGGGTGCTTTCTGAACAAGCAGCCCAGGAGACACTGGAAACATGTCTTCTTACTTTCTGAATCTGTCAACGTCCAAGAATCCGTGGGGCTCCGGCAGGCTGGTACCTGTCTTTCCCAGTCCTAGTTCAAAACAAAACAAAGCAGAAACTATGGTGTGATAACTCGACAGCGGGTGTGAGATGGCATACTGGGGCATGGTTTTCGGGACCTTAGACTGGGCTCATTCTAGGGACTGCATGGCATTTACCCACATTCAGAAGTTTCCGTAAGGCATTGCAAAGAAGTTAAAGACAAGAAAAGTTTAGGACAGGGTCCCCCAGTGCCTAATATTTCCTGCCAGTGCTTCAGGACCAGGGTTGGCATTAGCTCTAACCTGTCCTCGAGTGGAGTGCAGAGATAGTCTTCGTTGACTGGATGGTCATCCTCTGGAGACTTGCCGTGACTTGTGTCCCAGGCTCTCTAGGGCTTTCACTTGGGCCCTAAAGGCTAGGTGCTCTTAGAGTTGACTGCACACTTGGATGTGTCATGTAAGGTTTTCTTCCGCCGAATATCAATGTGTGTGAGACTCGCCGGTTTAGTGATGAATTCACGCGCATTCTGGCTCAACCAGCCTGAGCTGCATTTGCTTCCTGTGCCCTGGATGTGTTCATGTTTTCCTCTGTTTACAATGAAGACTGGGTGTCTCCATTGTGTTTGCCCATGAATGTGAGTTGATGTTTCTTCCTGTGGGTCTGCCTATGCCTCCTGTCCTCTTTCATGTTGTACCCATGCTTGTGCCATTATGCACAGCTCTGCTGCCATATCTATCTGAGTTCTTGCACGTCCCTATTCAACCTACATGCGTGGTGTTGCTCGTATTTACTCCTTCTTTGGTTAAGTTTGCGTATCTTTGTTAGACTGCATGTGAATTGGACCTATTCTTTCCTTCCTGGATCAAATGCTTCCAACATCTTGAACTGTGACTTTTTGAAAGACTTCCATGATATTTGTGCACATCAAGAAATGCTTTATCACAGGAATAGTTAACAGTGACCCACATGTGGAAACAAGAATACCCACACACTTACAGTAATGCCTGACGTGCAGGAATATCACTCATTGCAGGGAGAATATTGATTAGGATCACAGAGGGCAAAGATGTTGCAGGAATGCATATGTCAGGAAATGTTTTTTTTTTTTCTCTGTCAGGAACGGTTTGGGGTTGACTTGTTAAGTGTTCTATAAACAGCACCGCACGGTTGAAATACACTAACGTTTACCCCTACCCATGTGTCCTTGTGTTGATCATTCAACTGGCATTGCCCATGCAGAATTTCTTCATGATTGTCAGTAAATCATCCCCCAGGTGATAGGAATTGGGGCTTGCCTTTCTGTACAGAGAAAGTTGTGAAAGAGTTCTTGTCCTCAGTGACCTTCTATAGCCTAGGGAAAAGGCGGTGCGAGATCAATTTCAAGTTCAAAGTCCCTTGCTATTTCTGTGTCGTTTCTGGAAGGAAAGCCCAGGGAATGGAATCACACCAACCCGACTGGCACGGTGAACCAGTCCAAGGCAACAGGAGTAGAGAACACAGGCACAGGTCACTCCGCTGTCCACAGTGAGGACTTCCAACCCTGCCAACCTCTTTGGATATCAGTCCCACTCATGAGCCATTCCCATTCACCTTCCACGATATACCATAGAAGTAGAAGAGGACACTGACTTGATCAATTAGCGAGTGAAAACATCAACCGGGGCAAAAAAAAAAAAAAAAAAAAGAGCGGTGCTTACCACAGTGCATTCACCTGGATCAGTAAACCAAAGTTCCGCATGTGTGCAAGTTGCTTTTCAGAATTGTTGGTGTGTGAGTGTGTGAGTGTGTGTATGAGTGTGTGTGTGCGTGCACGCGCGTGCAAACACATGTGCGCTGGGCAAAATGTGTGTGTGAACTCTCTGAACTGGCCTGGCTGGGGGATGGAAGAATGCACACTGAAAACATGAAAGAGCTTGTGTAAAGTACGACGATCTTGGGGCGGCAGAAACACTGGAGAAAAGCCCTGGAGGAAAGCCCAGGGATCTCACCCACGGAGCAAGCTGTACATGTAAACAGGCATGTAAGTGTAAACACGGATCCCTGAGGAGAAAGGAGAGGCAGGCCAAAAGCACCTGAGGCAAGTCAGGGAGGATGCTAAGGAGCAGAGCCAGAGTGGGCCAGACTCCCCGGCACAGAAGAGGGGCTACGCACAGCCCTTAGGACACCCGGCCACAAAGGGTTTTCTGTCCTCAGGTGAAGGAGCATTCTTTCCCCGACATGACCAGCCATATGAACACAGCTTGCCCTTTTCTCTAAGGTTTGGGAACTGTAGCAGCACTTAGCGCTGCTACGTGCAGCCTTTGCCAGTTTGAAACATCACTCCTTAAAAGGGTGTCCTAGGTTGATCCTCTCACCTGTCCCAGTCCCACAGGCCTGGGCTGATGGGGTAGGCTGGCGTGTGTTCTCACCTGGGGGCTGGATGAGAACAGAGCTACTTTGAAAGCGCCTCTGTACAATAAATGGACAGACTTCAATTCCTCTGGCACTGGTGAGTCATGGCTCTTAGCGGGACACTGTTCTTAGCATCTCCGGATTGAGAGATGTTTCGTCTCTAAATCTCTCTCTACACAGAGAAGTCCAGGTTTGTGTCACATTTGGACACGTGGGCAACAGTCTTTTATGTGAAGCGCGGAACTCGTTATTTCCCGAAAGAATACATGCATTAAGTTTTCTGCCAAGAAATGTGGCATTCTCTCTGTTTCACCTGTGAAAATCTCACCACAAACTTCCCAAAAGGGAAATGGAATTCTCTATATGTTATATGAATCATGGGTGCACGTGTTATTTGCCGGCATGAAATTTGGAATTCTGTGTATTTCCCGTATGAAAACTTGGGTGCTGACTTTTGCACATGAAATCTGGAATGTCGTGTATTAAACTTAGGAACATCAGGCCACTGATTTTAGCACACAAAATACGGAATTTTGATGACTTTACGTATGTAATCCGGGGCACTGATTTTTCCTCTGTTGAGTACAGATTTCCTTACATGTCTTTATCTTTCCTCTGTAAGAAAATCGTGGCAGAGACTTAGTCCATGAGCTAATGAACTGTTTATATTTCATGTAGGAGAATCTGGGTCGTAATTTTCCTACATGAAACATGCAGTTCTCTGTATTTAATGAATGAACATCCGGGCACCGATTTTCCTGCCTTGAATATGGGTTTCTCTACGTCGGCATTTGAAACTCCAGGCACGGAGCTTTTCCCCGTGAAATATGAAATTCTGGTATTTCACGTTGAATTGGGCATAAACAAGGTAACACGAAATACGGAATTTTTCATCTTTCTCATTTGAAAATCTGTGTGCTGACTTGCGTTATGAGTTACAGAACACTGTATATGTAACAACTGAAAGAATTGGCCTCGATTTTCCTACACAAAATATGGAATTTTCTATTTCATACATAAAGTGATTTTCACGCTTGAGGTATGAAGTCACTGTCAATGAAAACACGAAGTCAATCCTTGTTCAAGGTGATGAACAGGTAAGTCAAAAACCTTGAGCATGTGACCACACCTGAAAGGGGAACCCTGAATGTTCTGAAACTCTGAGACTGGATAAAACCTGGTCTTTTATGCAAAATGGGGGGACAGAAGTACTAACTAAGAGCCCTAACCCCAAGACCTGGATGTTTCCTCTTTAGCCACACTCACTCTTGAGCAGGGTTGCTTTAAAAAGCCACATGTAAGAACAATCAGTCTGGGGACAGCGGACAGCCGTGGTCAGCCGGCCTGGTGTGAATTCACAAGCGAGCTCTAAGGCAGGTCAAGTGTGGATTCTAGATCCTGGCTGCTACCATTCAAAATGCCAATTAGACATTCACGGATTATGTGACCCCGGACAACCTGTTTGACCTGGCCAGATCTCAGTGTGCTCATCTGTAACATGGGAGTGAGGACGTCCCTGAAACCCCACTGGTTGAGACCTAGCCTTCCAATGTGGGGGGTACGGTTTTGATTCCCTACTCAGGGAGATAAGATTCCCCAAGCCTTGTAGTCAACGACACCAAAACGTTTTGAAAGAAGGAAAGTACAGCAATATTACAACAAATTCAATAAAGACCTTACAAATTGTCCACACTAAACAAAAGTGTTACTGATATGAAGCCCAATGAGACATTAGGCTTTCTCTCAAAAGACATTAGGTGTTCACTCAAAAACCCGCTTTCATTCTACAGCTGTCTAGCAACTCCTGTTCTAGGCCCCAGCAGGGAGCAGAAGGGACTCCCCAGAGAGCTGCAATTCTGGTGGTGATTTTCACTCCCCGGGTTCTCCAGACATGAACCTGCACATCACTCCAGAGCACCCTCATCCGACAGCAAGCTTTACTTGCCCGGATTAGACAGTGAGCATGAAAGCACTCGGCAAATTAAGAGAGAAGTAGAGAGGAGGGCTGGGGTGGTGGACGGGACGCTTTGGGAATCTGGGATTACCAGGTGCAAACTCTTATACGTAAAATAAACAACAAGGTCCTCCTGTGTAGCACAGGGAACGACAATCAATATCCTGTGGTAAGCCATAATGGAAAGGAATATGAAAAAGTATGCGTGTATATAACTGAATCATTGTCTTGTACCGTCGAAATTAATACACCCTTCTACATCACCTATACTTCAATAAAATAAATTTTAAAAGACAGAAGACAGAACCTAAATGGAGAGTGTGCCCACAAGTGAACACAGAGCAGGCAAGCCTGGCCACCACATCCCTAACAAGGACCAGGCCAAGAGAACAGGCGAGTTGGGGAGGGATTCCACCACTTCCTGGTCCCCTTTAATTCCTGGAAAGACCCAAAGCTGGGCTTCCCCAATCCAACCACGGGCACTCACTCTGCTAGCGTACTCGGCGGTGCCTGCAGCGACATCAGCTGAAGCGGTGGCGATGGGCGCGCTGACCGAAGATGCAAGGGTGCTCGTGGGTCCTGAGCTGGGGACCAGGGGCGACGAATCCGTGTTGGTCACCAGGGTGATGGTGGAGGTTGATGGCTTCTGTGTGATCTCGTTCTGCTGGACACCTGAAAAAGCAAATGTGCTTGGTCTCCCCACCGCCTGGGGAAGGCTGTCCCAGCTCCAAGCGGCGGTGGGAGCAGGGCCCAATCCACACTCTTCGAGTTTCTCTGCTTTCAAGGGAAAACGACTCTCACCTTAGCCAAATTTGAGCAAGGCTCCACGGAGCCCTTTCTCAGTAAGGCCTGCACCTGGGTCTTTAAGTTTCCAACAGCTCAAGGCTGCATGCCTTGGATGACCCCCACCCCTTTAAAGTCCCCACCTACGAAAACTCAAGGCTGCCAATAGAAGTGACTATGTGCTCCACTCAACACTTAAGGATAGGGCCCGTTGCCCAGTCTCTACGGGAGGGCAGAAAGCCCGCCTTTAAGAGGTAACAGGGTTAGCAAACCCAGATATTCCGCATGGACCAACACCCCCTGCGCACGTTCTGTCAAACTGTCATTTTCTGACTCTATAGACTTCCCATGATTCCCCTTGCCTATTCCCAAATTCTCCCTTTAAAACCCCAGTTCCTTGTGTACACATTGGTGTTGGTGTCAGTTCATGCTGGGCATTTGGCCATCCTGCAATAGTAAATAGAGGACTAAAATCTATCCAAAGCAATCGATAGGGTCAGTGTAGTCCCTATAAAGCTACGAGCAGTATTTGTCAGAGCACTAGGACCAGTCATTTCACAATTGGTATGGAAATCCAAAACACCTGGAAGAGCCAAAGCAATCTTGACAAAGAAGAATGGAACTGCAGGAATCAGCCTGCCTAACTTCAAGCTATACTACAAAGCCACAGTCATCAATGCAGTATGGTACTGGCACAAAGACAGAAACATAAGTCAATGGAACAAAAGAGAAAGCCCAGAGATACATATCCGCACCTACGGACACCTTATCTTTGACAAAGCAGACGAGGATGTACAATGCAGAAAAGACAATCTCTTCAGCAAGGGGCGCTGGGAAAACTGGGCAACCACGCATAAAAGAATGAAACTACAACACTTGCTAACACCGCACACAAAATATAAACTCAAAATGGATCGAAGATCTAAACATGAGACCGCAAACGATTACACTGCTGGAGGAAAATATAGGCAAAACACTCTCTGGTGTAAAGCACAGTAGGATCCTCTCTGGCGAACCTCCCAGAATAATGGGAATAAAAGCAAAACTAAAACAAATGGGACCTACTTAAACTTAAAAGCTTATGCTCAATAAAGGAAACTACAAGCAAAGTGAAAAGACAGCATTCAGAATGGGGGCAAATAATAGCAAATGAAGCAACTCGTACAGAATTAATCTAAAAAATATACAAGCAACTCCTGCACTCAATTCCAGAAAAGTAGGCGACCCAGGCCAAAATAAAAAAATAATAATAATCATGGGCCAAAGAAGTAAACAGACATTTCTCCAAAACAGAAATACAGATGGCTATCAAACACATGAAAAGATGCGCAACATCCCTTACTATCAGGGAACCGCAAATCGAAACCACAACGAGGTACCATCTCAGGCCGGTCAGAATGGCTGTTGTCCAAAATCTACAGACAATAAATGTTTGAGAGGGGGCAGAGAAAAAAAGAAACCCTCTCACACTGTCTGTGTGAATTTCAAACTAGCACAGCCACTATGGGAACAACGTACAGACTGCTCAAAAACCTGGAATTAGAACTGCCATACAACCCAGCAATCCCTCTGCTGGGCATACACACCGAAGAAACCAGAATTAAAAGACTCTCGTGCCCCAGTGTTCGTCGCGGCTCTCTTTACAACAGATAGGACGTGGAAGCAGCCTAGATGTCCATGGGCAGACGAACTGGAGACGAAAGCCGGGGTAGATATAGACAGTAGAATATTACTCAGCTCTTAAAAAGAATGCATTTGAATCAGTTCTAATGAGCTGGACGCAAGTGGAGCCTCTTATGCAGAGAAAAGTCAGTCAGAAGGAAAAACCCACGCATATATATGGAATTGAGACAGATGGAATTAACAGTGACCCTATATGCGAGACAGCAAAAGAGACACAGATGTAAAGAACAGATTTCGGGACTCTGTAGGAGAAGGCAAGGGTGCGATGGTTTGAGAGAATAGCATTGAAACATGTATATTATCACATACGAAATACATCGCCAGGCCAGGTTCGATGCACGAGACAGGGAGCTCAGGGCTGGTGCACTGGGATGACCCTGAGGGATGGGATGGGGAGTGAGAATCAGGACGGGGAACGCATGTACACGGCTGATTCGTGTGAACGTATGGCAAAAAGCACCACAATAATGTCAAGTAACTCACCTCCAATTAAACTAAACTTTTTAAAAAACGTACAGGATAACAAAGAGCGAGCAGAAAATACTTTAAACGAGTGAGAATAAAAACACAGCGTATCAGAATTCGTGAGATGCAGATCTAGACGTGCTTATAATTTTAAATGCTTGTATTAGAAAAGAATAAAAGCCTAAGCCAGTGGAAAGAGAAACGGCAAACTCCGTCAAGGCTTTCAGCAAAGGCCACATAGAGGAAACGTGAGGGAGGGGTGTGATTAGCCGGTGCAAACTTCTTGCTGTCACATCTTGTGTTCTTGAGGTGAGCTGGTGGCCAGCTAACTGTGTCCTGCAATCCTCAAGGGAAACAAGTATGATTCCCTATCCCCTGAAAGGAGATTCCCCAGATTGACTTTCACCCTCCAAGGTCCTGGTTGCGAGAAGGGGGTCCCCGTATAGCCTGGTAGTCCCAGCTGGAAGAGGCAGGTCTCAGTTCTCTGTGCCCTCCTCTTACCAAGGCCCCCACACACTGCCCGGCCACCTGCCATGAGGGAGCCAGGTACCCAGCACGCAGCTGACCCTCAGCCTCCTCCGTCTACCCAAATGGGGAGCTCGGTCCTGTAGACTGTGACCCATGGACATTGCCACAACCATTCGGACATGGAGGTGGGCATGGGACACGGTGGCCGTTGCTTTGAAACCTGGGCCAGGCCGCTGAGTGGCTCCAGCAAGGCCTCCGGGACTCTGCAAGACACAGCCTGTCCTCACGCTTGTCCAAGTGCCACAGTTCATTACCCAGCCCAAGGCCCAAGGGCCTGGAAGGCCCTGTGGGAAGGCTTTGATATCTCTCTCAGTGCATTCAGCTGAGAGGCTTTCTGTTGGTGGTGTTGGGTTTGCGAACTTCCCTAATGGTCTTGGGCTGAGGCCTGCAGCTCCGTTTTCCATCCTGCCTCTTTTACAGTGTCTTCCTGGATGAGCTGAGTCAACCTGTGACTAAAAGATGGTAACGTGGACCATCGGGGGCCATTTCCACTGGCCCGATGACCACATCCTACTCTCTTTCTATAACGCAGGGCTTTCAACGTGACAATGTCGTGTGATGTAAAAGCCTTCATCTTCCTCGAACTCAAGTATTTAACTCAGCATACTCTCCTCAAGAACATGTACTGCAAACGGGGCTACCATTTATTTTTTCACTGCCGGAATTATACTGGACATGTGATGTACTTCCAACCATTATTTTGGGGCCATAGTCACGTTACAGTGTTTCTTTGGTTTCTGCTGTGCGTGAATCAAGTTTTAGCTGTACGTGTATCCCGTCAATTTTGGATTTCCTTCCCATTTAGGCCACCACAGAGCAGTCGAGTCCCTTTCTTCTTTCACTTTTCTTTTTATTAAATTTAACTGGGGGTTAATTATGATACAATATTGTAATGGCTTCTGCCATGCATCAACATTAATAAGCCATAAGTACACAGGGGTCCCAGCTATCCTGGAGCCGCTCCCACATCCCTGCCTACGCTATTCTTCGGGATTGCTCCAGAGCACTTGCTCTGCATTCCCTGATTCATGCAGATGAAAACCAGAAAGATGATTTTTCTGCATAAAATATGCAATTGTCCTTCTTTCACATGTGAGAACATGGGTGCAGAGGTTTCTACCTGAAATAGGAAATCGGTATTTCATGTATGAAAATCGACTTGCATCATTTTCTTCATCATATGTGGAATCTTGTGTCTCCCAGACGTATATCTGTGCACACGTTTTCCTACATGAGTGGGGAATTCTATATATTTTACATATGAAAAGTTGAGCCTACAATTCCCTTCTTGAATCCTGAAATTGTATACATTTCGTATATGAAGATCTCAATAAAATTTTACTGACATGAAGTGTGAAATTAAGATCTGGCAAACCAATATGGAATTGGAATTATCTCTATTTCATAAATGAAATTCTGGGCACCACTGTTTCTTCGTGAAATGCTTAACTTCTTGTATTTCTCATGTATAAATCAAGGACTGTCCACCATGAAATAAGGAGTTCTCTATACTTCCTGTATCCAAATCTAGGCATGATTCTCCCTCATGGAAGATGGACTTCTCTATATTTCACATCTGAAGATCAGAATGAACATTTTCCCGTTAGAAATAAAGACATCTATGCATTTCATGCGATCCACTGGTTCTTCAGTCTCTGAAACACCTGTTGGCATTTGTGGCTCTGTGTGTTGCACGCATGTGTGTACTTGTGTCACGTGTTTGTGTGTGTTTGTGGGGGGGGGTGTGGTGGGTCTGTGCGTGTGTCAGGACTAAGGGAGGTAGGTGCTCAGTGTGAAACAGCAGACATCCTAGGAGAAAGAGCGTGAGCAGTGGAAACTGTCCAGGCACTTAACCTGAGTGTGCCCACCTGAGCTAGGCGGCCCGGACGTAGGAGTAACTAATGGTCAGGAGGAGCACTTTGGTCCACTTGAAACACTTGCAGGAACAGCTCTGTGCCTCTGGCAAGTGCATCTGCAGGCGCACATCCTTAGCTACGTGGGCGCCTGCTCTAAGCCACGGGCCGGGGGAAAGGCCGAGGGCAGACAGACCGTAGGCCAGGGGCTCCAGGCTGGTTGGGCTTGGGGCTGCATCGTGGGGCTTGGACAGCTAGCCGAGGAAAGTGCTCTGCCTCTTCCTCAGAGGAGGGCTGGCATTCCTGACAACTGCTCAAGCCTAAGGCACAAGTTTAGCCGTGACTCTGCAGCAGGTGCACATGGGTGAGGTCGGCGTAAGCCCGCCCCCACCCGGGCCCCCGCCCCGCTTCCCCATCCCCCTCCACCGCGCACTCCTCCCCCAAACCCCCCTACCCTGCCCGCCTCCCTCCTACTCCCCCCACGCCCACCCCGTGGCTTGCGGTTTGGATCGGAGGAGAGCAACTCTGTCCCTGAGGTACCCAGGAACCCTGTCTTCCTGAGTGGGTCCCTGAGCACACGGGCCCGCTGCCCCAGGGGCAACTTCAAGCTTGAGGACTGTTGCAGCTTCAGGTGGCCCTGGCTCTCCCAGTCGCTGCTCGGGCGCGGCTGCACTGCTAGGCAGGCAAAAGGCTTGCCAGGACACGCCCACTTTGCGCTGGGCCGACATTGGCCGCCTGTCACAGGCTGGCAGAGGGCCCAGGATTCCAAGGGGCGTGTCCCAGGAGCGAACCGCTTTAGACTCCATTTGATTGGTTCTGGGATGAGGTCAGGAGGTCAGGGTGGAGAGTTCAGCCCCTTCCCGTCGCCATAGTAGGCGGGCCTGGTGGCAGAGGGTTCTGCGCATGCGTCTCTCCCTTTCGCCGTTCCCTGGCTCTTGCCCAGTAACCCGTCGGGAGTAGGACCACGTAGACTGCGGCCGGCGGGCGGCCCGTGAGGGCCGTCTGCCGTGCTCTAGCGTCCAGCTTGTTTGCAGTTCCGGGCTTCGGCGAGAATACCATGGAGAGTGAGACGGGGCCAGAGGAAGGCGGCAGCACTCCGGGATCCTGGATCTTAGTTGTGAGCCCGGGTCTTCATGAGGGAGGGGCCCTGGGGCCTACCAGCTCCGTGTGGGCGGCAGAGGCGATGCAGGCCGCAGGTGGTGCGCCAGGCGAGGAGGCCGCCCTCTTCTGGGTGGAGGCAGTGGAGGAAGGTGCGGCTGTGGAGGAGGGAGAGGTGGCGGGACCCGGGCAGGAGTTCCAGCTGCTGGTGTTGGACGTCATGGAGGAGGTGGAGGTGGTGGCATACGAGGAGCAGGAGCAGGTGTCCTCGGAGGAGCATGTCCACGACCATCCAAGGCCCGGAGCCCTGAGTGACCGGCCTGCACTGGAGGCGCTGGCGGCCCTGCAGCTGGAGCTGGAGCCCGTGAATCAGAAAGCCCAAAGGGCGCATGCTCGCCTGAAACATAAGACCAGTCAGCGGCGGAAGGTGCATCTAGAACACAGAAGCGCCATCATCCAGGGCATCCGTGGCTTCTGGGTCGAAGTTGTATCCCTTGGTGTGGTGCTTGTGAGTTTTGTGTTTGTTTGTTTGTTTAAGCCGGGCTATGGCAGGAACAGTTTACAGATCTGGCAGTTCTGGTACCGTATTTACTTTTCTGGATGGTGGGTATTGGTTACCGTCCTGCATATCTGTTCCTGATCGTAGGTGTGATGTCCTTGCTGTTCTGGCTAGCCCAAATTGATAGTTGGGCTATACTTTGAGAGGTCCCTATCAGAATTGTCATTAGCACCAGGGTCTCTTCGGAGAGAAGGCTTGTCTGGAATGGGGGAGGGGTGGGGAAGTGTAAGTGGTCGTACGGGTTCTAGCTAGGAGTGCTTGTTTTCCCGAAGTAAGCTAACTTTCAAGGGGCTGAGATGAAGCTTATCCGGTTAGGAAGAGCACCTCCTCGTGGTAGGGCATTCATGGGCACAGCCTTGGACCTTGTGCGGCATTCATATAGCCCCGCGTGAACCGAAATGTGACGAGTTAACCAGTAGCAAGTTGAAGTCAAACAGGGAGGGCCATTCTACTCTTTAGGCTAGCTTTGTTCTTCCAGCACTTTTACCTCTAGCATCTAGAGGCTCCTTGACCTAAAGCAGTTTATGAACCACCCCCAAATGTCAGTTTTGATGAGCAAGCAAGATGCAGACATGCTTCACTTCATGACCAACTTGGAGGTCAGGCAGGGGACACTGATGATTGTGGAGGGGAGGTGACTGGGGAGGGGAGAGGGCATGGTCTATCCCTAACACAGGAAAGGACAGCTCTTCTGTAAAGAGGTTTCACACCCACCCCACCCCGCACACTTTGTCCTGGCAGGTGGAGGAATTCAGGCATCCCACTCGTCACTGCAAGATCACATTGTCCTTTCGGAGGAATAGGTATTTCCAGAATGAAGTGATTGTCAAGGAGTACCTGATGAAGGTCACTGGTGAGAAGCTGCTCCCTGGATCTTGGGTGGGGGCGGGGGTGGGTAGGGGTGGCGGGCGGTGGCCCGGTGGTTGGGGGCAGAAAAGTCTAGGTTGAATCGAAAAGTGATTTAGGTCTTTCTCCCAAACTGCTTTTCCTGCAGGATACCACGCATCTCGTTCCACTCCAGTTCAGTGGCACCAGGGCTTTGAATGGAAGGCATACAGGCGCAGGCACCACGACAGCAGCGTTAACTTCTTCAACTGGTTCTTTGACCACAATTTCACAGGATCTGACTGGATTGCTGAGGTGGGGTCCCACGTGGCCACTGGGCCAGAACTGGTGACTTATGTCGGAGTTGTTGGCCGTGCACGGGAGGGCTCATGGTCTGGCCAGGCCTGTGCTGACCTTGCTCATTTCCCTGGCAGATCATCATAAGGGATCTGTGGCCCAATCCTTTGCAGTACTATGTGAGGAGGAAGGCTGCACCACAAAAGGTACCAGGAGGACGAGAGGTGAGGCGCCCAGGGGCCGAGCACTGGCATAAGTGTTGTCAAAAACTTGGGTCATTTATTCCACTTGTGAAGACAGTGAGACTCCGTGGAGTACAGAGTGACACCAGGGCATGAGGGAATCAGCAAGGGACAGCAAGGGTAGAGAACTGGGGTGAAGAACAGGTTCTAAGTAGAGAAGCTTGAGGTGGATGAAGTGGCCTGGACAGGCCAAAGCCACTGCAGTTTATATCTGAGGCAGCTGCACATGGCTGAACCGTCATTCCATGGCCAACAAGTCCAGCCTCAGGCTGCTCTTAAATTGGGACCCACCTGCTCTTCCTCATGAAGTCCCATTTCCAAAAAGGCCTGTGAGTCTCCTTTGTGCAAGGCGGTTCCCCCAGTGACCCATCATTTGATTCGATTCTGATCACCACACTCGTTTTGGTTTTTAATTTGCGTTTGCATCTTTTTCCTGCCACCCTCATTCTGAGCATACTGACCACTCTGCAGGATTATGGAGAATCCTCTTTTATTTATTTTAACTGGAGGATTATGACTTTACAATACCGTGACAGGTTTTGCTGTACATGGGCCAACATGAATCACCGATAGGGATACACGTGTCCCCCCAAATGCCGAACCCGCCACCCACCGACCTCCCCTGCCTGGCTGTCTGGGTTGCCCCCAACATGACTTTGGTTGCCTTGCTGCACGCGTCAAACTCGCACTGATCATCTGTTGTGCATAAGCTAATGTAAACGTTTTGGGGCTACTCTCTCACATTGACCCACCGTCACCACCTCCCACTGAGGCCAAAGTCTGTTCTTTATATGTCTGTTACTTCTTTGCTGCCCTGCATGTTGGATGTTCAGCACCACGTACAAGGTCCTCAACTCCATATATTTGTGTGAACGGACAGTGTTTGTCTTTCTCTTTCTGACTTACTTCACGCGGTATAGTAGGCTCCACGTTCATTCCATCTCATTAGAACTGACATGGACACTTTCCATGTTAGTGCTGTGTAAGACACCGCTGTGTATGTGTACTCCAACTTCCTTATCCCTTCATCTGCTGATGGACACGTAGGCTGCTTCCACGTCCTAGCTATTGTAAATAGTTCTACGCTGAAGACTGGGATACCTGTTTTTTACTCTGTGCTTCTAGGGCATGTAAACGTTCACAGACACACCCCCCTGGGAACTGACTTGAAAGAATCAAGCTGTCTTTAGAGTTTCCGGGGAGGGTAAGTGTACATATCTCTGTCTCTCTGTTTTGAAAGGAACCCGATCCCCCCAGCTTTTGAGACACTTAACGATGGCGTGCCCCCCTTCACCTAAAACAGAAAACCGAAGAAGCTGCTTCACGTGAAGACCAATGGCCAGCATAGTTCTCTTGGACGGGAAAGTAGTGAAGAGTGGTCTGGTGCTGAAGTGGATCGACAGTGAGACACCAGTAACCCTGAATTCACTGCAAAGGAAAAATAAAAAGCATCAGCTGCATGCGTGCGTGTATTGTTTGGGCAGGTCCTCAGGACAAACACTTCAGCTGCATGTATGAGTGTCAGTTCACCGCGTGGGAATTACCAGTCTGTGGAGATTCATAGAGGGGGCTAAGTCGTATGTTGGGGTTGTGTCAGGGGGTGACGTTCTTCCTGTGGGGTGGGGGTTGGGGAGGACGGAGAAGGAAGATGAGGGGCCTATTGACTGTGGGTCTGGCAATTTTACAAGGGAAATGTGGCTGTTCGTGGAAAGGGTCTGGTGAACAAGGGCCAGAGATTGAAACAGTGGAATGCAATTCTGTTGGAAGGTGGTGGCCCAGGTATCTTCTCTGTTGCCTATCATCAGACACTTTAATAAGGGTACAGAACAAAGGAAAAGCCTTATCATTGAACTCGCTATGAACCTCGAAGGCCACATGTGTATGAGTGTGTATATGAGTGCACGGTCAGCTTTGCTGAGAGTCTGCTTCCCAGAGCTAGGGTTCCAGGTAACATCTTAGGGCATTGTGTATAAGGTATATGGAGGGGGGCTGTGGCCTAGGGAGAAAGTGAGGGGTGGGAAGGCAGTGAGGATACTAGTTTCTGGCAAAGGTGACCAGGGGAAAAGAGAAATTGCAAGGAATCAGATAAAGGAAAACAGATCCCGTCGTAGATGTTAGAGCTCATGTGAACTCTGTTATTTTTTCCAAGAACTCAGCTTCGGTATAGCGTGTCCAGGGGCAGAAGTGAGGGGAAAGAGGCTGTTAGGGTGAGCCTATGCAGCCATGTGGTCTGTGTCCCATGCTGCTGCTGCTGCTGCTGCAGCTCAGGGGTCAATATCCCTTTTTCCAGGAAGGCTTAAGGTCTTTGCCCAAGGCCCTCTGTCAGGCCAAGCTGTAGAAAAAGCATTTTTTCTCACCAGCCCTCTGGTGACAGTTTCTCTTCCTTGTGGAATGGCTCAGCACAGAATGTTTTCAACCACAAAGGAGCTGTCCTTCATCTAGGGCTTTGCCACTACTGTGTGGGCCAAGGGCCAGTGGGAACAGCTGGAGCATATGGAGCTCACTGAGGGACTGGTCGGCACTTAGGGCGGTCCTTCTGAAGTAGATGACTGCTTTCTGGAATCGCGTCCACCTCTGGATTGAGCAAAAGACAGACTGGCACAAATGGAGTAGGCAGAGTTCAACGTCTGTCCCCCCACTGTTGTCCTCTCATCCCAGATAGAAGGGCTCCACCGTGGGCATGCCTGAGGGTGATGTCCCACATGAAGTTCTGTCTCGCATGAAGTTCTCACTCTACAACTTTTCTCCCTGAAGCAGCATCTCTTTTGAGGGCAAAGGGTAAAGTTCACAGGTTTTATGGATGTCCTCTTCACGGTGCCCTGCATGAGATCTCCTGCCCAGGGCCAGCTTTTGCATTTGACCATGTACACCCCAGCTTTGCCCCTTCTCCAGAGACGCATCTACAGCGCTAGAAGGCAAGGCTTGGCCGTCTCTGGGTGCTTTCTGAACAAGCAGCCCAGGAGACACTGGAAACATGTCTTCTTACTTTCTGAATCTGTCAACGTCCAAGAATCCGTGGGGCTCCGGCAGGCTGGTACCTGTCTTTCCCAGTCCTAGTTCAAAACAAAACAAAGCAGAAACTATGGTGTGATAACTCGACAGCGGGTGTGAGATGGCATACTGGGGCATGGTTTTCGGGACCTTAGACTGGGCTCATTCTAGGGACTGCATGGCATTTACCCACATTCAGAAGTTTCCGTAAGGCATTGCAAAGAAGTTAAAGACAAGAAAAGTTTAGGACAGGGTCCCCCAGTGCCTAATATTTCCTGCCAGTGCTTCAGGACCAGGGTTGGCATTAGCTCTAACCTGTCCTCGAGTGGAGTGCAGAGATAGTCTTCGTTGACTGGATGGTCATCCTCTGGAGACTTGCCGTGACTTGTGTCCCAGGCTCTCTAGGGCTTTCACTTGGGCCCTAAAGGCTAGGTGCTCTTAGAGTTGACTGCACACTTGGATGTGTCATGTAAGGTTTTCTTCCGCCGAATATCAATGCGTGTGAGACTCGCCGGTTTAGTGATGAATTCACGCGCATTCTGGCTCAACCAGCCTGAGCTGCATTTGCTTCCTGTGCCCTGGATGTGTTCATGTTTTCCTCTGTTTACAATGAAGACTGGGTGTCTCCATTGTGTTTGCCCATGAATGTGAGTTGATGTTTCTTCCTGTGGGTCTGCCTATGCCTCCTGTCCTCTTTCATGTTGTACCCATGCTTGTGCCATTATGCACAGCTCTGCTGCCATATCTATCTGAGTTCTTGCACGTCCCTATTCAACCTACATGCGTGGTGTTGCTCGTATTTACTCCTTCTTTGGTTAAGTTTGCGTATCTTTGTTAGACTGCATGTGAATTGGACCTATTCTTTCCTTCCTGGATCAAATGCTTCCAACATCTTGAACTGTGACTTTTTGAAAGACTTCCATGATATTTGTGCACATCAAGAAATGCTTTATCACAGGAATAGTTAACAGTGACCCACATGTGGAAACAAGAATACCCACACACTTACAGTAATGCCTGACGTGCAGGAATATCACTCATTGCAGGGAGAATATTGATTAGGATCACAGAGGGCAAAGATGTTGCAGGAATGCATATGTCAGGAAATGTTTTTTTTTTTTCTCTGTCAGGAACGGTTTGGGGTTGACTTGTTAAGTGTTCTATAAACAGCACCGCACGGTTGAAATACACTAACGTTTACCCCTACCCATGTGTCCTTGTGTTGATCATTCAACTGGCATTGCCCATGCAGAATTTCTTCATGATTGTCAGTAAATCATCCCCCAGGTGATAGGAATTGGGGCTTGCCTTTCTGTACAGAGAAAGTTGTGAAAGAGTTCTTGTCCTCAGTGACCTTCTATAGCCTAGGGAAAAGGCGGTGCGAGATCAATTTCAAGTTCAAAGTCCCTTGCTATTTCTGTGTCGTTTCTGGAAGGAAAGCCCAGGGAATGGAATCACACCAACCCGACTGGCACGGTGAACCAGTCCAAGGCAACAGGAGTAGAGAACACAGGCACAGGTCACTCCGCTGTCCACAGTGAGGACTTCCAACCCTGCCAACCTCTTTGGATATCAGTCCCACTCATGAGCCATTCCCATTCACCTTCCACGATATACCATAGAAGTAGAAGAGGACACTGACTTGATCAATTAGCGAGTGAAAACATCAACCGGGGCAAAAAAAAAAAAAAAAAAAAGAGCGGTGCTTACCACAGTGCATTCACCTGGATCAGTAAACCAAAGTTCCGCATGTGTGCAAGTTGCTTTTCAGAATTGTTGGTGTGTGAGTGTGTGAGTGTGTGTATGAGTGTGTGTGTGCGTGCACGCGCGTGCAAACACATGTGCGCTGGGCAAAATGTGTGTGTGAACTCTCTGAACTGGCCTGGCTGGGGGATGGAAGAATGCACACTGAAAACATGAAAGAGCTTGTGTAAAGTACGACGATCTTGGGGCGGCAGAAACACTGGAGAAAAGCCCTGGAGGAAAGCCCAGGGATCTCACCCACGGAGCAAGCTGTACATGTAAACAGGCATGTAAGTGTAAACACGGATCCCTGAGGAGAAAGGAGAGGCAGGCCAAAAGCACCTGAGGCAAGTCAGGGAGGATGCTAAGGAGCAGAGCCAGAGTGGGCCAGACTCCCCGGCACAGAAGAGGGGCTACGCACAGCCCTTTGGACACCCGGCCACAAAGGGTTTTCTGTCCTCAGGTGAAGGAGCATTCTTTCCCCGACATGACCAGCCATATGAACACAGCTTGCCCTTTTCTCTAAGGTTTGGGAACTGTAGCAGCACTTAGCGCTGCTACGTGCAGCCTTTGCCAGTTTGAAACATCACTCCTTAAAAGGGTGTCCTAGGTTGATCCTCTCACCTGTCCCAGTCCCACAGGCCTGGGCTGATGGGGTAGGCTGGCGTGTGTTCTCACCTGGGGGCTGGATGAGAACAGAGCTACTTTGAAAGCGCCTCTGTACAATAAATGGACAGACTTCAATTCCTCTGGCACTGGTGAGTCATGGCTCTTAGCGGGACACTGTTCTTAGCATCTCCGGATTGAGAGATGTTTCGTCTCTAAATCTCTCTCTACACAGAGAAGTCCAGGTTTGTGTCACATTTGGACACGTGGGCAACAGTCTTTTATGTGAAGCGCGGAACTCGTTATTTCCCGAAAGAATACATGCATTAAGTTTTCTGCCAAGAAATGTGGCATTCTCTCTGTTTCACCTGTGAAAATCTCACCACAAACTTCCCAAAAGGGAAATGGAATTCTCTATATGTTATATGAATCATGGGTGCACGTGTTATTTGCCGGCATGAAATTTGGAATTCTGTGTATTTCCCGTATGAAAACTTGGGTGCTGACTTTTGCACATGAAATCTGGAATGTCGTGTATTAAACTTAGGAACATCAGGCCACTGATTTTAGCACACAAAATACGGAATTTTGATGACTTTACGTATGTAATCCGGGGCACTGATTTTTCCTCTGTTGAGTACAGATTTCCTTACATGTCTTTATCTTTCCTCTGTAAGAAAATCGTGGCAGAGACTTAGTCCATGAGCTAATGAACTGTTTATATTTCATGTAGGAGAATCTGGGTCGTAATTTTCCTACATGAAACATGCAGTTCTCTGTATTTAATGAATGAACATCCGGGCACCGATTTTCCTGCCTTGAATATGGGTTTCTCTACGTCGGCATTTGAAACTCCAGGCACGGAGCTTTTCCCCGTGAAATATGAAATTCTGGTATTTCACGTTGAATTGGGCATAAACAAGGTAACACGAAATACGGAATTTTTCATCTTTCTCATTTGAAAATCTGTGTGCTGACTTGCGTTATGAGTTACAGAACACTGTATATGTAACAACTGAAAGAATTGGCCTCGATTTTCCTACACAAAATATGGAATTTTCTATTTCATACATAAAGTGATTTTCACGCTTGAGGTATGAAGTCACTGTCAATGAAAACACGAAGTCAATCCTTGTTCAAGGTGATGAACAGGTAAGTCAAAAACCTTGAGCATGTGACCACACCTGAAAGGGGAACCCTGAATGTTCTGAAACTCTGAGACTGGATAAAACCTGGTCTTTTATGCAAAATGGGGGGACAGAAGTACTAACTAAGAGCCCTAACCCCAAGACCTGGATGTTTCCTCTTTAGCCACACTCACTCTTGAGCAGGGTTGCTTTAAAAAGCCACATGTAAGAACAATCAGTCTGGGGACAGCGGACAGCCGTGGTCAGCCGGCCTGGTGTGAATTCACAAGCAAGCTCTAAGGCAGGTCAAGTGTGGATTCTAGATCCTGGCTGCTACCATTCAAAATGCCAATTAGACATTCACGGATTATGTGACCCCGGACAACCTGTTTGACCTGGCCAGATCTCAGTGTGCTCATCTGTAACATGGGAGTGAGGACGTCCCTGAAACCCCACTGGTTGAGACCTAGCCTTCCAATGTGGGGGGTACGGTTTTGATTCCCTACTCAGGGAGATAAGATTCCCCAAGCCTTGTAGTCAACGACACCAAAACGTTTTGAAAGAAGGAAAGTACAGCAATATTACAACAAATTCAATAAAGACCTTACAAATTGTCCACACTAAACAAAAGTGTTACTGATATGAAGCCCAATGAGACATTAGGCTTTCTCTCAAAAGACATTAGGTGTTCACTCAAAAACCCGCTTTCATTCTACAGCTGTCTAGCAACTCCTGTTCTAGGCCCCAGCAGGGAGCAGAAGGGACTCCCCAGAGAGCTGCAATTCTGGTGGTGATTTTCACTCCCCGGGTTCTCCAGACATGAACCTGCACATCACTCCAGAGCACCCTCATCCGACAGCAAGCTTTACTTGCCCGGATTAGACAGTGAGCATGAAAGCACTCGGCAAATTAAGAGAGAAGTAGAGAGGAGGGCTGGGGTGGTGGACGGGACGCTTTGGGAATCTGGGATTACCAGGTGCAAACTCTTATACGTAAAATAAACAACAAGGTCCTCCTGTGTAGCACAGGGAACGACAATCAATATCCTGTGGTAAGCCATAATGGAAAGGAATATGAAAAAGTATGCGTGTATATAACTGAATCATTGTCTTGTACCGTCGAAATTAATACACCCTTCTACATCACCTATACTTCAATAAAATAAATTTTAAAAGACAGAAGACAGAACCTAAATGGAGAGTGTGCCCACAAGTGAACACAGAGCAGGCAAGCCTGGCCACCACATCCCTAACAAGGACCAGGCCAAGAGAACAGGCGAGTTGGGGAGGGATTCCACCACTTCCTGGTCCCCTTTAATTCCTGGAAAGACCCAAAGCTGGGCTTCCCCAATCCAACCACGGGCACTCACTCTGCTAGCGTACTCGGCGGTGCCTGCAGCGACATCAGCTGAAGCGGTGGCGATGGGCGCGCTGACCGAAGATGCAAGGGTGCTCGTGGGTCCTGAGCTGGGGACCAGGGGCGACGAATCCGTGTTGGTCACCAGGGTGATGGTGGAGGTTGATGGCTTCTGTGTGATCTCGTTCTGCTGGACACCTGAAAAAGCAAATGTGCTTGGTCTCCCCACCGCCTGGGGAAGGCTGTCCCAGCTCCAAGCGGCGGTGGGAGCAGGGCCCAATCCACACTCTTCGAGTTTCTCTGCTTTCAAGGGAAAACGACTCTCACCTTAGCCAAATTTGAGCAAGGCTCCACGGAGCCCTTTCTCAGTAAGGCCTGCACCTGGGTCTTTAAGTTTCCAACAGCTCAAGGCTGCATGCCTTGGATGACCCCCACCCCTTTAAAGTCCCCACCTACGAAAACTCAAGGCTGCCAATAGAAGTGACTATGTGCTCCACTCAACACTTAAGGATAGGGCCCGTTGCCCAGTCTCTACGGGAGGGCAGAAAGCCCGCCTTTAAGAGGTAACAGGGTTAGCAAACCCAGATATTCCGCATGGACCAACACCCCCTGCGCACGTTCTGTCAAACTGTCATTTTCTGACTCTATAGACTTCCCATGATTCCCCTTGCCTATTCCCAAATTCTCCCTTTAAAACCCCAGTTCCTTGTGTACACATTGGTGTTGGTGTCAGTTCATGCTGGGCATTTGGCCATCCTGCAATAGTAAATAGAGGACTAAAATCTATCCAAAGCAATCGATAGGGTCAGTGTAGTCCCTATAAAGCTACGAGCAGTATTTGTCAGAGCACTAGGACCAGTCATTTCACAATTGGTATGGAAATCCAAAACACCTGGAAGAGCCAAAGCAATCTTGACAAAGAAGAATGGAACTGCAGGAATCAGCCTGCCTAACTTCAAGCTATACTACAAAGCCACAGTCATCAATGCAGTATGGTACTGGCACAAAGACAGAAACATAAGTCAATGGAACAAAAGAGAAAGCCCAGAGATACATATCCGCACCTACGGACACCTTATCTTTGACAAAGCAGACGAGGATGTACAATGCAGAAAAGACAATCTCTTCAGCAAGGGGCGCTGGGAAAACTGGGCAACCACGCATAAAAGAATGAAACTACAACACTTGCTAACACCGCACACAAAATATAAACTCAAAATGGATCGAAGATCTAAACATGAGACCGCAAACGATTACACTGCTGGAGGAAAATATAGGCAAAACACTCTCTGGTGTAAAGCACAGTAGGATCCTCTCTGGCGAACCTCCCAGAATAATGGGAATAAAAGCAAAACTAAAACAAATGGGACCTACTTAAACTTAAAAGCTTATGCTCAATAAAGGAAACTACAAGCAAAGTGAAAAGACAGCATTCAGAATGGGGGCAAATAATAGCAAATGAAGCAACTCGTACAGAATTAATCTAAAAAATATACAAGCAACTCCTGCACTCAATTCCAGAAAAGTAGGCGACCCAGGCCAAAATAAAAAAATAATAATAATCATGGGCCAAAGAAGTAAACAGACATTTCTCCAAAACAGAAATACAGATGGCTATCAAACACATGAAAAGATGCGCAACATCCCTTACTATCAGGGAACCGCAAATCGAAACCACAACGAGGTACCATCTCAGGCCGGTCAGAATGGCTGTTGTCCAAAATCTACAGACAATAAATGTTTGAGAGGGGGCAGAGAAAAAAAGAAACCCTCTCACACTGTCTGTGTGAATTTCAAACTAGCACAGCCACTATGGGAACAACGTACAGACTGCTCAAAAACCTGGAATTAGAACTGCCATACAACCCAGCAATCCCTCTGCTGGGCATACACACCGAAGAAACCAGAATTAAAAGACTCTCGTGCCCCAGTGTTCGTCGCGGCTCTCTTTACAACAGATAGGACGTGGAAGCAGCCTAGATGTCCATGGGCAGACGAACTGGAGACGAAAGCCGGGGTAGATATAGACAGTAGAATATTACTCAGCTCTTAAAAAGAATGCATTTGAATCAGTTCTAATGAGCTGGACGCAAGTGGAGCCTCTTATGCAGAGAAAAGTCAGTCAGAAGGAAAAACCCACGCATATATATGGAATTGAGACAGATGGAATTAACAGTGACCCTATATGCGAGACAGCAAAAGAGACACAGATGTAAAGAACAGATTTCGGGACTCTGTAGGAGAAGGCAAGGGTGCGATGGTTTGAGAGAATAGCATTGAAACATGTATATTATCACATACGAAATACATCGCCAGGCCAGGTTCGATGCACGAGACAGGGAGCTCAGGGCTGGTGCACTGGGATGACCCTGAGGGATGGGATGGGGAGTGAGAATCAGGACGGGGAACGCATGTACACGGCTGATTCGTGTGAACGTATGGCAAAAAGCACCACAATAATGTCAAGTAACTCACCTCCAATTAAACTAAACTTTTTAAAAAACGTACAGGATAACAAAGAGCGAGCAGAAAATACTTTAAACGAGTGAGAATAAAAACACAGCGTATCAGAATTCGTGAGATGCAGATCTAGACGTGCTTATAATTTTAAATGCTTGTATTAGAAAAGAATAAAAGCCTAAGCCAGTGGAAAGAGAAACGGCAAACTCCGTCAAGGCTTTCAGCAAAGGCCACATAGAGGAAACGTGAGGGAGGGGTGTGATTAGCCGGTGCAAACTTCTTGCTGTCACATCTTGTGTTCTTGAGGTGAGCTGGTGGCCAGCTAACTGTGTCCTGCAATCCTCAAGGGAAACAAGTATGATTCCCTATCCCCTGAAAGGAGATTCCCCAGATTGACTTTCACCCTCCAAGGTCCTGGTTGCGAGAAGGGGGTCCCCGTATAGCCTGGTAGTCCCAGCTGGAAGAGGCAGGTCTCAGTTCTCTGTGCCCTCCTCTTACCAAGGCCCCCACACACTGCCCGGCCACCTGCCATGAGGGAGCCAGGTACCCAGCACGCAGCTGACCCTCAGCCTCCTCCGTCTACCCAAATGGGGAGCTCGGTCCTGTAGACTGTGACCCATGGACATTGCCACAACCATTCGGACATGGAGGTGGGCATGGGACACGGTGGCCGTTGCTTTGAAACCTGGGCCAGGCCGCTGAGTGGCTCCAGCAAGGCCTCCGGGACTCTGCAAGACACAGCCTGTCCTCACGCTTGTCCAAGCGCCACAGTTCATTACCCAGCCCAAGGCCCAAGGGCCTGGAAGGCCCTGTGGGAAGGCTTTGATATCTCTCTCAGTGCATTCAGCTGAGAGGCTTTCTGTTGGTGGTGTTGGGTTTGCGAACTTCCCTAATGGTCTTGGGCTGAGGCCTGCAGCTCCGTTTTCCATCCTGCCTCTTTTACAGTGTCTTCCTGGATGAGCTGAGTCAACCTGTGACTAAAAGATGGTAACGTGGACCATCGGGGGCCATTTCCACTGGCCCGATGACCACATCCTACTCTCTTTCTATAACGCAGGGCTTTCAACGTGACAATGTCGTGTGATGTAAAAGCCTTCATCTTCCTCGAACTCAAGTATTTAACTCAGCATACTCTCCTCAAGAACATGTACTGCAAACGGGGCTACCATTTATTTTTTCACTGCCGGAATTATACTGGACATGTGATGTACTTCCAACCATTATTTTGGGGCCATAGTCACGTTACAGTGTTTCTTTGGTTTCTGCTGTGCGTGAATCAAGTTTTAGCTGTACGTGTATCCCGTCAATTTTGGATTTCCTTCCCATTTAGGCCACCACAGAGCAGTCGAGTCCCTTTCTTCTTTCACTTTTCTTTTTATTAAATTTAACTGGGGGTTAATTATGATACAATATTGTAATGGCTTCTGCCATGCATCAACATTAATAAGCCATAAGTACACAGGGGTCCCAGCTATCCTGGAGCCGCTCCCACATCCCTGCCTACGCTATTCTTCGGGATTGCTCCAGAGCACTTGCTCTGCATTCCCTGATTCATGCAGATGAAAACCAGAAAGATGATTTTTCTGCATAAAATATGCAATTGTCCTTCTTTCACATGTGAGAACATGGGTGCAGAGGTTTCTACCTGAAATAGGAAATCGGTATTTCATGTATGAAAATCGACTTGCATCATTTTCTTCATCATATGTGGAATCTTGTGTCTCCCAGACGTATATCTGTGCACACGTTTTCCTACATGAGTGGGGAATTCTATATATTTTACATATGAAAAGTTGAGCCTACAATTCCCTTCTTGAATCCTGAAATTGTATACATTTCGTATATGAAGATCTCAATAAAATTTTACTGACATGAAGTGTGAAATTAAGATCTGGCAAACCAATATGGAATTGGAATTATCTCTATTTCATAAATGAAATTCTGGGCACCACTGTTTCTTCGTGAAATGCTTAACTTCTTGTATTTCTCATGTATAAATCAAGGACTGTCCACCATGAAATAAGGAGTTCTCTATACTTCCTGTATCCAAATCTAGGCATGATTCTCCCTCATGGAAGATGGACTTCTCTATATTTCACATCTGAAGATCAGAATGAACATTTTCCCGTTAGAAATAAAGACATCTATGCATTTCATGCGATCCACTGGTTCTTCAGTCTCTGAAACACCTGTTGGCATTTGTGGCTCTGTGTGTTGCACGCATGTGTGTACTTGTGTCACGTGTTTGTGTGTGTTTGTGGGGGGGGGTGTGGTGGGTCTGTGCGTGTGTCAGGACTAAGGGAGGTAGGTGCTCAGTGTGAAACAGCAGACATCCTAGGAGAAAGAGCGTGAGCAGTGGAAACTGTCCAGGCACTTAACCTGAGTGTGCCCACCTGAGCTAGGCGGCCCGGACGTAGGAGTAACTAATGGTCAGGAGGAGCACTTTGGTCCACTTGAAACACTTGCAGGAACAGCTCTGTGCCTCTGGCAAGTGCATCTGCAGGCGCACATCCTTAGCTACGTGGGCGCCTGCTCTAAGCCACGGGCCGGGGGAAAGGCCGAGGGCAGACAGACCGTAGGCCAGGGGCTCCAGGCTGGTTGGGCTTGGGGCTGCATCGTGGGGCTTGGACAGCTAGCCGAGGAAAGTGCTCTGCCTCTTCCTCAGAGGAGGGCTGGCATTCCTGACAACTGCTCAAGCCTAAGGCACAAGTTTAGCCGTGACTCTGCAGCAGGTGCACATGGGTGAGGTCGGCGTAAGCCCGCCCCCACCCGGGCCCCCGCCCCGCTTCCCCATCCCCCTCCACCGCGCACTCCTCCCCCAAACCCCCCTACCCTGCCCGCCTCCCTCCTACTCCCCCCACGCCCACCCCGTGGCTTGCGGTTTGGATCGGAGGAGAGCAACTCTGTCCCTGAGGTACCCAGGAACCCTGTCTTCCTGAGTGGGTCCCTGAGCACACGGGCCCGCTGCCCCAGGGGCAACTTCAAGCTTGAGGACTGTTGCAGCTTCAGGTGGCCCTGGCTCTCCCAGTCGCTGCTCGGGCGCGGCTGCACTGCTAGGCAGGCAAAAGGCTTGCCAGGACACGCCCACTTTGCGCTGGGCCGACATTGGCCGCCTGTCACAGGCTGGCAGAGGGCCCAGGATTCCAAGGGGCGTGTCCCAGGAGCGAACCGCTTTAGACTCCATTTGATTGGTTCTGGGATGAGGTCAGGAGGTCAGGGTGGAGAGTTCAGCCCCTTCCCGTCGCCATAGTAGGCGGGCCTGGTGGCAGAGGGTTCTGCGCATGCGTCTCTCCCTTTCGCCGTTCCCTGGCTCTTGCCCAGTAACCCGTCGGGAGTAGGACCACGTAGACTGCGGCCGGCGGGCGGCCCGTGAGGGCCGTCTGCCGTGCTCTAGCGTCCAGCTTGTTTGCAGTTCCGGGCTTCGGCGAGAATACCATGGAGAGTGAGACGGGGCCAGAGGAAGGCGGCAGCACTCCGGGATCCTGGATCTTAGTTGTGAGCCCGGGTCTTCATGAGGGAGGGGCCCTGGGGCCTACCAGCTCCGTGTGGGCGGCAGAGGCGATGCAGGCCGCAGGTGGTGCGCCAGGCGAGGAGGCCGCCCTCTTCTGGGTGGAGGCAGTGGAGGAAGGTGCGGCTGTGGAGGAGGGAGAGGTGGCGGGACCCGGGCAGGAGTTCCAGCTGCTGGTGTTGGACGTCATGGAGGAGGTGGAGGTGGTGGCATACGAGGAGCAGGAGCAGGTGTCCTCGGAGGAGCATGTCCACGACCATCCAAGGCCCGGAGCCCTGAGTGACCGGCCTGCACTGGAGGCGCTGGCGGCCCTGCAGCTGGAGCTGGAGCCCGTGAATCAGAAAGCCCAAAGGGCGCATGCTCGCCTGAAACATAAGACCAGTCAGCGGCGGAAGGTGCATCTAGAACACAGAAGCGCCATCATCCAGGGCATCCGTGGCTTCTGGGTCGAAGTTGTATCCCTTGGTGTGGTGCTTGTGAGTTTTGTGTTTGTTTGTTTGTTTAAGCCGGGCTATGGCAGGAACAGTTTACAGATCTGGCAGTTCTGGTACCGTATTTACTTTTCTGGATGGTGGGTATTGGTTACCGTCCTGCATATCTGTTCCTGATCGTAGGTGTGATGTCCTTGCTGTTCTGGCTAGCCCAAATTGATAGTTGGGCTATACTTTGAGAGGTCCCTATCAGAATTGTCATTAGCACCAGGGTCTCTTCGGAGAGAAGGCTTGTCTGGAATGGGGGAGGGGTGGGGAAGTGTAAGTGGTCGTACGGGTTCTAGCTAGGAGTGCTTGTTTTCCCGAAGTAAGCTAACTTTCAAGGGGCTGAGATGAAGCTTATCCGGTTAGGAAGAGCACCTCCTCGTGGTAGGGCATTCATGGGCACAGCCTTGGACCTTGTGTGGCATTCATATAGCCCCGCGTGAACCGAAATGTGACGAGTTAACCAGTAGCAAGTTGAAGTCAAACAGGGAGGGCCATTCTACTCTTCAGGCTAGCTTTGTTCTTCCAGCACTTTTACCTCTAGCATCTAGAGGCTCCTTGACCTAAAGCAGTTTATGAACCACCCCCAAATGTCAGTTTTGATGAGCAAGCAAGATGCAGACATGCTTCACTTCATGACCAACTTGGAGGTCAGGCAGGGGACACTGATGATTGTGGAGGGGAGGTGACTGGGGAGGGGAGAGGGCATGGTCTATCCCTAACACAGGAAAGGACAGCTCTTCTGTAAAGAGGTTTCACACCCACCCCACCCCGCACACTTTGTCCTGGCAGGTGGAGGAATTCAGGCATCCCACTCGTCACTGCAAGATCACATTGTCCTTTCGGAGGAATAGGTATTTCCAGAATGAAGTGATTGTCAAGGAGTACCTGATGAAGGTCACTGGTGAGAAGCTGCTCCCTGGATCTTGGGTGGGGGCAGGGGTGGGTAGGGGTGGCGGGCGGTGGCCCGGTGGTTGGGGGCAGAAAAGTCTAGGTTGAATCGAAAAGTGATTTAGGTCTTTCTCCCAAACTGCTTTTCCTGCAGGATACCACGCATCTCGTTCCACTCCAGTTCAGTGGCACCAGGGCTTTGAATGGAAGGCATACAGGCGCAGGCACCACGACAGCAGCGTTAACTTCTTCAACTGGTTCTTTGACCACAATTTCACAGGATCTGACTGGATTGCTGAGGTGGGGTCCCACGTGGCCACTGGGCCAGAACTGGTGACTTATGTCGGAGTTGTTGGCCGTGCACGGGAGGGCTCATGGTCTGGCCAGGCCTGTGCTGACCTTGCTCATTTCCCTGGCAGATCATCATAAGGGATCTGTGGCCCAATCCTTTGCAGTACTATGTGAGGAGGAAGGCTGCACCACAAAAGGTACCAGGAGGACGAGAGGTGAGGCGCCCAGGGGCCGAGCACTGGCATAAGTGTTGTCAAAAACTTGGGTCATTTATTCCACTTGTGAAGACAGTGAGACTCCGTGGAGTACAGAGTGACACCAGGGCATGAGGGAATCAGCAAGGGACAGCAAGGGTAGAGAACTGGGGTGAAGAACAGGTTCTAAGTAGAGAAGCTTGAGGTGGATGAAGTGGCCTGGACAGGCCAAAGCCACTGCAGTTTATATCTGAGGCAGCTGCACATGGCTGAACCGTCATTCCATGGCCAACAAGTCCAGCCTCAGGCTGCTCTTAAATTGGGACCCACCTGCTCTTCCTCATGAAGTCCCATTTCCAAAAAGGCCTGTGAGTCTCCTTTGTGCAAGGCGGTTCCCCCAGTGACCCATCATTTGATTCGATTCTGATCACCACACTCGTTTTGGTTTTTAATTTGCGTTTGCATCTTTTTCCTGCCACCCTCATTCTGAGCATACTGACCACTCTGCAGGATTATGGAGAATCCTCTTTTATTTATTTTAACTGGAGGATTATGACTTTACAATACCGTGACAGGTTTTGCTGTACATGGGCCAACATGAATCACCGATAGGGATACACGTGTCCCCCCAAATGCCGAACCCGCCACCCACCGACCTCCCCTGCCTGGCTGTCTGGGTTGCCCCCAACATGACTTTGGTTGCCTTGCTGCACGCGTCAAACTCGCACTGATCATCTGTTGTGCATAAGCTAATGTAAACGTTTTGGGGCTACTCTCTCACATTGACCCACCGTCACCACCTCCCACTGAGGCCAAAGTCTGTTCTTTATATGTCTGTTACTTCTTTGCTGCCCTGCATGTTGGATGTTCAGCACCACGTACAAGGTCCTCAACTCCATATATTTGTGTGAACGGACAGTGTTTGTCTTTCTCTTTCTGACTTACTTCACGCGGTATAGTAGGCTCCACGTTCATTCCATCTCATTAGAACTGACATGGACACTTTCCATGTTAGTGCTGTGTAAGACACCGCTGTGTATGTGTACTCCAACTTCCTTATCCCTTCATCTGCTGATGGACACGTAGGCTGCTTCCACGTCCTAGCTATTGTAAATAGTTCTACGCTGAAGACTGGGATACCTGTTTTTTACTCTGTGCTTCTAGGGCATGTAAACGTTCACAGACACACCCCTCTGGGAACTGACTTGAAAGAATCAAGCTGTCTTTAGAGTTTCCGGGGAGGGTAAGTGTACATATCTCTGTCTCTCTGTTTTGAAAGGAACCCGATCCCCCCAGCTTTTGAGACACTTAACGATGGCGTGCCCCCCTTCACCTAAAACAGAAAACCGAAGAAGCTGCTTCACGTGAAGACCAATGGCCAGCATAGTTCTCTTGGACGGGAAAGTAGTGAAGAGTGGTCTGGTGCTGAAGTGGATCGACAGTGAGACACCAGTAACCCTGAATTCACTGCAAAGGAAAAATAAAAAGCATCAGCTGCATGCGTGCGTGTATTGTTTGGGCAGGTCCTCAGGACAAACACTTCAGCTGCATGTATGAGTGTCAGTTCACCGCGTGGGAATTACCAGTCTGTGGAGATTCATAGAGGGGGCTAAGTCGTATGTTGGGGTTGTGTCAGGGGGTGACGTTCTTCCTGTGGGGTGGGGGTTGGGGAGGACGGAGAAGGAAGATGAGGGGCCTATTGACTGTGGGTCTGGCAATTTTACAAGGGAAATGTGGCTGTTCGTGGAAAGGGTCTGGTGAACAAGGGCCAGAGATTGAAACAGTGGAATGCAATTCTGTTGGAAGGTGGTGGCCCAGGTATCTTCTCTGTTGCCTATCATCAGACACTTTAATAAGGGTACAGAACAAAGGAAAAGCCTTATCATTGAACTCGCTATGAACCTCGAAGGCCACATGTGTATGAGTGTGTATATGAGTGCACGGTCAGCTTTGCTGAGAGTCTGCTTCCCAGAGCTAGGGTTCCAGGTAACATCTTAGGGCATTGTGTATAAGGTATATGGAGGGGGGCTGTGGCCTAGGGAGAAAGTGAGGGGTGGGAAGGCAGTGAGGATACTAGTTTCTGGCAAAGGTGACCAGGGGAAAAGAGAAATTGCAAGGAATCAGATAAAGGAAAACAGATCCCGTCGTAGATGTTAGAGCTCATGTGAACTCTGTTATTTTTTCCAAGAACTCAGCTTCGGTATAGCGTGTCCAGGGGCAGAAGTGAGGGGAAAGAGGCTGTTAGGGTGAGCCTATGCAGCCATGTGGTCTGTGTCCCATGCTGCTGCTGCTGCTGCTGCAGCTCAGGGGTCAATATCCCTTTTTCCAGGAAGGCTTAAGGTCTTTGCCCAAGGCCCTCTGTCAGGCCAAGCTGTAGAAAAAGCATTTTTTCTCACCAGCCCTCTGGTGACAGTTTCTCTTCCTTGTGGAATGGCTCAGCACAGAATGTTTTCAACCACAAAGGAGCTGTCCTTCATCTAGGGCTTTGCCACTACTGTGTGGGCCAAGGGCCAGTGGGAACAGCTGGAGCATATGGAGCTCACTGAGGGACTGGTCGGCACTTAGGGCGGTCCTTCTGAAGTAGATGACTGCTTTCTGGAATCGCGTCCACCTCTGGATTGAGCAAAAGACAGACTGGCACAAATGGAGTAGGCAGAGTTCAACGTCTGTCCCCCCACTGTTGTCCTCTCATCCCAGATAGAAGGGCTCCACCGTGGGCATGCCTGAGGGTGATGTCCCACATGAAGTTCTGTCTCGCATGAAGTTCTCACTCTACAACTTTTCTCCCTGAAGCAGCATCTCTTTTGAGGGCAAAGGGTAAAGTTCACAGGTTTTATGGATGTCCTCTTCACGGTGCCCTGCATGAGATCTCCTGCCCAGGGCCAGCTTTTGCATTTGACCATGTACACCCCAGCTTTGCCCCTTCTCCAGAGACGCATCTACAGCGCTAGAAGGCAAGGCTTGGCCGTCTCTGGGTGCTTTCTGAACAAGCAGCCCAGGAGACACTGGAAACATGTCTTCTTACTTTCTGAATCTGTCAACGTCCAAGAATCCGTGGGGCTCCGGCAGGCTGGTACCTGTCTTTCCCAGTCCTAGTTCAAAACAAAACAAAGCAGAAACTATGGTGTGATAACTCGACAGCGGGTGTGAGATGGCATACTGGGGCATGGTTTTCGGGACCTTAGACTGGGCTCATTCTAGGGACTGCATGGCATTTACCCACATTCAGAAGTTTCCGTAAGGCATTGCAAAGAAGTTAAAGACAAGAAAAGTTTAGGACAGGGTCCCCCAGTGCCTAATATTTCCTGCCAGTGCTTCAGGACCAGGGTTGGCATTAGCTCTAACCTGTCCTCGAGTGGAGTGCAGAGATAGTCTTCGTTGACTGGATGGTCATCCTCTGGAGACTTGCCGTGACTTGTGTCCCAGGCTCTCTAGGGCTTTCACTTGGGCCCTAAAGGCTAGGTGCTCTTAGAGTTGACTGCACACTTGGATGTGTCATGTAAGGTTTTCTTCCGCCGAATATCGATGCGTGTGAGACTCGCCGGTTTAGTGATGAATTCACGCGCATTCTGGCTCAACCAGCCTGAGCTGCATTTGCTTCCTGTGCCCTGGATGTGTTCATGTTTTCCTCTGTTTACAATGAAGACTGGGTGTCTCCATTGTGTTTGCCCATGAATGTGAGTTGATGTTTCTTCCTGTGGGTCTGCCTATGCCTCCTGTCCTCTTTCATGTTGTACCCATGCTTGTGCCATTATGCACAGCTCTGCTGCCATATCTATCTGAGTTCTTGCACGTCCCTATTCAACCTACATGCGTGGTGTTGCTCGTATTTACTCCTTCTTTGGTTAAGTTTGCGTATCTTTGTTAGACTGCATGTGAATTGGACCTATTCTTTCCTTCCTGGATCAAATGCTTCCAACATCTTGAACTGTGACTTTTTGAAAGACTTCCATGATATTTGTGCACATCAAGAAATGCTTTATCACAGGAATAGTTAACAGTGACCCACATGTGGAAACAAGAATACCCACACACTTACAGTAATGCCTGACGTGCAGGAATATCACTCATTGCAGGGAGAATATTGATTAGGATCACAGAGGGCAAAGATGTTGCAGGAATGCATATGTCAGGAAATGTTTTTTTTTTTCTCTGTCAGGAACGGTTTGGGGTTGACTTGTTAAGTGTTCTATAAACAGCACCGCACGGTTGAAATACACTAACGTTTACCCCTACCCATGTGTCCTTGTGTTGATCATTCAACTGGCATTGCCCATGCAGAATTTCTTCATGATTGTCAGTAAATCATCCCCCAGGTGATAGGAATTGGGGCTTGCCTTTCTGTACAGAGAAAGTTGTGAAAGAGTTCTTGTCCTCAGTGACCTTCTATAGCCTAGGGAAAAGGCGGTGCGAGATCAATTTCAAGTTCAAAGTCCCTTGCTATTTCTGTGTCGTTTCTGGAAGGAAAGCCCAGGGAATGGAATCACACCAACCCGACTGGCACGGTGAACCAGTCCAAGGCAACAGGAGTAGAGAACACAGGCACAGGTCACTCCGCTGTCCACAGTGAGGACTTCCAACCCTGCCAACCTCTTTGGATATCAGTCCCACTCATGAGCCATTCCCATTCACCTTCCACGATATACCATAGAAGTAGAAGAGGACACTGACTTGATCAATTAGCGAGTGAAAACATCAACCGGGGCAAAAAAAAAAAAAAAAGAGCGGTGCTTACCACAGTGCATTCACCTGGATCAGTAAACCAAAGTTCCGCATGTGTGCAAGTTGCTTTTCAGAATTGTTGGTGTGTGAGTGTGTGAGTGTGTGTATGAGTGTGTGTGTGCGTGCACGCGCGTGCAAACACATGTGCGCTGGGCAAAATGTGTGTGTGAACTCTCTGAACTGGCCTGGCTGGGGGATGGAAGAATGCACACTGAAAACATGAAAGAGCTTGTGTAAAGTACGACGATCTTGGGGCGGCAGAAACACTGGAGAAAAGCCCTGGAGGAAAGCCCAGGGATCTCACCCACGGAGCAAGCTGTACATGTAAACAGGCATGTAAGTGTAAACACGGATCCCTGAGGAGAAAGGAGAGGCAGGCCAAAAGCACCTGAGGCAAGTCAGGGAGGATGCTAAGGAGCAGAGCCAGAGTGGGCCAGACTCCCCGGCACAGAAGAGGGGCTACGCACAGCCCTTAGGACACCCGGCCACAAAGGGTTTTCTGTCCTCAGGTGAAGGAGCATTCTTTCCCCGACATGACCAGCCATATGAACACAGCTTGCCCTTTTCTCTAAGGTTTGGGAACTGTAGCAGCACTTAGCGCTGCTACGTGCAGCCTTTGCCAGTTTGAAACATCACTCCTTAAAAGGGTGTCCTAGGTTGATCCTCTCACCTGTCCCAGTCCCACAGGCCTGGGCTGATGGGGTAGGCTGGGGTGTGTTCTCACCTGGGGGCTGGATGAGAACAGAGCTACTTTGAAAGCGCCTCTGTACAATAAATGGGCAGACTTCAATTCCTCTGGCACTGGTGAGTCATGGCTCTTAGCGGGACACTGTTCTTAGCATCTCCGGATTGAGAGATGTTTCGTCTCTAAATCTCTCTCTACACAGAGAAGTCCAGGTTTGTGTCACATTTGGACACGTGGGCAACAGTCTTTTATGTGAAGCGCGGAACTCGTTATTTCCCGAAAGAATACATGCATTAAGTTTTCTGCCAAGAAATGTGGCATTCTCTCTGTTTCACCTGTGAAAATCTCACCACAAACTTCCCAAAAGGGAAATGGAATTCTCTATATGTTATATGAATCATGGGTGCACGTGTTATTTGCCGGCATGAAATTTGGAATTCTGTGTATTTCCCGTATGAAAACTTGGGTGCTGACTTTTGCACATGAAATCTGGAATGTCGTGTATTAAACTTAGGAACATCAGGCCACTGATTTTAGCACACAAAATACGGAATTTTGATGACTTTACATATGTAATCCGGGGCACTGATTTTTCCTCTGTTGAGTACAGATTTCCTTACATGTCTTTATCTTTCCTCTGTAAGAAAATCGTGGCAGAGACTTAGTCCATGAGCTAATGAACTGTTTATATTTCATGTAGGAGAATCTGGGTCGTAATTTTCCTACATGAAACATGCAGTTCTCTGTATTTAATGAATGAACATCCGGGCACCGATTTTCCTGCCTTGAATATGGGTTTCTCTACGTCGGCATTTGAAACTCCAGGCACGGAGCTTTTCCCCGTGAAATATGAAATTCTGGTATTTCACGTTGAATTGGGCATAAACAAGGTAACACGAAATACGGAATTTTTCATCTTTCTCATTTGAAAATCTGTGTGCTGACTTGCGTTATGAGTTACAGAACACTGTATATGTAACAACTGAAAGAATTGGCCTCGATTTTCCTACACAAAATATGGAATTTTCTATTTCATACATAAAGTGATTTTCACGCTTGAGGTATGAAGTCACTGTCAATGAAAACACGAAGTCAATCCTTGTTCAAGGTGATGAACAGGTAAGTCAAAAACCTTGAGCATGTGACCACACCTGAAAGGGGAACCCTGAATGTTCTGAAACTCTGAGACTGGATAAAACCTGGTCTTTTATGCAAAATGGGGGGACAGAAGTACTAACTAAGAGCCCTAACCCCAAGACCTGGATGTTTCCTCTTTAGCCACACTCACTCTTGAGCAGGGTTGCTTTAAAAAGCCACATGTAAGAACAATCAGTCTGGGGACAGCGGACAGCCGTGGTCAGCCGGCCTGGTGTGAATTCACAAGCAAGCTCTAAGGCAGGTCAAGTGTGGATTCTAGATCCTGGCTGCTACCATTCAAAATGCCAATTAGACATTCACGGATTATGTGACCCCGGACAACCTGTTTGACCTGGCCAGATCTCAGTGTGCTCATCTGTAACATGGGAGTGAGGACGTCCCTGAAACCCCACTGGTTGAGACCTAGCCTTCCAATGTGGGGGGTACGGTTTTGATTCCCTACTCAGGGAGATAAGATTCCCCAAGCCTTGTAGTCAACGACACCAAAACGTTTTGAAAGAAGGAAAGTACAGCAATATTACAACAAATTCAATAAAGACCTTACAAATTGTCCACACTAAACAAAAGTGTTACTGATATGAAGCCCAATGAGACATTAGGCTTTCTCTCAAAAGACATTAGGTGTTCACTCAAAAACCCGCTTTCATTCTACAGCTGTCTAGCAACTCCTGTTCTAGGCCCCAGCAGGGAGCAGAAGGGACTCCCCAGAGAGCTGCAATTCTGGTGGTGATTTTCACTCCCCGGGTTCTCCAGACATGAACCTGCACATCACTCCAGAGCACCCTCATCCGACAGCAAGCTTTACTTGCCCGGATTAGACAGTGAGCATGAAAGCACTCGGCAAATTAAGAGAGAAGTAGAGAGGAGGGCTGGGGTGGTGGACGGGACGCTTTGGGAATCTGGGATTACCAGGTGCAAACTCTTATACGTAAAATAAACAACAAGGTCCTCCTGTGTAGCACAGGGAACGACAATCAATATCCTGTGGTAAGCCATAATGGAAAGGAATATGAAAAAGTATGCGTGTATATAACTGAATCATTGTCTTGTACCGTCGAAATTAATACACCCTTCTACATCACCTATACTTCAATAAAATAAATTTTAAAAGACAGAAGACAGAACCTAAATGGAGAGTGTGCCCACAAGTGAACACAGAGCAGGCAAGCCTGGCCACCACATCCCTAACAAGGACCAGGCCAAGAGAACAGGCGAGTTGGGGAGGGATTCCACCACTTCCTGGTCCCCTTTAATTCCTGGAAAGACCCAAAGCTGGGCTTCCCCAATCCAACCACGGGCACTCACTCTGCTAGCGTACTCGGCGGTGCCTGCAGCGACATCAGCTGAAGCGGTGGCGATGGGCGCGCTGACCGAAGATGCAAGGGTGCTCGTGGGTCCTGAGCTGGGGACCAGGGGCGACGAATCCGTGTTGGTCACCAGGGTGATGGTGGAGGTTGATGGCTTCTGTGTGATCTCGTTCTGCTGGACACCTGAAAAAGCAAATGTGCTTGGTCTCCCCACCGCCTGGGGAAGGCTGTCCCAGCTCCAAGCGGCGGTGGGAGCAGGGCCCAATCCACACTCTTCGAGTTTCTCTGCTTTCAAGGGAAAACGACTCTCACCTTAGCCAAATTTGAGCAAGGCTCCACGGAGCCCTTTCTCAGTAAGGCCTGCATCTGGGTCTTTAAGTTTCCAACAGCTCAAGGCTGCATGCCTTGGATGACCCCCACCCCTTTAAAGTCCCCACCTACGAAAACTCAAGGCTGCCAATAGAAGTGACTATGTGCTCCACTCAACACTTAAGGATAGGGCCCGTTGCCCAGTCTCTACGGGAGGGCAGAAAGCCCGCCTTTAAGAGGTAACAGGGTTAGCAAACCCAGATATTCCGCATGGACCAACACCCCCTGCGCACGTTCTGTCAAACTGTCATTTTCTGACTCTATAGACTTCCCATGATTCCCCTTGCCTATTCCCAAATTCTCCCTTTAAAACCCCAGTTCCTTGTGTACACATTGGTGTTGGTGTCAGTTCATGCTGGGCATTTGGCCCTCCTGCAATAGTAAATAGAGGACTAAAATCTATCCAAAGCAATCGATAGGGTCAGTGTAGTCCCTATAAAGCTACGAGCAGTATTTGTCAGAGCACTAGGACCAGTCATTTCACAATTGGTATGGAAATCCAAAACACCTGGAAGAGCCAAAGCAATCTTGACAAAGAAGAATGGAACTGCAGGAATCAGCCTGCCTAACTTCAAGCTATACTACAAAGCCACAGTCATCAATGCAGTATGGTACTGGCACAAAGACAGAAACATAAGTCAATGGAACAAAAGAGAAAGCCCAGAGATACATATCCGCACCTACGGACACCTTATCTTTGACAAAGCAGACGAGGATGTACAATGCAGAAAAGACAATCTCTTCAGCAAGGGGCGCTGGGAAAACTGGGCAACCACGCATAAAAGAATGAAACTACAACACTTGCTAACACCGCACACAAAATATAAACTCAAAATGGATCGAAGATCTAAACATGAGACCGCAAACGATTACACTGCTGGAGGAAAATATAGGCAAAACACTCTCTGGTGTAAAGCACAGTAGGATCCTCTCTGGCGAACCTCCCAGAATAATGGGAATAAAAGCAAAACTAAAACAAATGGGACCTACTTAAAACTTAAAAGCTTATGCTCAATAAAGGAAACTACAAGCAAAGTGAAAAGACAGCATTCAGAATGGGGGCAAATAATAGCAAATGAAGCAACTCGTACAGAATTAATCTAAAAAATATACAAGCAACTCCTGCACTCAATTCCAGAAAAGTAGGCGACCCAGGCCAAAATAAAAAAATAATAATAATCATGGGCCAAAGAAGTAAACAGACATTTCTCCAAAAAAGAAATACAGATGGCTATCAAACACATGAAAAGATGCGCAACATCCCTTACTATCAGGGAACCGCAAATCGAAACCACAACGAGGTACCATCTCAGGCCGGTCAGAATGGCTGTTGTCCAAAATCTACAGACAATAAATGTTTGAGAGGGGGCAGAGAAAAAAAGAAACCCTCTCACACTGTCTGTGTGAATTTCAAACTAGCACAGCCACTATGGGAACAACGTACAGACTGCTCAAAAACCTGGAATTAGAACTGCCATACAACCCAGCAATCCCTCTGCTGGGCATACACACCGAAGAAACCAGAATTAAAAGACTCTCGTGCCCCAGTGTTCGTCGCGGCTCTCTTTACAACAGATAGGACGTGGAAGCAGCCTAGATGTCCATGGGCAGACGAACTGGAGACGAAAGCCGGGGTAGATATAGACAGTAGAATATTACTCAGCTCTTAAAAAGAATGCATTTGAATCAGTTCTAATGAGCTGGACGCAAGTGGAGCCTCTTATGCAGAGAAAAGTCAGTCAGAAGGAAAAACCCACGCATATATATGGAATTGAGACAGATGGAATTAACAGTGACCCTATATGCGAGACAGCAAAAGAGACACAGATGTAAAGAACAGATTTCGGGACTCTGTAGGAGAAGGCAAGGGTGCGATGGTTTGAGAGAATAGCATTGAAACATGTATATTATCACATACGAAATACATCGCCAGGCCAGGTTCGATGCACGAGACAGGGAGCTCAGGGCTGGTGCACTGGGATGACCCTGAGGGATGGGATGGGGAGTGAGAATCAGGACGGGGAACGCATGTACACGGCTGATTCGTGTGAACGTATGGCAAAAAGCACCACAATAATGTCAAGTAACTCACCTCCAATTAAACTAAACTTTTTAAAAAACGTACAGGATAACAAAGAGCGAGCAGAAAATACTTTAAACGAGTGAGAATAAAAACACAGCGTATCAGAATTCGTGAGATGCAGATCTAGACGTGCTTATAATTTTAAATGCTTGTATTAGAAAAGAATAAAAGCCTAAGCCAGTGGAAAGAGAAACGGCAAACTCCGTCAAGGCTTTCAGCAAAGGCCACATAGAGGAAACGTGAGGGAGGGGTGTGATTAGCCGGTGCAAACTTCTTGCTGTCACATCTTGTGTTCTTGAGGTGAGCTGGTGGCCAGCTAACTGTGTCCTGCAATCCTCAAGGGAAACAAGTATGATTCCCTATCCCCTGAAAGGAGATTCCCCAGATTGACTTTCACCCTCCAAGGTCCTGGTTGCGAGAAGGGGGTCCCCGTATAGCCTGGTAGTCCCAGCTGGAAGAGGCAGGTCTCAGTTCTCTGTGCCCTCCTCTTACCAAGGCCCCCACACACTGCCCGGCCACCTGCCATGAGGGAGCCAGGTACCCAGCACGCAGCTGACCCTCAGCCTCCTCCGTCTACCCAAATGGGGAGCTCGGTCCTGTAGACTGTGACCCATGGACATTGCCACAACCATTCGGACATGGAGGTGGGCATGGGACACGGTGGCCGTTGCTTTGAAACCTGGGCCAGGCCGCTGAGTGGCTCCAGCAAGGCCTCCGGGACTCTGCAAGACACAGCCTGTCCTCACGCTTGTCCAAGCGCCACAGTTCATTACCCAGCCCAAGGCCCAAGGGCCTGGAAGGCCCTGTGGGAAGGCTTTGATATCTCTCTCAGTGCATTCAGCTGAGAGGCTTTCTGTTGGTGGTGTTGGGTTTGCGAACTTCCCTAATGGTCTTGGGCTGAGGCCTGCAGCTCCGTTTTCCATCCTGCCTCTTTTACAGTGTCTTCCTGGATGAGCTGAGTCAACCTGTGACTAAAAGATGGTAACGTGGACCATCGGGGGCCATTTCCACTGGCCCGATGACCACATCCTACTCTCTTTCTATAACGCAGGGCTTTCAACGTGACAATGTCGTGTGATGTAAAAGCCTTCATCTTCCTCGAACTCAAGTATTTAACTCAGCATACTCTCCTCAAGAACATGTACTGCAAACGGGGCTACCATTTATTTTTTCACTGCCGGAATTATACTGGACATGTGATGTACTTCCAACCATTATTTTGGGGCCATAGTCACGTTACAGTGTTTCTTTGGTTTCTGCTGTGCGTGAATCAAGTTTTAGCTGTACGTGTATCCCGTCAATTTTGGATTTCCTTCCCATTTAGGCCACCACAGAGCAGTCGAGTCCCTTTCTTCTTTCACTTTTCTTTTTATTAAATTTAACTGGGGGTTAATTATGATACAATATTGTAATGGCTTCTGCCATGCATCAACATTAATAAGCCATAAGTACACAGGGGTCCCAGCTATCCTGGAGCCGCTCCCACATCCCTGCCTACGCTATTCTTCGGGATTGCTCCAGAGCACTTGCTCTGCATTCCCTGATTCATGCAGATGAAAACCAGAAAGATGATTTTTCTGCATAAAATATGCAATTGTCCTTCTTTCACATGTGAGAACATGGGTGCAGAGGTTTCTACCTGAAATAGGAAATCGGTATTTCATGTATGAAAATCGACTTGCATCATTTTCTTCATCATATGTGGAATCTTGTGTCTCCCAGACGTATATCTGTGCACACGTTTTCCTACATGAGTGGGGAATTCTATATATTTTACATATGAAAAGTTGAGCCTACAATTCCCTTCTTGAATCCTGAAATTGTATACATTTCGTATATGAAGATCTCAATAAAATTTTACTGACATGAAGTGTGAAATTAAGATCTGGCAAACCAATATGGAATTGGAATTATCTCTATTTCATAAATGAAATTCTGGGCACCACTGTTTCTTCGTGAAATGCTTAACTTCTTGTATTTCTCATGTATAAATCAAGGACTGTCCACCATGAAATAAGGAGTTCTCTATACTTCCTGTATCCAAATCTAGGCATGATTCTCCCTCATGGAAGATGGACTTCTCTATATTTCACATCTGAAGATCAGAATGAACATTTTCCCGTTAGAAATAAAGACATCTATGCATTTCATGCGATCCACTGGTTCTTCAGTCTCTGAAACACCTGTTGGCATTTGTGGCTCTGTGTGTTGCACGCATGTGTGTACTTGTGTCACGTGTTTGTGTGTGTTTGTGGGGGGGGGTGTGGTGGGTCTGTGCGTGTGTCAGGACTAAGGGAGGTAGGTGCTCAGTGTGAAACAGCAGACATCCTAGGAGAAAGAGCGTGAGCAGTGGAAACTGTCCAGGCACTTAACCTGAGTGTGCCCACCTGAGCTAGGCGGCCCGGACGTAGGAGTAACTAATGGTCAGGAGGAGCACTTTGGTCCACTTGAAACACTTGCAGGAACAGCTCTGTGCCTCTGGCAAGTGCATCTGCAGGCGCACATCCTTAGCTACGTGGGCGCCTGCTCTAAGCCACGGGCCGGGGGAAAGGCCGAGGGCAGACAGACCGTAGGCCAGGGGCTCCAGGCTGGTTGGGCTTGGGGCTGCATCGTGGGGCTTGGACAGCTAGCCGAGGAAAGTGCTCTGCCTCTTCCTCAGAGGAGGGCTGGCATTCCTGACAACTGCTCAAGCCTAAGGCACAAGTTTAGCCGTGACTCTGCAGCAGGTGCACATGGGTGAGGTCGGCGTAAGCCCGCCCCCACCCGGGCCCCCGCCCCGCTTCCCCATCCCCCTCCACCGCGCACTCCTCCCCCAAACCCCCCTACCCTGCCCGCCTCCCTCCTACTCCCCCCACGCCCACCCCGTGGCTTGCGGTTTGGATCGGAGGAGAGCAACTCTGTCCCTGAGGTACCCAGGAACCCTGTCTTCCTGAGTGGGTCCCTGAGCACACGGGCCCGCTGCCCCAGGGGCAACTTCAAGCTTGAGGACTGTTGCAGCTTCAGGTGGCCCTGGCTCTCCCAGTCGCTGCTCGGGCGCGGCTGCACTGCTAGGCAGGCAAAAGGCTTGCCAGGACACGCCCACTTTGCGCTGGGCCGACATTGGCCGCCTGTCACAGGCTGGCAGAGGGCCCAGGATTCCAAGGGGCGTGTCCCAGGAGCGAACCGCTTTAGACTCCATTTGATTGGTTCTGGGATGAGGTCAGGAGGTCAGGGTGGAGAGTTCAGCCCCTTCCCGTCGCCATAGTAGGCGGGCCTGGTGGCAGAGGGTTCTGCGCATGCGTCTCTCCCTTTCGCCGTTCCCTGGCTCTTGCCCAGTAACCCGTCGGGAGTAGGACCACGTAGACTGCGGCCGGCGGGCGGCCCGTGAGGGCCGTCTGCCGTGCTCTAGCGTCCAGCTTGTTTGCAGTTCCGGGCTTCGGCGAGAATACCATGGAGAGTGAGACGGGGCCAGAGGAAGGCGGCAGCACTCCGGGATCCTGGATCTTAGTTGTGAGCCCGGGTCTTCATGAGGGAGGGGCCCTGGGGCCTTCCAGTCCGGTGGGGGCGGCAGAGGCGATGCAGGCCGCAGGTGGTGCGCCAGGCGAGGAGGCCGCCCTCTTCTGGGTGGAGGCAGTGGAGGAAGGTGCGGCTGTGGAGGAGGGAGAGGTGGCGGGACCCGGGCAGGAGTTCCAGCTGCTGGTGTTGGACGTCATGGAGGAGGTGGAGGTGGTGGCATACGAGGAGCAGGAGCAGGTGTCCTCGGAGGAGCATGTCCACGACCATCCAAGGCCCGGAGCCCTGAGTGACCGGCCTGCACTGGAGGCGCTGGCGGCCCTGCAGCTGGAGCTGGAGCCCGTGAATCAGAAAGCCCAAAGGGCGCATGCTCGCCTGAAACATAAGACCAGTCAGCGGCGGAAGGTGCATCTAGAACACAGAAGCGCCATCATCCAGGGCATCCGTGGCTTCTGGGTCGAAGTTGTATCCCTTGGTGTGGTGCTTGTGAGTTTTGTGTTTGTTTGTTTGTTTAAGCCGGGCTATGGCAGGAACAGTTTACAGATCTGGCAGTTCTGGTACCGTATTTACTTTTCTGGATGGTGGGTATTGGTTACCGTCCTGCATATCTGTTCCTGATCGTAGGTGTGATGTCCTTGCTGTTCTGGCTAGCCCAAATTGATAGTTGGGCTATACTTTGAGAGGTCCCTATCAGAATTGTCATTAGCACCAGGGTCTCTTCGGAGAGAAGGCTTGTCTGGAATGGGGGAGGGGTGGGGAAGTGTAAGTGGTCGTACGGGTTCTAGCTAGGAGTGCTTGTTTTCCCGAAGTAAGCTAACTTTCAAGGGGCTGAGATGAAGCTTATCCGGTTAGGAAGAGCACCTCCTCGTGGTAGGGCATTCATGGGCACAGCCTTGGACCTTGTGCGGCATTCATATAGCCCCGCGTGAACCGAAATGTGACGAGTTAACCAGTAGCAAGTTGAAGTCAAACAGGGAGGGCCATTCTACTCTTCAGGCTAGCTTTGTTCTTCCAGCACTTTTACCTCTAGCATCTAGAGGCTCCTTGACCTAAAGCAGTTTATGAACCACCCCCAAATGTCAGTTTTGATGAGCAAGCAAGATGCAGACATGCTTCACTTCATGACCAACTTGGAGGTCAGGCAGGGGACACTGATGATTGTGGAGGGGAGGTGACTGGGGAGGGGAGAGGGCATGGTCTATCCCTAACACAGGAAAGGACAGCTCTTCTGTAAAGAGGTTTCACACCCACCCCACCCCGCACACTTTGTCCTGGCAGGTGGAGGAATTCAGGCATCCCACTCGTCACTGCAAGATCACATTGTCCTTTCGGAGGAATAGGTATTTCCAGAATGAAGTGATTGTCAAGGAGTACCTGATGAAGGTCACTGGTGAGAAGCTGCTCCCTGGATCTTGGGTGGGGGCGGGGGTGGGTAGGGGTGGCGGGCGGTGGCCCGGTGGTTGGGGGCAGAAAAGTCTAGGTTGAATCGAAAAGTGATTTAGGTCTTTCTCCCAAACTGCTTTTCCTGCAGGATACCACGCATCTCGTTCCACTCCAGTTCAGTGGCACCAGGGCTTTGAATGGAAGGCATACAGGCGCAGGCACCACGACAGCAGCGTTAACTTCTTCAACTGGTTCTTTGACCACAATTTCACAGGATCTGACTGGATTGCTGAGGTGGGGTCCCACGTGGCCACTGGGCCAGAACTGGTGACTTATGTCGGAGTTGTTGGCCGTGCACGGGAGGGCTCATGGTCTGGCCAGGCCTGTGCTGACCTTGCTCATTTCCCTGGCAGATCATCATAAGGGATCTGTGGCCCAATCCTTTGCAGTACTATGTGAGGAGGAAGGCTGCACCACAAAAGGTACCAGGAGGACGAGAGGTGAGGCGCCCAGGGGCCGAGCACTGGCATAAGTGTTGTCAAAAACTTGGGTCATTTATTCCACTTGTGAAGACAGTGAGACTCCGTGGAGTACAGAGTGACACCAGGGCATGAGGGAATCAGCAAGGGACAGCAAGGGTAGAGAACTGGGGTGAAGAACAGGTTCTAAGTAGAGAAGCTTGAGGTGGATGAAGTGGCCTGGACAGGCCAAAGCCACTGCAGTTTATATCTGAGGCAGCTGCACATGGCTGAACCGTCATTCCATGGCCAACAAGTCCAGCCTCAGGCTGCTCTTAAATTGGGACCCACCTGCTCTTCCTCATGAAGTCCCATTTCCAAAAAGGCCTGTGAGTCTCCTTTGTGCAAGGCGGTTCCCCCAGTGACCCATCATTTGATTCGATTCTGATCACCACACTCGTTTTGGTTTTTAATTTGCGTTTGCATCTTTTTCCTGCCACCCTCATTCTGAGCATACTGACCACTCTGCAGGATTATGGAGAATCCTCTTTTATTTATTTTAACTGGAGGATTATGACTTTACAATACCGTGACAGGTTTTGCTGTACATGGGCCAACATGAATCACCGATAGGGATACACGTGTCCCCCCAAATGCCGAACCCGCCACCCACCGACCTCCCCTGCCTGGCTGTCTGGGTTGCCCCCAACATGACTTTGGTTGCCTTGCTGCACGCGTCAAACTCGCACTGATCATCTGTTGTGCATAAGCTAATGTAAACGTTTTGGGGCTACTCTCTCACATTGACCCACCGTCACCACCTCCCACTGAGGCCAAAGTCTGTTCTTTATATGTCTGTTACTTCTTTGCTGCCCTGCATGTTGGATGTTCAGCACCACGTACAAGGTCCTCAACTCCATATATTTGTGTGAACGGACAGTGTTTGTCTTTCTCTTTCTGACTTACTTCACGCGGTATAGTAGGCTCCACGTTCATTCCATCTCATTAGAACTGACATGGACACTTTCCATGTTAGTGCTGTGTAAGACACCGCTGTGTATGTGTACTCCAACTTCCTTATCCCTTCATCTGCTGATGGACACGTAGGCTGCTTCCACGTCCTAGCTATTGTAAATAGTTCTACGCTGAAGACTGGGATACCTGTTTTTTACTCTGTGCTTCTAGGGCATGTAAACGTTCACAGACACACCCCCCTGGGAACTGACTTGAAAGAATCAAGCTGTCTTTAGAGTTTCCGGGGAGGGTAAGTGTACATATCTCTGTCTCTCTGTTTTGAAAGGAACCCGATCCCCCCAGCTTTTGAGACACTTAACGATGGCGTGCCCCCCTTCACCTAAAACAGAAAACCGAAGAAGCTGCTTCACGTGAAGACCAATGGCCAGCATAGTTCTCTTGGACGGGAAAGTAGTGAAGAGTGGTCTGGTGCTGAAGTGGATCGACAGTGAGACACCAGTAACCCTGAATTCACTGCAAAGGAAAAATAAAAAGCATCAGCTGCATGCGTGCGTGTATTGTTTGGGCAGGTCCTCAGGACAAACACTTCAGCTGCATGTATGAGTGTCAGTTCACCGCGTGGGAATTACCAGTCTGTGGAGATTCATAGAGGGGGCTAAGTCGTATGTTGGGGTTGTGTCAGGGGGTGACGTTCTTCCTGTGGGGTGGGGGTTGGGGAGGACGGAGAAGGAAGATGAGGGGCCTATTGACTGTGGGTCTGGCAATTTTACAAGGGAAATGTGGCTGTTCGTGGAAAGGGTCTGGTGAACAAGGGCCAGAGATTGAAACAGTGGAATGCAATTCTGTTGGAAGGTGGTGGCCCAGGTATCTTCTCTGTTGCCTATCATCAGACACTTTAATAAGGGTACAGAACAAAGGAAAAGCCTTATCATTGAACTCGCTATGAACCTCGAAGGCCACATGTGTATGAGTGTGTATATGAGTGCACGGTCAGCTTTGCTGAGAGTCTGCTTCCCAGAGCTAGGGTTCCAGGTAACATCTTAGGGCATTGTGTATAAGGTATATGGAGGGGGGCTGTGGCCTAGGGAGAAAGTGAGGGGTGGGAAGGCAGTGAGGATACTAGTTTCTGGCAAAGGTGACCAGGGGAAAAGAGAAATTGCAAGGAATCAGATAAAGGAAAACAGATCCCGTCGTAGATGTTAGAGCTCATGTGAACTCTGTTATTTTTTCCAAGAACTCAGCTTCGGTATAGCGTGTCCAGGGGCAGAAGTGAGGGGAAAGAGGCTGTTAGGGTGAGCCTATGCAGCCATGTGGTCTGTGTCCCATGCTGCTGCTGCTGCTGCTGCAGCTCAGGGGTCAATATCCCTTTTTCCAGGAAGGCTTAAGGTCTTTGCCCAAGGCCCTCTGTCAGGCCAAGCTGTAGAAAAAGCATTTTTTCTCACCAGCCCTCTGGTGACAGTTTCTCTTCCTTGTGGAATGGCTCAGCACAGAATGTTTTCAACCACAAAGGAGCTGTCCTTCATCTAGGGCTTTGCCACTACTGTGTGGGCCAAGGGCCAGTGGGAACAGCTGGAGCATATGGAGCTCACTGAGGGACTGGTCGGCACTTAGGGCGGTCCTTCTGAAGTAGATGACTGCTTTCTGGAATCGCGTCCACCTCTGGATTGAGCAAAAGACAGACTGGCACAAATGGAGTAGGCAGAGTTCAACGTCTGTCCCCCCACTGTTGTCCTCTCATCCCAGATAGAAGGGCTCCACCGTGGGCATGCCTGAGGGTGATGTCCCACATGAAGTTCTGTCTCGCATGAAGTTCTCACTCTACAACTTTTCTCCCTGAAGCAGCATCTCTTTTGAGGGCAAAGGGTAAAGTTCACAGGTTTTATGGATGTCCTCTTCACGGTGCCCTGCATGAGATCTCCTGCCCAGGGCCAGCTTTTGCATTTGACCATGTACACCCCAGCTTTGCCCCTTCTCCAGAGACGCATCTACAGCGCTAGAAGGCAAGGCTTGGCCGTCTCTGGGTGCTTTCTGAACAAGCAGCCCAGGAGACACTGGAAACATGTCTTCTTACTTTCTGAATCTGTCAACGTCCAAGAATCCGTGGGGCTCCGGCAGGCTGGTACCTGTCTTTCCCAGTCCTAGTTCAAAACAAAACAAAGCAGAAGCTATGGTGTGATAACTCGACAGCGGGTGTGAGATGGCATACTGGGGCATGGTTTTCGGGACCTTAGACTGGGCTCATTCTAGGGACTGCATGGCATTTACCCACATTCAGAAGTTTCCGTAAGGCATTGCAAAGAAGTTAAAGACAAGAAAAGTTTAGGACAGGGTCCCCCAGTGCCTAATATTTCCTGCCAGTGCTTCAGGACCAGGGTTGGCATTAGCTCTAACCTGTCCTCGAGTGGAGTGCAGAGATAGTCTTCGTTGACTGGATGGTCATCCTCTGGAGACTTGCCGTGACTTGTGTCCCAGGCTCTCTAGGGCTTTCACTTGGGCCCTAAAGGCTAGGTGCTCTTAGAGTTGACTGCACACTTGGATGTGTCATGTAAGGTTTTCTTCCGCCGAATATCGATGCGTGTGAGACTCGCCGGTTTAGTGATGAATTCACGCGCATTCTGGCTCAACCAGCCTGAGCTGCATTTGCTTCCTGTGCCCTGGATGTGTTCATGTTTTCCTCTGTTTACAATGAAGACTGGGTGTCTCCATTGTGTTTGCCCATGAATGTGAGTTGATGTTTCTTCCTGTGGGTCTGCCTATGCCTCCTGTCCTCTTTCATGTTGTACCCATGCTTGTGCCATTATGCACAGCTCTGCTGCCATATCTATCTGAGTTCTTGCACGTCCCTATTCAACCTACATGCGTGGTGTTGCTCGTATTTACTCCTTCTTTGGTTAAGTTTGCGTATCTTTGTTAGACTGCATGTGAATTGGACCTATTCTTTCCTTCCTGGATCAAATGCTTCCAACATCTTGAACTGTGACTTTTTGAAAGACTTCCATGATATTTGTGCACATCAAGAAATGCTTTATCACAGGAATAGTTAACAGTGACCCACATGTGGAAACAAGAATACCCACACACTTACAGTAATGCCTGACGTGCAGGAATATCACTCATTGCAGGGAGAATATTGATTAGGATCACAGAGGGCAAAGATGTTGCAGGAATGCATATGTCAGGAAATGTTTTTTTTTTTCTCTGTCAGGAACGGTTTGGGGTTGACTTGTTAAGTGTTCTATAAACAGCACCGCACGGTTGAAATACACTAACGTTTACCCCTACCCATGTGTCCTTGTGTTGATCATTCAACTGGCATTGCCCATGCAGAATTTCTTCATGATTGTCAGTAAATCATCCCCCAGGTGATAGGAATTGGGGCTTGCCTTTCTGTACAGAGAAAGTTGTGAAAGAGTTCTTGTCCTCAGTGACCTTCTATAGCCTAGGGAAAAGGCGGTGCGAGATCAATTTCAAGTTCAAAGTCCCTTGCTATTTCTGTGTCGTTTCTGGAAGGAAAGCCCAGGGAATGGAATCACACCAACCCGACTGGCACGGTGAACCAGTCCAAGGCAACAGGAGTAGAGAACACAGGCACAGGTCACTCCGCTGTCCACAGTGAGGACTTCCAACCCTGCCAACCTCTTTGGATATCAGTCCCACTCATGAGCCATTCCCATTCACCTTCCACGATATACCATAGAAGTAGAAGAGGACACTGACTTGATCAATTAGCGAGTGAAAACATCAACCGGGGCAAAAAAAAAAAAAAAGAGCGGTGCTTACCACAGTGCATTCACCTGGATCAGTAAACCAAAGTTCCGCATGTGTGCAAGTTGCTTTTCAGAATTGTTGGTGTGTGAGTGTGTGAGTGTGTGTATGAGTGTGTGTGTGCGTGCACGCGCGTGCAAACACATGTGCGCTGGGCAAAATGTGTGTGTGAACTCTCTGAACTGGCCTGGCTGGGGGATGGAAGAATGCACACTGAAAACATGAAAGAGCTTGTGTAAAGTACGACGATCTTGGGGCGGCAGAAACACTGGAGAAAAGCCCTGGAGGAAAGCCCAGGGATCTCACCCACGGAGCAAGCTGTACATGTAAACAGGCATGTAAGTGTAAACACGGATCCCTGAGGAGAAAGGAGAGGCAGGCCAAAAGCACCTGAGGCAAGTCAGGGAGGATGCTAAGGAGCAGAGCCAGAGTGGGCCAGACTCCCCGGCACAGAAGAGGGGCTACGCACAGCCCTTAGGACACCCGGCCACAAAGGGTTTTCTGTCCTCAGGTGAAGGAGCATTCTTTCCCCGACATGACCAGCCATATGAACACAGCTTGCCCTTTTCTCTAAGGTTTGGGAACTGTAGCAGCACTTAGCGCTGCTACGTGCAGCCTTTGCCAGTTTGAAACATCACTCCTTAAAAGGGTGTCCTAGGTTGATCCTCTCACCTGTCCCAGTCCCACAGGCCTGGGCTGATGGGGTAGGCTGGCGTGTGTTCTCACCTGGGGGCTGGATGAGAACAGAGCTACTTTGAAAGCGCCTCTGTACAATAAATGGGCAGACTTCAATTCCTCTGGCACTGGTGAGTCATGGCTCTTAGCGGGACACTGTTCTTAGCATCTCCGGATTGAGAGATGTTTCGTCTCTAAATCTCTCTCTACACAGAGAAGTCCAGGTTTGTGTCACATTTGGACACGTGGGCAACAGTCTTTTATGTGAAGCACGGAACTCGTTATTTCCCGAAAGAATACATGCATTAAGTTTTCTGCCAAGAAATGTGGCATTCTCTCTGTTTCACCTGTGAAAATCTCACCACAAACTTCCCAAAAGGGAAATGGAATTCTCTATATGTTATATGAATCATGGGTGCACGTGTTATTTGCCGGCATGAAATTTGGAATTCTGTGTATTTCCCGTATGAAAACTTGGGTGCTGACTTTTGCACATGAAATCTGGAATGTCGTGTATTAAACTTAGGAACATCAGGCCACTGATTTTAGCACACAAAATACGGAATTTTGATGACTTTACGTATGTAATCCGGGGCACTGATTTTTCCTCTGTTGAGTACAGATTTCCTTACATGTCTTTATCTTTCCTCTGTAAGAAAATCGTGGCAGAGACTTAGTCCATGAGCTAATGAACTGTTTATATTTCATGTAGGAGAATCTGGGTCGTAATTTTCCTACATGAAACATGCAGTTCTCTGTATTTAATGAATGAACATCCGGGCACCGATTTTCCTGCCTTGAATATGGGTTTCTCTACGTCGGCATTTGAAACTCCAGGCACGGAGCTTTTCCCCGTGAAATATGAAATTCTGGTATTTCACGTTGAATTGGGCATAAACAAGGTAACACGAAATACGGAATTTTTCATCTTTCTCATTTGAAAATCTGTGTGCTGACTTGCGTTATGAGTTACAGAACACTGTATATGTAACAACTGAAAGAATTGGCCTCGATTTTCCTACACAAAATATGGAATTTTCTATTTCATACATAAAGTGATTTTCACGCTTGAGGTATGAAGTCACTGTCAATGAAAACACAAAGTCAATCCTTGTTCAAGGTGATGAACAGGTAAGTCAAAAACCTTGAGCATGTGACCACACCTGAAAGGGGAACCCTGAATGTTCTGAAACTCTGAGACTGGATAAAACCTGGTCTTTTATGCAAAATGGGGGGACAGAAGTACTAACTAAGAGCCCTAACCCCAAGACCTGGATGTTTCCTCTTTAGCCACACTCACTCTTGAGCAGGGTTGCTTTAAAAAGCCACATGTAAGAACAATCAGTCTGGGGACAGCGGACAGCCGTGGTCAGCCGGCCTGGTGTGAATTCACAAGCGAGCTCTAAGGCAGGTCAAGTGTGGATTCTAGATCCTGGCTGCTACCATTCAAAATGCCAATTAGACATTCACGGATTATGTGACCCCGGACAACCTGTTTGACCTGGCCAGATCTCAGTGTGCTCATCTGTAACATGGGAGTGAGGACGTCCCTGAAACCCCACTGGTTGAGACCTAGCCTTCCAATGTGGGGGGTACGGTTTTGATTCCCTACTCAGGGAGATAAGATTCCCCAAGCCTTGTAGTCAACGACACCAAAACGTTTTGAAAGAAGGAAAGTACAGCAATATTACAACAAATTCAATAAAGACCTTACAAATTGTCCACACTAAACAAAAGTGTTACTGATATGAAGCCCAATGAGACATTAGGCTTTCTCTCAAAAGACATTAGGTGTTCACTCAAAAACCCGCTTTCATTCTACAGCTGTCTAGCAACTCCTGTTCTAGGCCCCAGCAGGGAGCAGAAGGGACTCCCCAGAGAGCTGCAATTCTGGTGGTGATTTTCACTCCCCGGGTTCTCCAGACATGAACCTGCACATCACTCCAGAGCACCCTCATCCGACAGCAAGCTTTACTTGCCCGGATTAGACAGTGAGCATGAAAGCACTCGGCAAATTAAGAGAGAAGTAGAGAGGAGGGCTGGGGTGGTGGACGGGACGCTTTGGGAATCTGGGATTACCAGGTGCAAACTCTTATACGTAAAATAAACAACAAGGTCCTCCTGTGTAGCACAGGGAACGACAATCAATATCCTGTGGTAAGCCATAATGGAAAGGAATATGAAAAAGTATGCGTGTATATAACTGAATCATTGTCTTGTACCGTCGAAATTAATACACCCTTCTACATCACCTATACTTCAATAAAATAAATTTTAAAAGACAGAAGACAGAACCTAAATGGAGAGTGTGCCCACAAGTGAACACAGAGCAGGCAAGCCTGGCCACCACATCCCTAACAAGGACCAGGCCAAGAGAACAGGCGAGTTGGGGAGGGATTCCACCACTTCCTGGTCCCCTTTAATTCCTGGAAAGACCCAAAGCTGGGCTTCCCCAATCCAACCACGGGCACTCACTCTGCTAGCGTACTCGGCGGTGCCTGCAGCGACATCAGCTGAAGCGGTGGCGATGGGCGCGCTGACCGAAGATGCAAGGGTGCTCGTGGGTCCTGAGCTGGGGACCAGGGGCGACGAATCCGTGTTGGTCACCAGGGTGATGGTGGAGGTTGATGGCTTCTGTGTGATCTCGTTCTGCTGGACACCTGAAAAAGCAAATGTGCTTGGTCTCCCCACCGCCTGGGGAAGGCTGTCCCAGCTCCAAGCGGCGGTAGGAGCAGGGCCCAATCCACACTCTTCGAGTTTCTCTGCTTTCAAGGGAAAACGACTCTCACCTTAGCCAAATTTGAGCAAGGCTCCACGGAGCCCTTTCTCAGTAAGGCCTGCACCTGGGTCTTTAAGTTTCCAACAGCTCAAGGCTGCATGCCTTGGATGACCCCCACCCCTTTAAAGTCCCCACCTACGAAAACTCAAGGCTGCCAATAGAAGTGACTATGTGCTCCACTCAACACTTAAGGATAGGGCCCGTTGCCCAGTCTCTACGGGAGGGCAGAAAGCCCGCCTTTAAGAGGTAACAGGGTTAGCAAACCCAGATATTCCGCATGGACCAACACCCCCTGCGCACGTTCTGTCAAACTGTCATTTTCTGACTCTATAGACTTCCCATGATTCCCCTTGCCTATTCCCAAATTCTCCCTTTAAAACCCCAGTTCCTTGTGTACACATTGGTGTTGGTGTCAGTTCATGCTGGGCATTTGGCCATCCTGCAATAGTAAATAGAGGACTAAAATCTATCCAAAGCAATCGATAGGGTCAGTGTAGTCCCTATAAAGCTACGAGCAGTATTTGTCAGAGCACTAGGACCAGTCATTTCACAATTGGTATGGAAATCCAAAACACCTGGAAGAGCCAAAGCAATCTTGACAAAGAAGAATGGAACTGCAGGAATCAGCCTGCCTAACTTCAAGCTATACTACAAAGCCACAGTCATCAATGCAGTATGGTACTGGCACAAAGACAGAAACATAAGTCAATGGAACAAAAGAGAAAGCCCAGAGATACATATCCGCACCTACGGACACCTTATCTTTGACAAAGCAGACGAGGATGTACAATGCAGAAAAGACAATCTCTTCAGCAAGGGGCGCTGGGAAAACTGGGCAACCACGCATAAAAGAATGAAACTACAACACTTGCTAACACCGCACACAAAATATAAACTCAAAATGGATCGAAGATCTAAACATGAGACCGCAAACGATTACACTGCTGGAGGAAAATATAGGCAAAACACTCTCTGGTGTAAAGCACAGTAGGATCCTCTCTGGCGAACCTCCCAGAATAATGGGAATAAAAGCAAAACTAAAACAAATGGGACCTACTTAAACTTAAAAGCTTATGCTCAATAAAGGAAACTACAAGCAAAGTGAAAAGACAGCATTCAGAATGGGGGCAAATAATAGCAAATGAAGCAACTCGTACAGAATTAATCTAAAAAATATACAAGCAACTCCTGCACTCAATTCCAGAAAAGTAGGCGACCCAGGCCAAAATAAAAAAATAATAATAATCATGGGCCAAAGAAGTAAACAGACATTTCTCCAAAAAAGAAATACAGATGGCTATCAAACACATGAAAAGATGCGCAACATCCCTTACTATCAGGGAAACGCAAATCGAAACCACAACGAGGTACCATCTCAGGCCGGTCAGAATGGCTGTTGTCCAAAATCTACAGACAATAAATGTTTGAGAGGGGGCAGAGAAAAAAAGAAACCCTCTCACACTGTCTGTGTGAATTTCAAACTAGCACAGCCACTATGGGAACAACGTACAGACTGCTCAAAAACCTGGAATTCGAACTGCCATACAACCCAGCAATCCCTCTGCTGGGCATACACACCGAAGAAACCAGAATTAAAAGACTCTCGTGCCCCAGTGTTCGTCGCGGCTCTCTTTACAACAGATAGGACGTGGAAGCAGCCTAGATGTCCATGGGCAGACGAACTGGAGACGAAAGCCGGGGTAGATATAGACAGTAGAATATTACTCAGCTCTTAAAAAGAATGCATTTGAATCAGTTCTAATGAGCTGGACGCAAGTGGAGCCTCTTATGCAGAGAAAAGTCAGTCAGAAGGAAAAACCCACGCATATATATGGAATTGAGACAGATGGAATTAACAGTGACCCTATATGCGAGACAGCAAAAGAGACACAGATGTAAAGAACAGATTTCGGGACTCTGTAGGAGAAGGCAAGGGTGCGATGGTTTGAGAGAATAGCATTGAAACATGTATATTATCACATACGAAATACATCGCCAGGCCAGGTTCGATGCACGAGACAGGGAGCTCAGGGCTGGTGCACTGGGATGACCCTGAGGGATGGGATGGGGAGTGAGAATCAGGACGGGGAACGCATGTACACGGCTGATTCGTGTGAACGTATGGCAAAAAGCACCACAATAATGTCAAGTAACTCACCTCCAATTAAACTAAACTTTTTAAAAAACGTACAGGATAACAAAGAGCGAGCAGAAAATACTTTAAACGAGTGAGAATAAAAACACAGCGTATCAGAATTCGTGAGATGCAGATCTAGACGTGCTTATAATTTTAAATGCTTGTATTAGAAAAGAATAAAAGCCTAAGCCAGTGGAAAGAGAAACGGCAAACTCCGTCAAGGCTTTCAGCAAAGGCCACATAGAGGAAACGTGAGGGAGGGGTGTGATTAGCCGGTGCAAACTTCTTGCTGTCACATCTTGTGTTCTTGAGGTGAGCTGGTGGCCAGCTAACTGTGTCCTGCAATCCTCAAGGGAAACAAGTATGATTCCCTATCCCCTGAAAGGAGATTCCCCAGATTGACTTTCACCCTCCAAGGTCCTGGTTGCGAGAAGGGGGTCCCCGTATAGCCTGGTAGTCCCAGCTGGAAGAGGCAGGTCTCAGTTCTCTGTGCCCTCCTCTTACCAAGGCCCCCACACACTGCCCGGCCACCTGCCATGAGGGAGCCAGGTACCCAGCACGCAGCTGACCCTCAGCCTCCTCCGTCTACCCAAATGGGGAGCTCGGTCCTGTAGACTGTGACCCATGGACATTGCCACAACCATTCGGACATGGAGGTGGGCATGGGACACGGTGGCCGTTGCTTTGAAACCTGGGCCAGGCCGCTGAGTGGCTCCAGCAAGGCCTCCGGGACTCTGCAAGACACAGCCTGTCCTCACGCTTGTCCAAGCGCCACAGTTCATTACCCAGCCCAAGGCCCAAGGGCCTGGAAGGCCCTGTGGGAAGGCTTTGATATCTCTCTCAGTGCATTCAGCTGAGAGGCTTTCTGTTGGTGGTGTTGGGTTTGCGAACTTCCCTAATGGTCTTGGGCTGAGGCCTGCAGCTCCGTTTTCCATCCTGCCTCTTTTACAGTGTCTTCCTGGATGAGCTGAGTCAACCTGTGACTAAAAGATGGTAACGTGGACCATCGGGGGCCATTTCCACTGGCCCGATGACCACATCCTACTCTCTTTCTATAACGCAGGGCTTTCAACGTGACAATGTCGTGTGATGTAAAAGCCTTCATCTTCCTCGAACTCAAGTATTTAACTCAGCATACTCTCCTCAAGAACATGTACTGCAAACGGGGCTACCATTTATTTTTTCACTGCCGGAATTATACTGGACATGTGATGTACTTCCAACCATTATTTTGGGGCCATAGTCACGTTACAGTGTTTCTTTGGTTTCTGCTGTGCGTGAATCAAGTTTTAGCTGTACGTGTATCCCGTCAATTTTGGATTTCCTTCCCATTTAGGCCACCACAGAGCAGTCGAGTCCCTTTCTTCTTTCACTTTTCTTTTTATTAAATTTAACTGGGGGTTAATTATGATACAATATTGTAATGGCTTCTGCCATGCATCAACATTAATAAGCCATAAGTACACAGGGGTCCCAGCTATCCTGGAGCCGCTCCCACATCCCTGCCTACGCTATTCTTCGGGATTGCTCCAGAGCACTTGCTCTGCATTCCCTGATTCATGCAGATGAAAACCAGAAAGATGATTTTTCTGCATAAAATATGCAATTGTCCTTCTTTCACATGTGAGAACATGGGTGCAGAGGTTTCTACCTGAAATAGGAAATCGGTATTTCATGTATGAAAATCGACTTGCATCATTTTCTTCATCATATGTGGAATCTTGTGTCTCCCAGACGTATATCTGTGCACACGTTTTCCTACATGAGTGGGGAATTCTATATATTTTACATATGAAAAGTTGAGCCTACAATTCCCTTCTTGAATCCTGAAATTGTATACATTTCGTATATGAAGATCTCAATAAAATTTTACTGACATGAAGTGTGAAATTAAGATCTGGCAAACCAATATGGAATTGGAATTATCTCTATTTCATAAATGAAATTCTGGGCACCACTGTTTCTTCGTGAAATGCTTAACTTCTTGTATTTCTCATGTATAAATCAAGGACTGTCCACCATGAAATAAGGAGTTCTCTATACTTCCTGTATCCAAATCTAGGCATGATTCTCCCTCATGGAAGATGGACTTCTCTATATTTCACATCTGAAGATCAGAATGAACATTTTCCCGTTAGAAATAAAGACATCTATGCATTTCATGCGATCCACTGGTTCTTCAGTCTCTGAAACACCTGTTGGCATTTGTGGCTCTGTGTGTTGCACGCATGTGTGTACTTGTGTCACGTGTTTGTGTGTGTTTGTGGGGGGGGGTGTGGTGGGTCTGTGCGTGTGTCAGGACTAAGGGAGGTAGGTGCTCAGTGTGAAACAGCAGACATCCTAGGAGAAAGAGCGTGAGCAGTGGAAACTGTCCAGGCACTTAACCTGAGTGTGCCCACCTGAGCTAGGCGGCCCGGACGTAGGAGTAACTAATGGTCAGGAGGAGCACTTTGGTCCACTTGAAACACTTGCAGGAACAGCTCTGTGCCTCTGGCAAGTGCATCTGCAGGCGCACATCCTTAGCTACGTGGGCGCCTGCTCTAAGCCACGGGCCGGGGGAAAGGCCGAGGGCAGACAGACCGTAGGCCAGGGGCTCCAGGCTGGTTGGGCTTGGGGCTGCATCGTGGGGCTTGGACAGCTAGCCGAGGAAAGTGCTCTGCCTCTTCCTCAGAGGAGGGCTGGCATTCCTGACAACTGCTCAAGCCTAAGGCACAAGTTTAGCCGTGACTCTGCAGCAGGTGCACATGGGTGAGGTCGGCGTAAGCCCGCCCCCACCCGGGCCCCCGCCCCGCTTCCCCATCCCCCTCCACCGCGCACTCCTCCCCCAAACCCCCCTACCCTGCCCGCCTCCCTCCTACTCCCCCCACGCCCACCCCGTGGCTTGCGGTTTGGATCGGAGGAGAGCAACTCTGTCCCTGAGGTACCCAGGAACCCTGTCTTCCTGAGTGGGTCCCTGAGCACACGGGCCCGCTGCCCCAGGGGCAACTTCAAGCTTGAGGACTGTTGCAGCTTCAGGTGGCCCTGGCTCTCCCAGTCGCTGCTCGGGCGCGGCTGCACTGCTAGGCAGGCAAAAGGCTTGCCAGGACACGCCCACTTTGCGCTGGGCCGACATTGGCCGCCTGTCACAGGCTGGCAGAGGGCCCAGGATTCCAAGGGGCGTGTCCCAGGAGCGAACCGCTTTAGACTCCATTTGATTGGTTCTGGGATGAGGTCAGGAGGTCAGGGTGGAGAGTTCAGCCCCTTCCCGTCGCCATAGTAGGCGGGCCTGGTGGCAGAGGGTTCTGCGCATGCGTCTCTCCCTTTCGCCGTTCCCTGGCTCTTGCCCAGTAACCCGTCGGGAGTAGGACCACGTAGACTGCGGCCGGCGGGCGGCCCGTGAGGGCCGTCTGCCGTGCTCTAGCGTCCAGCTTGTTTGCAGTTCCGGGCTTCGGCGAGAATACCATGGAGAGTGAGACGGGGCCAGAGGAAGGCGGCAGCACTCCGGGATCCTGGATCTTAGTTGTGAGCCCGGGTCTTCATGAGGGAGGGGCCCTGGGGCCTACCAGCTCCGTGTGGGCGGCAGAGGCGATGCAGGCCGCAGGTGGTGCGCCAGGCGAGGAGGCCGCCCTCTTCTGGGTGGAGGCAGTGGAGGAAGGTGCGGCTGTGGAGGAGGGAGAGGTGGCGGGACCCGGGCAGGAGTTCCAGCTGCTGGTGTTGGACGTCATGGAGGAGGTGGAGGTGGTGGCATACGAGGAGCAGGAGCAGGTGTCCTCGGAGGAGCATGTCCACGACCATCCAAGGCCCGGAGCCCTGAGTGACCGGCCTGCACTGGAGGCGCTGGCGGCCCTGCAGCTGGAGCTGGAGCCCGTGAATCAGAAAGCCCAAAGGGCGCATGCTCGCCTGAAACATAAGACCAGTCAGCGGCGGAAGGTGCATCTAGAACACAGAAGCGCCATCATCCAGGGCATCCGTGGCTTCTGGGTCGAAGTTGTATCCCTTGGTGTGGTGCTTGTGAGTTTTGTGTTTGTTTGTTTGTTTAAGCCGGGCTATGGCAGGAACAGTTTACAGATCTGGCAGTTCTGGTACCGTATTTACTTTTCTGGATGGTGGGTATTGGTTACCGTCCTGCATATCTGTTCCTGATCGTAGGTGTGATGTCCTTGCTGTTCTGGCTAGCCCAAATTGATAGTTGGGCTATACTTTGAGAGGTCCCTATCAGAATTGTCATTAGCACCAGGGTCTCTTCGGAGAGAAGGCTTGTCTGGAATGGGGGAGGGGTGGGGAAGTGTAAGTGGTCGTACGGGTTCTAGCTAGGAGTGCTTGTTTTCCCGAAGTAAGCTAACTTTCAAGGGGCTGAGATGAAGCTTATCCGGTTAGGAAGAGCACCTCCTCGTGGTAGGGCATTCATGGGCACAGCCTTGGACCTTGTGCGGCATTCATATAGCCCCGCGTGAACCGAAATGTGACGAGTTAACCAGTAGCAAGTTGAAGTCAAACAGGGAGGGCCATTCTACTCTTTAGGCTAGCTTTGTTCTTCCAGCACTTTTACCTCTAGCATCTAGAGGCTCCTTGACCTAAAGCAGTTTATGAACCACCCCCAAATGTCAGTTTTGATGAGCAAGCAAGATGCAGACATGCTTCACTTCATGACCAACTTGGAGGTCAGGCAGGGGACACTGATGATTGTGGAGGGGAGGTGACTGGGGAGGGGAGAGGGCATGGTCTATCCCTAACACAGGAAAGGACAGCTCTTCTGTAAAGAGGTTTCACACCCACCCCACCCCGCACACTTTGTCCTGGCAGGTGGAGGAATTCAGGCATCCCACTCGTCACTGCAAGATCACATTGTCCTTTCGGAGGAATAGGTATTTCCAGAATGAAGTGATTGTCAAGGAGTACCTGATGAAGGTCACTGGTGAGAAGCTGCTCCCTGGATCTTGGGTGGGGGCGGGGGTGGGTAGGGGTGGCGGGCGGTGGCCCGGTGGTTGGGGGCAGAAAAGTCTAGGTTGAATCGAAAAGTGATTTAGGTCTTTCTCCCAAACTGCTTTTCCTGCAGGATACCACGCATCTCGTTCCACTCCAGTTCAGTGGCACCAGGGCTTTGAATGGAAGGCATACAGGCGCAGGCACCACGACAGCAGCGTTAACTTCTTCAACTGGTTCTTTGACCACAATTTCACAGGATCTGACTGGATTGCTGAGGTGGGGTCCCACGTGGCCACTGGGCCAGAACTGGTGACTTATGTCGGAGTTGTTGGCCGTGCACGGGAGGGCTCATGGTCTGGCCAGGCCTGTGCTGACCTTGCTCATTTCCCTGGCAGATCATCATAAGGGATCTGTGGCCCAATCCTTTGCAGTACTATGTGAGGAGGAAGGCTGCACCACAAAAGGTACCAGGAGGACGAGAGGTGAGGCGCCCAGGGGCCGAGCACTGGCATAAGTGTTGTCAAAAACTTGGGTCATTTATTCCACTTGTGAAGACAGTGAGACTCCGTGGAGTACAGAGTGACACCAGGGCATGAGGGAATCAGCAAGGGACAGCAAGGGTAGAGAACTGGGGTGAAGAACAGGTTCTAAGTAGAGAAGCTTGAGGTGGATGAAGTGGCCTGGACAGGCCAAAGCCACTGCAGTTTATATCTGAGGCAGCTGCACATGGCTGAACCGTCATTCCATGGCCAACAAGTCCAGCCTCAGGCTGCTCTTAAATTGGGACCCACCTGCTCTTCCTCATGAAGTCCCATTTCCAAAAAGGCCTGTGAGTCTCCTTTGTGCAAGGCGGTTCCCCCAGTGACCCATCATTTGATTCGATTCTGATCACCACACTCGTTTTGGTTTTTAATTTGCGTTTGCATCTTTTTCCTGCCACCCTCATTCTGAGCATACTGACCACTCTGCAGGATTATGGAGAATCCTCTTTTATTTATTTTAACTGGAGGATTATGACTTTACAATACCGTGACAGGTTTTGCTGTACATGGGCCAACATGAATCACCGATAGGGATACACGTGTCCCCCCAAATGCCGAACCCGCCACCCACCGACCTCCCCTGCCTGGCTGTCTGGGTTGCCCCCAACATGACTTTGGTTGCCTTGCTGCACGCGTCAAACTCGCACTGATCATCTGTTGTGCATAAGCTAATGTAAACGTTTTGGGGCTACTCTCTCACATTGACCCACCGTCACCACCTCCCACTGAGGCCAAAGTCTGTTCTTTATATGTCTGTTACTTCTTTGCTGCCCTGCATGTTGGATGTTCAGCACCACGTACAAGGTCCTCAACTCCATATATTTGTGTGAACGGACAGTGTTTGTCTTTCTCTTTCTGACTTACTTCACGCGGTATAGTAGGCTCCACGTTCATTCCATCTCATTAGAACTGACATGGACACTTTCCATGTTAGTGCTGTGTAAGACACCGCTGTGTATGTGTACTCCAACTTCCTTATCCCTTCATCTGCTGATGGACACGTAGGCTGCTTCCACGTCCTAGCTATTGTAAATAGTTCTACGCTGAAGACTGGGATACCTGTTTTTTACTCTGTGCTTCTAGGGCATGTAAACGTTCACAGACACACCCCCCTGGGAACTGACTTGAAAGAATCAAGCTGTCTTTAGAGTTTCCGGGGAGGGTAAGTGTACATATCTCTGTCTCTCTGTTTTGAAAGGAACCCGATCCCCCCAGCTTTTGAGACACTTAACGATGGCGTGCCCCCCTTCACCTAAAACAGAAAACCGAAGAAGCTGCTTCACGTGAAGACCAATGGCCAGCATAGTTCTCTTGGACGGGAAAGTAGTGAAGAGTGGTCTGGTGCTGAAGTGGATCGACAGTGAGACACCAGTAACCCTGAATTCACTGCAAAGGAAAAATAAAAAGCATCAGCTGCATGCGTGCGTGTATTGTTTGGGCAGGTCCTCAGGACAAACACTTCAGCTGCATGTATGAGTGTCAGTTCACCGCGTGGGAATTACCAGTCTGTGGAGATTCATAGAGGGGGCTAAGTCGTATGTTGGGGTTGTGTCAGGGGGTGACGTTCTTCCTGTGGGGTGGGGGTTGGGGAGGACGGAGAAGGAAGATGAGGGGCCTATTGACTGTGGGTCTGGCAATTTTACAAGGGAAATGTGGCTGTTCGTGGAAAGGGTCTGGTGAACAAGGGCCAGAGATTGAAACAGTGGAATGCAATTCTGTTGGAAGGTGGTGGCCCAGGTATCTTCTCTGTTGCCTATCATCAGACACTTTAATAAGGGTACAGAACAAAGGAAAAGCCTTATCATTGAACTCGCTATGAACCTCGAAGGCCACATGTGTATGAGTGTGTATATGAGTGCACGGTCAGCTTTGCTGAGAGTCTGCTTCCCAGAGCTAGGGTTCCAGGTAACATCTTAGGGCATTGTGTATAAGGTATATGGAGGGGGGCTGTGGCCTAGGGAGAAAGTGAGGGGTGGGAAGGCAGTGAGGATACTAGTTTCTGGCAAAGGTGACCAGGGGAAAAGAGAAATTGCAAGGAATCAGATAAAGGAAAACAGATCCCGTCGTAGATGTTAGAGCTCATGTGAACTCTGTTATTTTTTCCAAGAACTCAGCTTCGGTATAGCGTGTCCAGGGGCAGAAGTGAGGGGAAAGAGGCTGTTAGGGTGAGCCTATGCAGCCATGTGGTCTGTGTCCCATGCTGCTGCTGCTGCTGCTGCAGCTCAGGGGTCAATATCCCTTTTTCCAGGAAGGCTTAAGGTCTTTGCCCAAGGCCCTCTGTCAGGCCAAGCTGTAGAAAAAGCATTTTTTCTCACCAGCCCTCTGGTGACAGTTTCTCTTCCTTGTGGAATGGCTCAGCACAGAATGTTTTCAACCACAAAGGAGCTGTCCTTCATCTAGGGCTTTGCCACTACTGTGTGGGCCAAGGGCCAGTGGGAACAGCTGGAGCATATGGAGCTCACTGAGGGACTGGTCGGCACTTAGGGCGGTCCTTCTGAAGTAGATGACTGCTTTCTGGAATCGCGTCCACCTCTGGATTGAGCAAAAGACAGACTGGCACAAATGGAGTAGGCAGAGTTCAACGTCTGTCCCCCCACTGTTGTCCTCTCATCCCAGATAGAAGGGCTCCACCGTGGGCATGCCTGAGGGTGATGTCCCACATGAAGTTCTGTCTCGCATGAAGTTCTCACTCTACAACTTTTCTCCCTGAAGCAGCATCTCTTTTGAGGGCAAAGGGTAAAGTTCACAGGTTTTATGGATGTCCTCTTCACGGTGCCCTGCATGAGATCTCCTGCCCAGGGCCAGCTTTTGCATTTGACCATGTACACCCCAGCTTTGCCCCTTCTCCAGAGACGCATCTACAGCGCTAGAAGGCAAGGCTTGGCCGTCTCTGGGTGCTTTCTGAACAAGCAGCCCAGGAGACACTGGAAACATGTCTTCTTACTTTCTGAATCTGTCAACGTCCAAGAATCCGTGGGGCTCCGGCAGGCTGGTACCTGTCTTTCCCAGTCCTAGTTCAAAACAAAACAAAGCAGAAACTATGGTGTGATAACTCGACAGCGGGTGTGAGATGGCATACTGGGGCATGGTTTTCGGGACCTTAGACTGGGCTCATTCTAGGGACTGCATGGCATTTACCCACATTCAGAAGTTTCCGTAAGGCATTGCAAAGAAGTTAAAGACAAGAAAAGTTTAGGACAGGGTCCCCCAGTGCCTAATATTTCCTGCCAGTGCTTCAGGACCAGGGTTGGCATTAGCTCTAACCTGTCCTCGAGTGGAGTGCAGAGATAGTCTTCGTTGACTGGATGGTCATCCTCTGGAGACTTGCCGTGACTTGTGTCCCAGGCTCTCTAGGGCTTTCACTTGGGCCCTAAAGGCTAGGTGCTCTTAGAGTTGACTGCACACTTGGATGTGTCATGTAAGGTTTTCTTCCGCCGAATATCGATGCGTGTGAGACTCGCCGGTTTAGTGATGAATTCACGCGCATTCTGGCTCAACCAGCCTGAGCTGCATTTGCTTCCTGTGCCCTGGATGTGTTCATGTTTTCCTCTGTTTACAATGAAGACTGGGTGTCTCCATTGTGTTTGCCCATGAATGTGAGTTGATGTTTCTTCCTGTGGGTCTGCCTATGCCTCCTGTCCTCTTTCATGTTGTACCCATGCTTGTGCCATTATGCACAGCTCTGCTGCCATATCTATCTGAGTTCTTGCACGTCCCTATTCAACCTACATGCGTGGTGTTGCTCGTATTTACTCCTTCTTTGGTTAAGTTTGCGTATCTTTGTTAGACTGCATGTGAATTGGACCTATTCTTTCCTTCCTGGATCAAATGCTTCCAACATCTTGAACTGTGACTTTTTGAAAGACTTCCATGATATTTGTGCACATCAAGAAATGCTTTATCACAGGAATAGTTAACAGTGACCCACATGTGGAAACAAGAATACCCACACACTTACAGTAATGCCTGACGTGCAGGAATATCACTCATTGCAGGGAGAATATTGATTAGGATCACAGAGGGCAAAGATGTTGCAGGAATGCATATGTCAGGAAATGTTTTTTTTTTTCTCTGTCAGGAACGGTTTGGGGTTGACTTGTTAAGTGTTCTATAAACAGCACCGCACGGTTGAAATACACTAACGTTTACCCCTACCCATGTGTCCTTGTGTTGATCATTCAACTGGCATTGCCCATGCAGAATTTCTTCATGATTGTCAGTAAATCATCCCCCAGGTGATAGGAATTGGGGCTTGCCTTTCTGTACAGAGAAAGTTGTGAAAGAGTTCTTGTCCTCAGTGACCTTCTATAGCCTAGGGAAAAGGCGGTGCGAGATCAATTTCAAGTTCAAAGTCCCTTGCTATTTCTGTGTCGTTTCTGGAAGGAAAGCCCAGGGAATGGAATCACACCAACCCGACTGGCACGGTGAACCAGTCCAAGGCAACAGGAGTAGAGAACACAGGCACAGGTCACTCCGCTGTCCACAGTGAGGACTTCCAACCCTGCCAACCTCTTTGGATATCAGTCCCACTCATGAGCCATTCCCATTCACCTTCCACGATATACCATAGAAGTAGAAGAGGACACTGACTTGATCAATTAGCGAGTGAAAACATCAACCGGGGCAAAAAAAAAAAAAAAAGAGCGGTGCTTACCACAGTGCATTCACCTGGATCAGTAAACCAAAGTTCCGCATGTGTGCAAGTTGCTTTTCAGAATTGTTGGTGTGTGAGTGTGTGAGTGTGTGTATGAGTGTGTGTGTGCGTGCACGCGCGTGCAAACACATGTGCGCTGGGCAAAATGTGTGTGTGAACTCTCTGAACTGGCCTGGCTGGGGGATGGAAGAATGCACACTGAAAACATGAAAGAGCTTGTGTAAAGTACGACGATCTTGGGGCGGCAGAAACACTGGAGAAAAGCCCTGGAGGAAAGCCCAGGGATCTCACCCACGGAGCAAGCTGTACATGTAAACAGGCATGTAAGTGTAAACACGGATCCCTGAGGAGAAAGGAGAGGCAGGCCAAAAGCACCTGAGGCAAGTCAGGGAGGATGCTAAGGAGCAGAGCCAGAGTGGGCCAGACTCCCCGGCACAGAAGAGGGGCTACGCACAGCCCTTAGGACACCCGGCCACAAAGGGTTTTCTGTCCTCAGGTGAAGGAGCATTCTTTCCCCGACATGACCAGCCGTATGTACACAGCTTGCCCTTTTCTCTAAGGTTTGGGAACTGTAGCAGCACTTAGCGCTGCTATGTGCAGCCTTTGCCAGTTTGAAACATCACTCCTTAAAAGGGTGTCCTAGGTTGATCCTCTCACCTGTCCCAGTCCCACAGGCCTGGGCTGATGGGGTAGGCTGGCGTGTGTTCTCACCTGGGGGCTGGATGAGAACAGAGCTACTTTGAAAGCGCCTCTGTACAATAAATGGGCAGACTTCAATTCCTCTGGCACTGGTGAGTCATGGCTCTTAGCGGGACACTGTTCTTAGCATCTCCGGATTGAGAGACGTTTCGTCTCTAAATCTCTCTCTACACAGAGAAGTCCAGGTTTGTGTCACATTTGGACACGTGGGCAACAGTCTTTTACGTGAAGCGCGGAACTCGTTATTTCCCGAAAGAATACATGCATTAAGTTTTCTGCCAAGAAATGTGGCATTCTCTCTGTTTCACCTGTGAAAATCTCACCACAAACTTCCCAAAAGGGAAATGGAATTCTCTATATGTTATATGAATCATGGGTGCACGTGTTATTTGCCGGCATGAAATTTGGAATTCTGTGTATTTCCCGTATGAAAACTTGGGTGCTGACTTTTGCACATGAAATCTGGAATGTCGTGTATTAAACTTAGGAACATCAGGCCACTGATTTTAGCACACAAAATACGGAATTTTGATGACTTTACGTATGTAATCCGGGGCACTGATTTTTCCTCTGTTGAGTACAGATTTCCTTACATGTCTTTATCTTTCCTCTGTAAGAAAATCGTGGCAGAGACTTAGTCCATGAGCTAATGAACTGTTTATATTTCATGTAGGAGAATCTGGGTCGTAATTTTCCTACATGAAACATGCAGTTCTCTGTATTTAATGAATGAACATCCGGGCACCGATTTTCCTGCCTTGAATATGGGTTTCTCTACGTCGGCATTTGAAACTCCAGGCACGGAGCTTTTCCCCGTGAAATATGAAATTCTGGTATTTCACGTTGAATTGGGCATAAACAAGGTAACACGAAATACGGAATTTTTCATCTTTCTCATTTGAAAATCTGTGTGCTGACTTGCGTTATGAGTTACAGAACACTGTATATGTAACAACTGAAAGAATTGGCCTCGATTTTCCTACACAAAATATGGAATTTTCTATTTCATACATAAAGTGATTTTCACGCTTGAGGTATGAAGTCACTGTCAATGAAAACACAAAGTCAATCCTTGTTCAAGGTGATGAACAGGTAAGTCAAAAACCTTGAGCATGTGACCACACCTGAAAGGGGAACCCTGAATGTTCTGAAACTCTGAGACTGGATAAAACCTGGTCTTTTATGCAAAATGGGGGGACAGAAGTACTAACTAAGAGCCCTAACCCCAAGACCTGGATGTTTCCTCTTTAGCCACACTCACTCTTGAGCAGGGTTGCTTTAAAAAGCCACATGTAAGAACAATCAGTCTGGGGACAGCGGACAGCCGTGGTCAGCCGGCCTGGTGTGAATTCACAAGCGAGCTCTAAGGCAGGTCAAGTGTGGATTCTAGATCCTGGCTGCTACCATTCAAAATGCCAATTAGACATTCACGGATTATGTGACCCCGGACAACCTGTTTGACCTGGCCAGATCTCAGTGTGCTCATCTGTAACATGGGAGTGAGGACGTCCCTGAAACCCCACTGGTTGAGACCTAGCCTTCCAATGTGGGGGGTACGGTTTTGATTCCCTACTCAGGGAGATAAGATTCCCCAAGCCTTGTAGTCAACGACACCAAAACGTTTTGAAAGAAGGAAAGTACAGCAATATTACAACAAATTCAATAAAGACCTTACAAATTGTCCACACTAAACAAAAGTGTTACTGATATGAAGCCCAATGAGACATTAGGCTTTCTCTCAAAAGACATTAGGTGTTCACTCAAAAACCCGCTTTCATTCTACAGCTGTCTAGCAACTCCTGTTCTAGGCCCCAGCAGGGAGCAGAAGGGACTCCCCAGAGAGCTGCAATTCTGGTGGTGATTTTCACTCCCCGGGTTCTCCAGACATGAACCTGCACATCACTCCAGAGCACCCTCATCCGACAGCAAGCTTTACTTGCCCGGATTAGACAGTGAGCATGAAAGCACTCGGCAAATTAAGAGAGAAGTAGAGAGGAGGGCTGGGGTGGTGGACGGGACGCTTTGGGAATCTGGGATTACCAGGTGCAAACTCTTATACGTAAAATAAACAACAAGGTCCTCCTGTGTAGCACAGGGAACGACAATCAATATCCTGTGGTAAGCCATAATGGAAAGGAATATGAAAAAGTATGCGTGTATATAACTGAATCATTGTCTTGTACCGTCGAAATTAATACACCCTTCTACATCACCTATACTTCAATAAAATAAATTTTAAAAGACAGAAGACAGAACCTAAATGGAGAGTGTGCCCACAAGTGAACACAGAGCAGGCAAGCCTGGCCACCACATCCCTAACAAGGACCAGGCCAAGAGAACAGGCGAGTTGGGGAGGGATTCCACCACTTCCTGGTCCCCTTTAATTCCTGGAAAGACCCAAAGCTGGGCTTCCCCAATCCAACCACGGGCACTCACTCTGCTAGCGTACTCGGCGGTGCCTGCAGCGACATCAGCTGAAGCGGTGGCGATGGGCGCGCTGACCGAAGATGCAAGGGTGCTCGTGGGTCCTGAGCTGGGGACCAGGGGCGACGAATCCGTGTTGGTCACCAGGGTGATGGTGGAGGTTGATGGCTTCTGTGTGATCTCGTTCTGCTGGACACCTGAAAAAGCAAATGTGCTTGGTCTCCCCACCGCCTGGGGAAGGCTGTCCCAGCTCCAAGCGGCGGTGGGAGCAGGGCCCAATCCACACTCTTCGAGTTTCTCTGCTTTCAAGGGAAAACGACTCTCACCTTAGCCAAATTTGAGCAAGGCTCCACGGAGCCCTTTCTCAGTAAGGCCTGCACCTGGGTCTTTAAGTTTCCAACAGCTCAAGGCTGCATGCCTTGGATGACCCCCACCCCTTTAAAGTCCCCACCTACGAAAACTCAAGGCTGCCAATAGAAGTGACTATGTGCTCCACTCAACACTTAAGGATAGGGCCCATTGCCCAGTCTCTACGGGAGGGCAGAAAGCCCGCCTTTAAGAGGTAACAGGGTTAGCAAACCCAGATATTCCGCATGGACCAACACCCCCTGCGCACGTTCTGTCAAACTGTCATTTTCTGACTCTATAGACTTCCCATGATTCCCCTTGCCTATTCCCAAATTCTCCCTTTAAAACCCCAGTTCCTTGTGTACACATTGGTGTTGGTGTCAGTTCATGCTGGGCATTTGGCCATCCTGCAATAGTAAATAGAGGACTAAAATCTATCCAAAGCAATCGATAGGGTCAGTGTAGTCCCTATAAAGCTACGAGCAGTATTTGTCAGAGCACTAGGACCAGTCATTTCACAATTGGTATGGAAATCCAAAACACCTGGAAGAGCCAAAGCAATCTTGACAAAGAAGAATGGAACTGCAGGAATCAGCCTGCCTAACTTCAAGCTATACTACAAAGCCACAGTCATCAATGCAGTATGGTACTGGCACAAAGACAGAAACATAAGTCAATGGAACAAAAGAGAAAGCCCAGAGATACATATCCGCACCTACGGACACCTTATCTTTGACAAAGCAGACGAGGATGTACAATGCAGAAAAGACAATCTCTTCAGCAAGGGGCGCTGGGAAAACTGGGCAACCACGCATAAAAGAATGAAACTACAACACTTGCTAACACCGCACACAAAATATAAACTCAAAATGGATCGAAGATCTAAACATGAGACCGCAAACGATTACACTGCTGGAGGAAAATATAGGCAAAACACTCTCTGGTGTAAAGCACAGTAGGATCCTCTCTGGCGAACCTCCCAGAATAATGGGAATAAAAGCAAAACTAAAACAAATGGGACCTACTTAAACTTAAAAGCTTATGCTCAATAAAGGAAACTACAAGCAAAGTGAAAAGACAGCATTCAGAATGGGGGCAAATAATAGCAAATGAAGCAACTCGTACAGAATTAATCTAAAAAATATACAAGCAACTCCTGCACTCAATTCCAGAAAAGTAGGCGACCCAGGCCAAAATAAAAAAATAATAATAATCATGGGCCAAAGAAGTAAACAGACATTTCTCCAAAAAAGAAATACAGATGGCTATCAAACACATGAAAAGATGCGCAACATCCCTTACTATCAGGGAAACGCAAATCGAAACCACAACGAGGTACCATCTCAGGCCGGTCAGAATGGCTGTTGTCCAAAATCTACAGACAATAAATGTTTGAGAGGGGGCAGAGAAAAAAAGAAACCCTCTCACACTGTCTGTGTGAATTTCAAACTAGCACAGCCACTATGGGAACAACGTACAGACTGCTCAAAAACCTGGAATTAGAACTGCCATACAACCCAGCAATCCCTCTGCTGGGCATACACACCGAAGAAACCAGAATTAAAAGACTCTCGTGCCCCAGTGTTCGTCGCGGCTCTCTTTACAACAGATAGGACGTGGAAGCAGCCTAGATGTCCATGGGCAGACGAACTGGAGACGAAAGCCGGGGTAGATATAGACAGTAGAATATTACTCAGCTCTTAAAAAGAATGCATTTGAATCAGTTCTAATGAGCTGGACGCAAGTGGAGCCTCTTATGCAGAGAAAAGTCAGTCAGAAGGAAAAACCCACGCATATATATGGAATTGAGACAGATGGAATTAACAGTGACCCTATATGCGAGACAGCAAAAGAGACACAGATGTAAAGAACAGATTTCGGGACTCTGTAGGAGAAGGCAAGGGTGCGATGGTTTGAGAGAATAGCATTGAAACATGTATATTATCACATACGAAATACATCGCCAGGCCAGGTTCGATGCACGAGACAGGGAGCTCAGGGCTGGTGCACTGGGATGACCCTGAGGGATGGGATGGGGAGTGAGAATCAGGACGGGGAACGCATGTACACGGCTGATTCGTGTGAACGTATGGCAAAAAGCACCACAATAATGTCAAGTAACTCACCTCCAATTAAACTAAACTTTTTAAAAAACGTACAGGATAACAAAGAGCGAGCAGAAAATACTTTAAACGAGTGAGAATAAAAACACAGCGTATCAGAATTCGTGAGATGCAGATCTAGACGTGCTTATAATTTTAAATGCTTGTATTAGAAAAGAATAAAAGCCTAAGCCAGTGGAAAGAGAAACGGCAAACTCCGTCAAGGCTTTCAGCAAAGGCCACATAGAGGAAACGTGAGGGAGGGGTGTGATTAGCCGGTGCAAACTTCTTGCTGTCACATCTTGTGTTCTTGAGGTGAGCTGGTGGCCAGCTAACTGTGTCCTGCAATCCTCAAGGGAAACAAGTATGATTCCCTATCCCCTGAAAGGAGATTCCCCAGATTGACTTTCACCCTCCAAGGTCCTGGTTGCGAGAAGGGGGTCCCCGTATAGCCTGGTAGTCCCAGCTGGAAGAGGCAGGTCTCAGTTCTCTGTGCCCTCCTCTTACCAAGGCCCCCACACACTGCCCGGCCACCTGCCATGAGGGAGCCAGGTACCCAGCACGCAGCTGACCCTCAGCCTCCTCCGTCTACCCAAATGGGGAGCTCGGTCCTGTAGACTGTGACCCATGGACATTGCCACAACCATTCGGACATGGAGGTGGGCATGGGACACGGTGGCCGTTGCTTTGAAACCTGGGCCAGGCCGCTGAGTGGCTCCAGCAAGGCCTCCGGGACTCTGCAAGACACAGCCTGTCCTCACGCTTGTCCAAGCGCCACAGTTCATTACCCAGCCCAAGGCCCAAGGGCCTGGAAGGCCCTGTGGGAAGGCTTTGATATCTCTCTCAGTGCATTCAGCTGAGAGGCTTTCTGTTGGTGGTGTTGGGTTTGCGAACTTCCCTAATGGTCTTGGGCTGAGGCCTGCAGCTCCGTTTTCCATCCTGCCTCTTTTACAGTGTCTTCCTGGATGAGCTGAGTCAACCTGTGACTAAAAGATGGTAACGTGGACCATCGGGGGCCATTTCCACTGGCCCGATGACCACATCCTACTCTCTTTCTATAACGCAGGGCTTTCAACGTGACAATGTCGTGTGATGTAAAAGCCTTCATCTTCCTCGAACTCAAGTATTTAACTCAGCATACTCTCCTCAAGAACATGTACTGCAAACGGGGCTACCATTTATTTTTTCACTGCCGGAATTATACTGGACATGTGATGTACTTCCAACCATTATTTTGGGGCCATAGTCACGTTACAGTGTTTCTTTGGTTTCTGCTGTGCGTGAATCAAGTTTTAGCTGTACGTGTATCCCGTCAATTTTGGATTTCCTTCCCATTTAGGCCACCACAGAGCAGTCGAGTCCCTTTCTTCTTTCACTTTTCTTTTTATTAAATTTAACTGGGGGTTAATTATGATACAATATTGTAATGGCTTCTGCCATGCATCAACATTAATAAGCCATAAGTACACAGGGGTCCCAGCTATCCTGGAGCCGCTCCCACATCCCTGCCTACGCTATTCTTCGGGATTGCTCCAGAGCACTTGCTCTGCATTCCCTGATTCATGCAGATGAAAACCAGAAAGATGATTTTTCTGCATAAAATATGCAATTGTCCTTCTTTCACATGTGAGAACATGGGTGCAGAGGTTTCTACCTGAAATAGGAAATCGGTATTTCATGTATGAAAATCGACTTGCATCATTTTCTTCATCATATGTGGAATCTTGTGTCTCCCAGACGTATATCTGTGCACACGTTTTCCTACATGAGTGGGGAATTCTATATATTTTACATATGAAAAGTTGAGCCTACAATTCCCTTCTTGAATCCTGAAATTGTATACATTTCGTATATGAAGATCTCAATAAAATTTTACTGACATGAAGTGTGAAATTAAGATCTGGCAAACCAATATGGAATTGGAATTATCTCTATTTCATAAATGAAATTCTGGGCACCACTGTTTCTTCGTGAAATGCTTAACTTCTTGTATTTCTCATGTATAAATCAAGGACTGTCCACCATGAAATAAGGAGTTCTCTATACTTCCTGTATCCAAATCTAGGCATGATTCTCCCTCATGGAAGATGGACTTCTCTATATTTCACATCTGAAGATCAGAATGAACATTTTCCCGTTAGAAATAAAGACATCTATGCATTTCATGCGATCCACTGGTTCTTCAGTCTCTGAAACACCTGTTGGCATTTGTGGCTCTGTGTGTTGCACGCATGTGTGTACTTGTGTCACGTGTTTGTGTGTGTTTGTGGGGGGGGGTGTGGTGGGTCTGTGCGTGTGTCAGGACTAAGGGAGGTAGGTGCTCAGTGTGAAACAGCAGACATCCTAGGAGAAAGAGCGTGAGCAGTGGAAACTGTCCAGGCACTTAACCTGAGTGTGCCCACCTGAGCTAGGCGGCCCGGACGTAGGAGTAACTAATGGTCAGGAGGAGCACTTTGGTCCACTTGAAACACTTGCAGGAACAGCTCTGTGCCTCTGGCAAGTGCATCTGCAGGCGCACATCCTTAGCTACGTGGGCGCCTGCTCTAAGCCACGGGCCGGGGGAAAGGCCGAGGGCAGACAGACCGTAGGCCAGGGGCTCCAGGCTGGTTGGGCTTGGGGCTGCATCGTGGGGCTTGGACAGCTAGCCGAGGAAAGTGCTCTGCCTCTTCCTCAGAGGAGGGCTGGCATTCCTGACAACTGCTCAAGCCTAAGGCACAAGTTTAGCCGTGACTCTGCAGCAGGTGCACATGGGTGAGGTCGGCGTAAGCCCGCCCCCACCCGGGCCCCCGCCCCGCTTCCCCATCCCCCTCCACCGCGCACTCCTCCCCCAAACCCCCCTACCCTGCCCGCCTCCCTCCTACTCCCCCCACGCCCACCCCGTGGCTTGCGGTTTGGATCGGAGGAGAGCAACTCTGTCCCTGAGGTACCCAGGAACCCTGTCTTCCTGAGTGGGTCCCTGAGCACACGGGCCCGCTGCCCCAGGGGCAACTTCAAGCTTGAGGACTGTTGCAGCTTCAGGTGGCCCTGGCTCTCCCAGTCGCTGCTCGGGCGCGGCTGCACTGCTAGGCAGGCAAAAGGCTTGCCAGGACACGCCCACTTTGCGCTGGGCCGACATTGGCCGCCTGTCACAGGCTGGCAGAGGGCCCAGGATTCCAAGGGGCGTGTCCCAGGAGCGAACCGCTTTAGACTCCATTTGATTGGTTCTGGGATGAGGTCAGGAGGTCAGGGTGGAGAGTTCAGCCCCTTCCCGTCGCCATAGTAGGCGGGCCTGGTGGCAGAGGGTTCTGCGCATGCGTCTCTCCCTTTCGCCGTTCCCTGGCTCTTGCCCAGTAACCCGTCGGGAGTAGGACCACGTAGACTGCGGCCGGCGGGCGGCCCGTGAGGGCCGTCTGCCGTGCTCTAGCGTCCAGCTTGTTTGCAGTTCCGGGCTTCGGCGAGAATACCATGGAGAGTGAGACGGGGCCAGAGGAAGGCGGCAGCACTCCGGGATCCTGGATCTTAGTTGTGAGCCCGGGTCTTCATGAGGGAGGGGCCCTGGGGCCTACCAGCTCCGTGTGGGCGGCAGAGGCGATGCAGGCCGCAGGTGGTGCGCCAGGCGAGGAGGCCGCCCTCTTCTGGGTGGAGGCAGTGGAGGAAGGTGCGGCTGTGGAGGAGGGAGAGGTGGCGGGACCCGGGCAGGAGTTCCAGCTGCTGGTGTTGGACGTCATGGAGGAGGTGGAGGTGGTGGCATACGAGGAGCAGGAGCAGGTGTCCTCGGAGGAGCATGTCCACGACCATCCAAGGCCCGGAGCCCTGAGTGACCGGCCTGCACTGGAGGCGCTGGCGGCCCTGCAGCTGGAGCTGGAGCCCGTGAATCAGAAAGCCCAAAGGGCGCATGCTCGCCTGAAACATAAGACCAGTCAGCGGCGGAAGGTGCATCTAGAACACAGAAGCGCCATCATCCAGGGCATCCGTGGCTTCTGGGTCGAAGTTGTATCCCTTGGTGTGGTGCTTGTGAGTTTTGTGTTTGTTTGTTTGTTTAAGCCGGGCTATGGCAGGAACAGTTTACAGATCTGGCAGTTCTGGTACCGTATTTACTTTTCTGGATGGTGGGTATTGGTTACCGTCCTGCATATCTGTTCCTGATCGTAGGTGTGATGTCCTTGCTGTTCTGGCTAGCCCAAATTGATAGTTGGGCTATACTTTGAGAGGTCCCTATCAGAATTGTCATTAGCACCAGGGTCTCTTCGGAGAGAAGGCTTGTCTGGAATGGGGGAGGGGTGGGGAAGTGTAAGTGGTCGTACGGGTTCTAGCTAGGAGTGCTTGTTTTCCCGAAGTAAGCTAACTTTCAAGGGGCTGAGATGAAGCTTATCCGGTTAGGAAGAGCACCTCCTCGTGGTAGGGCATTCATGGGCACAGCCTTGGACCTTGTGCGGCATTCATATAGCCCCGCGTGAACCGAAATGTGACGAGTTAACCAGTAGCAAGTTGAAGTCAAACAGGGAGGGCCATTCTACTCTTCAGGCTAGCTTTGTTCTTCCAGCACTTTTACCTCTAGCATCTAGAGGCTCCTTGACCTAAAGCAGTTTATGAACCACCCCCAAATGTCAGTTTTGATGAGCAAGCAAGATGCAGACATGCTTCACTTCATGACCAACTTGGAGGTCAGGCAGGGGACACTGATGATTGTGGAGGGGAGGTGACTGGGGAGGGGAGAGGGCATGGTCTATCCCTAACACAGGAAAGGACAGCTCTTCTGTAAAGAGGTTTCACACCCACCCCACCCCGCACACTTTGTCCTGGCAGGTGGAGGAATTCAGGCATCCCACTCGTCACTGCAAGATCACATTGTCCTTTCGGAGGAATAGGTATTTCCAGAATGAAGTGATTGTCAAGGAGTACCTGATGAAGGTCACTGGTGAGAAGCTGCTCCCTGGATCTTGGGTGGGGGCGGGGGTGGGTAGGGGTGGCGGGCGGTGGCCCGGTGGTTGGGGGCAGAAAAGTCTAGGTTGAATCGAAAAGTGATTTAGGTCTTTCTCCCAAACTGCTTTTCCTGCAGGATACCACGCATCTCGTTCCACTCCAGTTCAGTGGCACCAGGGCTTTGAATGGAAGGCATACAGGCGCAGGCACCACGACAGCAGCGTTAACTTCTTCAACTGGTTCTTTGACCACAATTTCACAGGATCTGACTGGATTGCTGAGGTGGGGTCCCACGTGGCCACTGGGCCAGAACTGGTGACTTATGTCGGAGTTGTTGGCCGTGCACGGGAGGGCTCATGGTCTGGCCAGGCCTGTGCTGACCTTGCTCATTTCCCTGGCAGATCATCATAAGGGATCTGTGGCCCAATCCTTTGCAGTACTATGTGAGGAGGAAGGCTGCACCACAAAAGGTACCAGGAGGACGAGAGGTGAGGCGCCCAGGGGCCGAGCACTGGCATAAGTGTTGTCAAAAACTTGGGTCATTTATTCCACTTGTGAAGACAGTGAGACTCCGTGGAGTACAGAGTGACACCAGGGCATGAGGGAATCAGCAAGGGACAGCAAGGGTAGAGAACTGGGGTGAAGAACAGGTTCTAAGTAGAGAAGCTTGAGGTGGATGAAGTGGCCTGGACAGGCCAAAGCCACTGCAGTTTATATCTGAGGCAGCTGCACATGGCTGAACCGTCATTCCATGGCCAACAAGTCCAGCCTCAGGCTGCTCTTAAATTGGGACCCACCTGCTCTTCCTCATGAAGTCCCATTTCCAAAAAGGCCTGTGAGTCTCCTTTGTGCAAGGCGGTTCCCCCAGTGACCCATCATTTGATTCGATTCTGATCACCACACTCGTTTTGGTTTTTAATTTGCGTTTGCATCTTTTTCCTGCCACCCTCATTCTGAGCATACTGACCACTCTGCAGGATTATGGAGAATCCTCTTTTATTTATTTTAACTGGAGGATTATGACTTTACAATACCGTGACAGGTTTTGCTGTACATGGGCCAACATGAATCACCGATAGGGATACACGTGTCCCCCCAAATGCCGAACCCGCCACCCACCGACCTCCCCTGCCTGGCTGTCTGGGTTGCCCCCAACATGACTTTGGTTGCCTTGCTGCACGCGTCAAACTTGCACTGATCATCTGTTGTGCATAAGCTAATGTAAACGTTTTGGGGCTACTCTCTCACATTGACCCACCGTCACCACCTCCCACTGAGGCCAAAGTCTGTTCTTTATATGTCTGTTACTTCTTTGCTGCCCTGCATGTTGGATGTTCAGCACCACGTACAAGGTCCTCAACTCCATATATTTGTGTGAACGGACAGTGTTTGTCTTTCTCTTTCTGACTTACTTCACGCGGTATAGTAGGCTCCACGTTCATTCCATCTCATTAGAACTGACATGGACACTTTCCATGTTAGTGCTGTGTAAGACACCGCTGTGTATGTGTACTCCAACTTCCTTATCCCTTCATCTGCTGATGGACACGTAGGCTGCTTCCACGTCCTAGCTATTGTAAATAGTTCTACGCTGAAGACTGGGATACCTGTTTTTTACTCTGTGCTTCTAGGGCATGTAAACGTTCACAGACACACCCCCCTGGGAACTGACTTGAAAGAATCAAGCTGTCTTTAGAGTTTCCGGGGAGGGTAAGTGTACATATCTCTGTCTCTCTGTTTTGAAAGGAACCCGATCCCCCCAGCTTTTGAGACACTTAACGATGGCGTGCCCCCCTTCACCTAAAACAGAAAACCGAAGAAGCTGCTTCACGTGAAGACCAATGGCCAGCATAGTTCTCTTGGACGGGAAAGTAGTGAAGAGTGGTCTGGTGCTGAAGTGGATCGACAGTGAGACACCAGTAACCCTGAATTCACTGCAAAGGAAAAATAAAAAGCATCAGCTGCATGCGTGCGTGTATTGTTTTGGCAGGTCCTCAGGACAAACACTTCAGCTGCATGTATGAGTGTCAGTTCACCGCGTGGGAATTACCAGTCTGTGGAGATTCATAGAGGGGGCTAAGTCGTATGTTGGGGTTGTGTCAGGGGGTGACGTTCTTCCTGTGGGGTGGGGGTTGGGGAGGACGGAGAAGGAAGATGAGGGGCCTATTGACTGTGGGTCTGGCAATTTTACAAGGGAAATGTGGCTGTTCGTGGAAAGGGTCTGGTGAACAAGGGCCAGAGATTGAAACAGTGGAATGCAATTCTGTTGGAAGGTGGTGGCCCAGGTATCTTCTCTGTTGCCTATCATCAGACACTTTAATAAGGGTACAGAACAAAGGAAAAGCCTTATCATTGAACTCGCTATGAACCTCGAAGGCCACATGTGTATGAGTGTGTATATGAGTGCACGGTCAGCTTTGCTGAGAGTCTGCTTCCCAGAGCTAGGGTTCCAGGTAACATCTTAGGGCATTGTGTATAAGGTATATGGAGGGGGGCTGTGGCCTAGGGAGAAAGTGAGGGGTGGGAAGGCAGTGAGGATACTAGTTTCTGGCAAAGGTGACCAGGGGAAAAGAGAAATTGCAAGGAATCAGATAAAGGAAAACAGATCCCGTCGTAGATGTTAGAGCTCATGTGAACTCTGTTATTTTTTCCAAGAACTCAGCTTCGGTATAGCGTGTCCAGGGGCAGAAGTGAGGGGAAAGAGGCTGTTAGGGTGAGCCTATGCAGCCATGTGGTCTGTGTCCCATGCTGCTGCTGCTGCTGCTGCAGCTCAGGGGTCAATATCCCTTTTTCCAGGAAGGCTTAAGGTCTTTGCCCAAGGCCCTCTGTCAGGCCAAGCTGTAGAAAAAGCATTTTTTCTCACCAGCCCTCTGGTGACAGTTTCTCTTCCTTGTGGAATGGCTCAGCACAGAATGTTTTCAACCACAAAGGAGCTGTCCTTCATCTAGGGCTTTGCCACTACTGTGTGGGCCAAGGGCCAGTGGGAACAGCTGGAGCATATGGAGCTCACTGAGGGACTGGTCGGCACTTAGGGCGGTCCTTCTGAAGTAGATGACTGCTTTCTGGAATCGCGTCCACCTCTGGATTGAGCAAAAGACAGACTGGCACAAATGGAGTAGGCAGAGTTCAACGTCTGTCCCCCCACTGTTGTCCTCTCATCCCAGATAGAAGGGCTCCACCGTGGGCATGCCTGAGGGTGATGTCCCACATGAAGTTCTGTCTCGCATGAAGTTCTCACTCTACAACTTTTCTCCCTGAAGCAGCATCTCTTTTGAGGGCAAAGGGTAAAGTTCACAGGTTTTATGGATGTCCTCTTCACGGTGCCCTGCATGAGATCTCCTGCCCAGGGCCAGCTTTTGCATTTGACCATGTACACCCCAGCTTTGCCCCTTCTCCAGAGACGCATCTACAGCGCTAGAAGGCAAGGCTTGGCCGTCTCTGGGTGCTTTCTGAACAAGCAGCCCAGGAGACACTGGAAACATGTCTTCTTACTTTCTGAATCTGTCAACGTCCAAGAATCCGTGGGGCTCCGGCAGGCTGGTACCTGTCTTTCCCAGTCCTAGTTCAAAACAAAACAAAGCAGAAACTATGGTGTGATAACTCGACAGCGGGTGTGAGATGGCATACTGGGGCATGGTTTTCGGGACCTTAGACTGGGCTCATTCTAGGGACTGCATGGCATTTACCCACATTCAGAAGTTTCCGTAAGGCATTGCAAAGAAGTTAAAGACAAGAAAAGTTTAGGACAGGGTCCCCCAGTGCCTAATATTTCCTGCCAGTGCTTCAGGACCAGGGTTGGCATTAGCTCTAACCTGTCCTCGAGTGGAGTGCAGAGATAGTCTTCGTTGACTGGATGGTCATCCTCTGGAGACTTGCCGTGACTTGTGTCCCAGGCTCTCTAGGGCTTTCACTTGGGCCCTAAAGGCTAGGTGCTCTTAGAGTTGACTGCACACTTGGATGTGTCATGTAAGGTTTTCTTCCGCCGAATATCGATGCGTGTGAGACTCGCCGGTTTAGTGATGAATTCACGCGCATTCTGGCTCAACCAGCCTGAGCTGCATTTGCTTCCTGTGCCCTGGATGTGTTCATGTTTTCCTCTGTTTACAATGAAGACTGGGTGTCTCCATTGTGTTTGCCCATGAATGTGAGTTGATGTTTCTTCCTGTGGGTCTGCCTATGCCTCCTGTCCTCTTTCATGTTGTACCCATGCTTGTGCCATTATGCACAGCTCTGCTGCCATATCTATCTGAGTTCTTGCACGTCCCTATTCAACCTACATGCGTGGTGTTGCTCGTATTTACTCCTTCTTTGGTTAAGTTTGCGTATCTTTGTTAGACTGCATGTGAATTGGACCTATTCTTTCCTTCCTGGATCAAATGCTTCCAACATCTTGAACTGTGACTTTTTGAAAGACTTCCATGATATTTGTGCACATCAAGAAATGCTTTATCACAGGAATAGTTAACAGTGACCCACATGTGGAAACAAGAATACCCACACACTTACAGTAATGCCTGACGTGCAGGAATATCACTCATTGCAGGGAGAATATTGATTAGGATCACAGAGGGCAAAGATGTTGCAGGAATGCATATGTCAGGAAATGTTTTTTTTTTTCTCTGTCAGGAACGGTTTGGGGTTGACTTGTTAAGTGTTCTATAAACAGCACCGCACGGTTGAAATACACTAACGTTTACCCCTACCCATGTGTCCTTGTGTTGATCATTCAACTGGCATTGCCCATGCAGAATTTCTTCATGATTGTCAGTAAATCATCCCCCAGGTGATAGGAATTGGGGCTTGCCTTTCTGTACAGAGAAAGTTGTGAAAGAGTTCTTGTCCTCAGTGACCTTCTATAGCCTAGGGAAAAGGCGGTGCGAGATCAATTTCAAGTTCAAAGTCCCTTGCTATTTCTGTGTCGTTTCTGGAAGGAAAGCCCAGGGAATGGAATCACACCAACCCGACTGGCACGGTGAACCAGTCCAAGGCAACAGGAGTAGAGAACACAGGCACAGGTCACTCCGCTGTCCACAGTGAGGACTTCCAACCCTGCCAACCTCTTTGGATATCAGTCCCACTCATGAGCCATTCCCATTCACCTTCCACGATATACCATAGAAGTAGAAGAGGACACTGACTTGATCAATTAGCGAGTGAAAACATCAACCGGGGCAAAAAAAAAAAAAAAAGAGCGGTGCTTACCACAGTGCATTCACCTGGATCAGTAAACCAAAGTTCCGCATGTGTGCAAGTTGCTTTTCAGAATTGTTGGTGTGTGAGTGTGTGAGTGTGTGTATGAGTGTGTGTGTGCGTGCACGCGCGTGCAAACACATGTGCGCTGGGCAAAATGTGTGTGTGAACTCTCTGAACTGGCCTGGCTGGGGGATGGAAGAATGCACACTGAAAACATGAAAGAGCTTGTGTAAAGTACGACGATCTTGGGGCGGCAGAAACACTGGAGAAAAGCCCTGGAGGAAAGCCCAGGGATCTCACCCACGGAGCAAGCTGTACATGTAAACAGGCATGTAAGTGTAAACACGGATCCCTGAGGAGAAAGGAGAGGCAGGCCAAAAGCACCTGAGGCAAGTCAGGGAGGATGCTAAGGAGCAGAGCCAGAGTGGGCCAGACTCCCCGGCACAGAAGAGGGGCTACGCACAGCCCTTAGGACACCCGGCCACAAAGGGTTTTCTGTCCTCAGGTGAAGGAGCATTCTTTCCCCGACATGACCAGCCATATGAACACAGCTTGCCCTTTTCTCTAAGGTTTGGGAACTGTAGCAGCACTTAGCGCTGCTACGTGCAGCCTTTGCCAGTTTGAAACATCACTCCTTAAAAGGGTGTCCTAGGTTGATCCTCTCACCTGTCCCAGTCCCACAGGCCTGGGCTGATGGGGTAGGCTGGCGTGTGTTCTCACCTGGGGGCTGGATGAGAACAGAGCTACTTTGAAAGCGCCTCTGTACAATAAATGGGCAGACTTCAATTCCTCTGGCACTGGTGAGTCATGGCTCTTAGCGGGACACTGTTCTTAGCATCTCCGGATTGAGAGATGTTTCGTCTCTAAATCTCTCTCTACACAGAGAAGTCCAGGTTTGTGTCACATTTGGACACGTGGGCAACAGTCTTTTATGTGAAGCGCGGAACTCGTTATTTCCCGAAAGAATACATGCATTAAGTTTTCTGCCAAGAAATGTGGCATTCTCTCTGTTTCACCTGTGAAAATCTCACCACAAACTTCCCAAAAGGGAAATGGAATTCTCTATATGTTATATGAATCATGGGTGCACGTGTTATTTGCCGGCATGAAATTTGGAATTCTGTGTATTTCCCGTATGAAAACTTGGGTGCTGACTTTTGCACATGAAATCTGGAATGTCGTGTATTAAACTTAGGAACATCAGGCCACTGATTTTAGCACACAAAATACGGAATTTTGATGACTTTACGTATGTAATCCGGGGCACTGATTTTTCCTCTGTTGAGTACAGATTTCCTTACATGTCTTTATCTTTCCTCTGTAAGAAAATCGTGGCAGAGACTTAGTCCATGAGCTAATGAACTGTTTATATTTCATGTAGGAGAATCTGGGTCGTAATTTTCCTACATGAAACATGCAGTTCTCTGTATTTAATGAATGAACATCCGGGCACCGATTTTCCTGCCTTGAATATGGGTTTCTCTACGTCGGCATTTGAAACTCCAGGCACGGAGCTTTTCCCCGTGAAATATGAAATTCTGGTATTTCACGTTGAATTGGGCATAAACAAGGTAACACGAAATACGGAATTTTTCATCTTTCTCATTTGAAAATCTGTGTGCTGACTTGCGTTATGAGTTACAGAACACTGTATATGTAACAACTGAAAGAATTGGCCTCGATTTTCCTACACAAAATATGGAATTTTCTATTTCATACATAAAGTGATTTTCACGCTTGAGGTATGAAGTCACTGTCAATGAAAACACGAAGTCAATCCTTGTTCAAGGTGATGAACAGGTAAGTCAAAAACCTTGAGCATGTGACCACACCTGAAAGGGGAACCCTGAATGTTCTGAAACTCTGAGACTGGATAAAACCTGGTCTTTTATGCAAAATGGGGGGACAGAAGTACTAACTAAGAGCCCTAACCCCAAGACCTGGATGTTTCCTCTTTAGCCACACTCACTCTTGAGCAGGGTTGCTTTAAAAAGCCACATGTAAGAACAATCAGTCTGGGGACAGCGGACAGCCGTGGTCAGCCGGCCTGGTGTGAATTCACAAGCGAGCTCTAAGGCAGGTCAAGTGTGGATTCTAGATCCTGGCTGCTACCATTCAAAATGCCAATTAGACATTCACGGATTATGTGACCCCGGACAACCTGTTTGACCTGGCCAGATCTCAGTGTGCTCATCTGTAACATGGGAGTGAGGACGTCCCTGAAACCCCACTGGTTGAGACCTAGCCTTCCAATGTGGGGGGTACGGTTTTGATTCCCTACTCAGGGAGATAAGATTCCCCAAGCCTTGTAGTCAACGACACCAAAACGTTTTGAAAGAAGGAAAGTACAGCAATATTACAACAAATTCAATAAAGACCTTACAAATTGTCCACACTAAACAAAAGTGTTACTGATATGAAGCCCAATGAGACATTAGGCTTTCTCTCAAAAGACATTAGGTGTTCACTCAAAAACCCGCTTTCATTCTACAGCTGTCTAGCAACTCCTGTTCTAGGCCCCAGCAGGGAGCAGAAGGGACTCCCCAGAGAGCTGCAATTCTGGTGGTGATTTTCACTCCCCGGGTTCTCCAGACATGAACCTGCACATCACTCCAGAGCACCCTCATCCGACAGCAAGCTTTACTTGCCCGGATTAGACAGTGAGCATGAAAGCACTCGGCAAATTAAGAGAGAAGTAGAGAGGAGGGCTGGGGTGGTGGACGGGACGCTTTGGGAATCTGGGATTACCAGGTGCAAACTCTTATACGTAAAATAAACAACAAGGTCCTCCTGTGTAGCACAGGGAACGACAATCAATATCCTGTGGTAAGCCATAATGGAAAGGAATATGAAAAAGTATGCGTGTATATAACTGAATCATTGTCTTGTACCGTCGAAATTAATACACCCTTCTACATCACCTATACTTCAATAAAATAAATTTTAAAAGACAGAAGACAGAACCTAAATGGAGAGTGTGCCCACAAGTGAACACAGAGCAGGCAAGCCTGGCCACCACATCCCTAACAAGGACCAGGCCAAGAGAACAGGCGAGTTGGGGAGGGATTCCACCACTTCCTGGTCCCCTTTAATTCCTGGAAAGACCCAAAGCTGGGCTTCCCCAATCCAACCACGGGCACTCACTCTGCTAGCGTACTCGGCGGTGCCTGCAGCGACATCAGCTGAAGCGGTGGCGATGGGCGCGCTGACCGAAGATGCAAGGGTGCTCGTGGGTCCTGAGCTGGGGACCAGGGGCGACGAATCCGTGTTGGTCACCAGGGTGATGGTGGAGGTTGATGGCTTCTGTGTGATCTCGTTCTGCTGGACACCTGAAAAAGCAAATGTGCTTGGTCTCCCCACCGCCTGGGGAAGGCTGTCCCAGCTCCAAGCGGCGGTGGGAGCAGGGCCCAATCCACACTCTTCGAGTTTCTCTGCTTTCAAGGGAAAACGACTCTCACCTTAGCCAAATTTGAGCAAGGCTCCACGGAGCCCTTTCTCAGTAAGGCCTGCACCTGGGTCTTTAAGTTTCCAACAGCTCAAGGCTGCATGCCTTGGATGACCCCCACCCCTTTAAAGTCCCCACCTACGAAAACTCAAGGCTGCCAATAGAAGTGACTATGTGCTCCACTCAACACTTAAGGATAGGGCCCGTTGCCCAGTCTCTACGGGAGGGCAGAAAGCCCGCCTTTAAGAGGTAACAGGGTTAGCAAACCCAGATATTCCGCATGGACCAACACCCCCTGCGCACGTTCTGTCAAACTGTCATTTTCTGACTCTATAGACTTCCCATGATTCCCCTTGCCTATTCCCAAATTCTCCCTTTAAAACCCCAGTTCCTTGTGTACACATTGGTGTTGGTGTCAGTTCATGCTGGGCATTTGGCCATCCTGCAATAGTAAATAGAGGACTAAAATCTATCCAAAGCAATCGATAGGGTCAGTGTAGTCCCTATAAAGCTACGAGCAGTATTTGTCAGAGCACTAGGACCAGTCATTTCACAATTGGTATGGAAATCCAAAACACCTGGAAGAGCCAAAGCAATCTTGACAAAGAAGAATGGAACTGCAGGAATCAGCCTGCCTAACTTCAAGCTATACTACAAAGCCACAGTCATCAATGCAGTATGGTACTGGCACAAAGACAGAAACATAAGTCAATGGAACAAAAGAGAAAGCCCAGAGATACATATCCGCACCTACGGACACCTTATCTTTGACAAAGCAGACGAGGATGTACAATGCAGAAAAGACAATCTCTTCAGCAAGGGGCGCTGGGAAAACTGGGCAACCACGCATAAAAGAATGAAACTACAACACTTGCTAACACCGCACACAAAATATAAACTCAAAATGGATCGAAGATCTAAACATGAGACCGCAAACGATTACACTGCTGGAGGAAAATATAGGCAAAACACTCTCTGGTGTAAAGCACAGTAGGATCCTCTCTGGCGAACCTCCCAGAATAATGGGAATAAAAGCAAAACTAAAACAAATGGGACCTACTTAAACTTAAAAGCTTATGCTCAATAAAGGAAACTACAAGCAAAGTGAAAAGACAGCATTCAGAATGGGGGCAAATAATAGCAAATGAAGCAACTCGTACAGAATTAATCTAAAAAATATACAAGCAACTCCTGCACTCAATTCCAGAAAAGTAGGCGACCCAGGCCAAAATAAAAAAATAATAATAATCATGGGCCAAAGAAGTAAACAGACATTTCTCCAAAAAAGAAATACAGATGGCTATCAAACACATGAAAAGATGCGCAACATCCCTTACTATCAGGGAACCGCAAATCGAAACCACAACGAGGTACCATCTCAGGCCGGTCAGAATGGCTGTTGTCCAAAATCTACAGACAATAAATGTTTGAGAGGGGGCAGAGAAAAAAAGAAACCCTCTCACACTGTCTGTGTGAATTTCAAACTAGCACAGCCACTATGGGAACAACGTACAGACTGCTCAAAAACCTGGAATTAGAACTGCCATACAACCCAGCAATCCCTCTGCTGGGCATACACACCGAAGAAACCAGAATTAAAAGACTCTCGTGCCCCAGTGTTCGTCGCGGCTCTCTTTACAACAGATAGGACGTGGAAGCAGCCTAGATGTCCATGGGCAGACGAACTGGAGACGAAAGCCGGGGTAGATATAGACAGTAGAATATTACTCAGCTCTTAAAAAGAATGCATTTGAATCAGTTCTAATGAGCTGGACGCAAGTGGAGCCTCTTATGCAGAGAAAAGTCAGTCAGAAGGAAAAACCCACGCATATATATGGAATTGAGACAGATGGAATTAACAGTGACCCTATATGCGAGACAGCAAAAGAGACACAGATGTAAAGAACAGATTTCGGGACTCTGTAGGAGAAGGCAAGGGTGCGATGGTTTGAGAGAATAGCATTGAAACATGTATATTATCACATACGAAATACATCGCCAGGCCAGGTTCGATGCACGAGACAGGGAGCTCAGGGCTGGTGCACTGGGATGACCCTGAGGGATGGGATGGGGAGTGAGAATCAGGACGGGGAACGCATGTACACGGCTGATTCGTGTGAACGTATGGCAAAAAGCACCACAATAATGTCAAGTAACTCACCTCCAATTAAACTAAACTTTTTAAAAAACGTACAGGATAACAAAGAGCGAGCAGAAAATACTTTAAACGAGTGAGAATAAAAACACAGCGTATCAGAATTCGTGAGATGCAGATCTAGACGTGCTTATAATTTTAAATGCTTGTATTAGAAAAGAATAAAAGCCTAAGCCAGTGGAAAGAGAAACGGCAAACTCCGTCAAGGCTTTCAGCAAAGGCCACATAGAGGAAACGTGAGGGAGGGGTGTGATTAGCCGGTGCAAACTTCTTGCTGTCACATCTTGTGTTCTTGAGGTGAGCTGGTGGCCAGCTAACTGTGTCCTGCAATCCTCAAGGGAAACAAGTATGATTCCCTATCCCCTGAAAGGAGATTCCCCAGATTGACTTTCACCCTCCAAGGTCCTGGTTGCGAGAAGGGGGTCCCCGTATAGCCTGGTAGTCCCAGCTGGAAGAGGCAGGTCTCAGTTCTCTGTGCCCTCCTCTTACCAAGGCCCCCACACACTGCCCGGCCACCTGCCATGAGGGAGCCAGGTACCCAGCACGCAGCTGACCCTCAGCCTCCTCCGTCTACCCAAATGGGGAGCTCGGTCCTGTAGACTGTGACCCATGGACATTGCCACAACCATTCGGACATGGAGGTGGGCATGGGACACGGTGGCCGTTGCTTTGAAACCTGGGCCAGGCCGCTGAGTGGCTCCAGCAAGGCCTCCGGGACTCTGCAAGACACAGCCTGTCCTCACGCTTGTCCAAGCGCCACAGTTCATTACCCAGCCCAAGGCCCAAGGGCCTGGAAGGCCCTGTGGGAAGGCTTTGATATCTCTCTCAGTGCATTCAGCTGAGAGGCTTTCTGTTGGTGGTGTTGGGTTTGCGAACTTCCCTAATGGTCTTGGGCTGAGGCCTGCAGCTCCGTTTTCCATCCTGCCTCTTTTACAGTGTCTTCCTGGATGAGCTGAGTCAACCTGTGACTAAAAGATGGTAACGTGGACCATCGGGGGCCATTTCCACTGGCCCGATGACCACATCCTACTCTCTTTCTATAACGCAGGGCTTTCAACGTGACAATGTCGTGTGATGTAAAAGCCTTCATCTTCCTCGAACTCAAGTATTTAACTCAGCATACTCTCCTCAAGAACATGTACTGCAAACGGGGCTACCATTTATTTTTTCACTGCCGGAATTATACTGGACATGTGATGTACTTCCAACCATTATTTTGGGGCCATAGTCACGTTACAGTGTTTCTTTGGTTTCTGCTGTGCGTGAATCAAGTTTTAGCTGTACGTGTATCCCGTCAATTTTGGATTTCCTTCCCATTTAGGCCACCACAGAGCAGTCGAGTCCCTTTCTTCTTTCACTTTTCTTTTTATTAAATTTAACTGGGGGTTAATTATGATACAATATTGTAATGGCTTCTGCCATGCATCAACATTAATAAGCCATAAGTACACAGGGGTCCCAGCTATCCTGGAGCCGCTCCCACATCCCTGCCTACGCTATTCTTCGGGATTGCTCCAGAGCACTTGCTCTGCATTCCCTGATTCATGCAGATGAAAACCAGAAAGATGATTTTTCTGCATAAAATATGCAATTGTCCTTCTTTCACATGTGAGAACATGGGTGCAGAGGTTTCTACCTGAAATAGGAAATCGGTATTTCATGTATGAAAATCGACTTGCATCATTTTCTTCATCATATGTGGAATCTTGTGTCTCCCAGACGTATATCTGTGCACACGTTTTCCTACATGAGTGGGGAATTCTATATATTTTACATATGAAAAGTTGAGCCTACAATTCCCTTCTTGAATCCTGAAATTGTATACATTTCGTATATGAAGATCTCAATAAAATTTTACTGACATGAAGTGTGAAATTAAGATCTGGCAAACCAATATGGAATTGGAATTATCTCTATTTCATAAATGAAATTCTGGGCACCACTGTTTCTTCGTGAAATGCTTAACTTCTTGTATTTCTCATGTATAAATCAAGGACTGTCCACCATGAAATAAGGAGTTCTCTATACTTCCTGTATCCAAATCTAGGCATGATTCTCCCTCATGGAAGATGGACTTCTCTATATTTCACATCTGAAGATCAGAATGAACATTTTCCCGTTAGAAATAAAGACATCTATGCATTTCATGCGATCCACTGGTTCTTCAGTCTCTGAAACACCTGTTGGCATTTGTGGCTCTGTGTGTTGCACGCATGTGTGTACTTGTGTCACGTGTTTGTGTGTGTTTGTGGGGGGGGGTGTGGTGGGTCTGTGCGTGTGTCAGGACTAAGGGAGGTAGGTGCTCAGTGTGAAACAGCAGACATCCTAGGAGAAAGAGCGTGAGCAGTGGAAACTGTCCAGGCACTTAACCTGAGTGTGCCCACCTGAGCTAGGCGGCCCGGACGTAGGAGTAACTAATGGTCAGGAGGAGCACTTTGGTCCACTTGAAACACTTGCAGGAACAGCTCTGTGCCTCTGGCAAGTGCATCTGCAGGCGCACATCCTTAGCTACGTGGGCGCCTGCTCTAAGCCACGGGCCGGGGGAAAGGCCGAGGGCAGACAGACCGTAGGCCAGGGGCTCCAGGCTGGTTGGGCTTGGGGCTGCATCGTGGGGCTTGGACAGCTAGCCGAGGAAAGTGCTCTGCCTCTTCCTCAGAGGAGGGCTGGCATTCCTGACAACTGCTCAAGCCTAAGGCACAAGTTTAGCCGTGACTCTGCAGCAGGTGCACATGGGTGAGGTCGGCGTAAGCCCGCCCCCACCCGGGCCCCCGCCCCGCTTCCCCATCCCCCTCCACCGCGCACTCCTCCCCCAAACCCCCCTACCCTGCCCGCCTCCCTCCTACTCCCCCCACGCCCACCCCGTGGCTTGCGGTTTGGATCGGAGGAGAGCAACTCTGTCCCTGAGGTACCCAGGAACCCTGTCTTCCTGAGTGGGTCCCTGAGCACACGGGCCCGCTGCCCCAGGGGCAACTTCAAGCTTGAGGACTGTTGCAGCTTCAGGTGGCCCTGGCTCTCCCAGTCGCTGCTCGGGCGCGGCTGCACTGCTAGGCAGGCAAAAGGCTTGCCAGGACACGCCCACTTTGCGCTGGGCCGACATTGGCCGCCTGTCACAGGCTGGCAGAGGGCCCAGGATTCCAAGGGGCGTGTCCCAGGAGCGAACCGCTTTAGACTCCATTTGATTGGTTCTGGGATGAGGTCAGGAGGTCAGGGTGGAGAGTTCAGCCCCTTCCCGTCGCCATAGTAGGCGGGCCTGGTGGCAGAGGGTTCTGCGCATGCGTCTCTCCCTTTCGCCGTTCCCTGGCTCTTGCCCAGTAACCCGTCGGGAGTAGGACCACGTAGACTGCGGCCGGCGGGCGGCCCGTGAGGGCCGTCTGCCGTGCTCTAGCGTCCAGCTTGTTTGCAGTTCCGGGCTTCGGCGAGAATACCATGGAGAGTGAGACGGGGCCAGAGGAAGGCGGCAGCACTCCGGGATCCTGGATCTTAGTTGTGAGCCCGGGTCTTCATGAGGGAGGGGCCCTGGGGCCTACCAGCTCCGTGTGGGCGGCAGAGGCGATGCAGGCCGCAGGTGGTGCGCCAGGCGAGGAGGCCGCCCTCTTCTGGGTGGAGGCAGTGGAGGAAGGTGCGGCTGTGGAGGAGGGAGAGGTGGCGGGACCCGGGCAGGAGTTCCAGCTGCTGGTGTTGGACGTCATGGAGGAGGTGGAGGTGGTGGCATACGAGGAGCAGGAGCAGGTGTCCTCGGAGGAGCATGTCCACGACCATCCAAGGCCCGGAGCCCTGAGTGACCGGCCTGCACTGGAGGCGCTGGCGGCCCTGCAGCTGGAGCTGGAGCCCGTGAATCAGAAAGCCCAAAGGGCGCATGCTCGCCTGAAACATAAGACCAGTCAGCGGCGGAAGGTGCATCTAGAACACAGAAGCGCCATCATCCAGGGCATCCGTGGCTTCTGGGTCGAAGTTGTATCCCTTGGTGTGGTGCTTGTGAGTTTTGTGTTTGTTTGTTTGTTTAAGCCGGGCTATGGCAGGAACAGTTTACAGATCTGGCAGTTCTGGTACCGTATTTACTTTTCTGGATGGTGGGTATTGGTTACCGTCCTGCATATCTGTTCCTGATCGTAGGTGTGATGTCCTTGCTGTTCTGGCTAGCCCAAATTGATAGTTGGGCTATACTTTGAGAGGTCCCTATCAGAATTGTCATTAGCACCAGGGTCTCTTCGGAGAGAAGGCTTGTCTGGAATGGGGGAGGGGTGGGGAAGTGTAAGTGGTCGTACGGGTTCTAGCTAGGAGTGCTTGTTTTCCCGAAGTAAGCTAACTTTCAAGGGGCTGAGATGAAGCTTATCCGGTTAGGAAGAGCACCTCCTCGTGGTAGGGCATTCATGGGCACAGCCTTGGACCTTGTGCGGCATTCATATAGCCCCGCGTGAACCGAAATGTGACGAGTTAACCAGTAGCAAGTTGAAGTCAAACAGGGAGGGCCATTCTACTCTTCAGGCTAGCTTTGTTCTTCCAGCACTTTTACCTCTAGCATCTAGAGGCTCCTTGACCTAAAGCAGTTTATGAACCACCCCCAAATGTCAGTTTTGATGAGCAAGCAAGATGCAGACATGCTTCACTTCATGACCAACTTGGAGGTCAGGCAGGGGACACTGATGATTGTGGAGGGGAGGTGACTGGGGAGGGGAGAGGGCATGGTCTATCCCTAACACAGGAAAGGACAGCTCTTCTGTAAAGAGGTTTCACACCCACCCCACCCCGCACACTTTGTCCTGGCAGGTGGAGGAATTCAGGCATCCCACTCGTCACTGCAAGATCACATTGTCCTTTCGGAGGAATAGGTATTTCCAGAATGAAGTGATTGTCAAGGAGTACCTGATGAAGGTCACTGGTGAGAAGCTGCTCCCTGGATCTTGGGTGGGGGCGGGGGTGGGTAGGGGTGGCGGGCGGTGGCCCGGTGGTTGGGGGCAGAAAAGTCTAGGTTGAATCGAAAAGTGATTTAGGTCTTTCTCCCAAACTGCTTTTCCTGCAGGATACCACGCATCTCGTTCCACTCCAGTTCAGTGGCACCAGGGCTTTGAATGGAAGGCATACAGGCGCAGGCACCACGACAGCAGCGTTAACTTCTTCAACTGGTTCTTTGACCACAATTTCACAGGATCTGACTGGATTGCTGAGGTGGGGTCCCACGTGGCCACTGGGCCAGAACTGGTGACTTATGTCGGAGTTGTTGGCCGTGCACGGGAGGGCTCATGGTCTGGCCAGGCCTGTGCTGACCTTGCTCATTTCCCTGGCAGATCATCATAAGGGATCTGTGGCCCAATCCTTTGCAGTACTATGTGAGGAGGAAGGCTGCACCACAAAAGGTACCAGGAGGACGAGAGGTGAGGCGCCCAGGGGCCGAGCACTGGCATAAGTGTTGTCAAAAACTTGGGTCATTTATTCCACTTGTGAAGACAGTGAGACTCCGTGGAGTACAGAGTGACACCAGGGCATGAGGGAATCAGCAAGGGACAGCAAGGGTAGAGAACTGGGGTGAAGAACAGGTTCTAAGTAGAGAAGCTTGAGGTGGATGAAGTGGCCTGGACAGGCCAAAGCCACTGCAGTTTATATCTGAGGCAGCTGCACATGGCTGAACCGTCATTCCATGGCCAACAAGTCCAGCCTCAGGCTGCTCTTAAATTGGGACCCACCTGCTCTTCCTCATGAAGTCCCATTTCCAAAAAGGCCTGTGAGTCTCCTTTGTGCAAGGCGGTTCCCCCAGTGACCCATCATTTGATTCGATTCTGATCACCACACTCGTTTTGGTTTTTAATTTGCGTTTGCATCTTTTTCCTGCCACCCTCATTCTGAGCATACTGACCACTCTGCAGGATTATGGAGAATCCTCTTTTATTTATTTTAACTGGAGGATTATGACTTTACAATACCGTGACAGGTTTTGCTGTACATGGGCCAACATGAATCACCGATAGGGATACACGTGTCCCCCCAAATGCCGAACCCGCCACCCACCGACCTCCCCTGCCTGGCTGTCTGGGTTGCCCCCAACATGACTTTGGTTGCCTTGCTGCACGCGTCAAACTTGCACTGATCATCTGTTGTGCATAAGCTAATGTAAACGTTTTGGGGCTACTCTCTCACATTGACCCACCGTCACCACCTCCCACTGAGGCCAAAGTCTGTTCTTTATATGTCTGTTACTTCTTTGCTGCCCTGCATGTTGGATGTTCAGCACCACGTACAAGGTCCTCAACTCCATATATTTGTGTGAACGGACAGTGTTTGTCTTTCTCTTTCTGACTTACTTCACGCGGTATAGTAGGCTCCACGTTCATTCCATCTCATTAGAACTGACATGGACACTTTCCATGTTAGTGCTGTGTAAGACACCGCTGTGTATGTGTACTCCAACTTCCTTATCCCTTCATCTGCTGATGGACACGTAGGCTGCTTCCACGTCCTAGCTATTGTAAATAGTTCTACGCTGAAGACTGGGATACCTGTTTTTTACTCTGTGCTTCTAGGGCATGTAAACGTTCACAGACACACCCCCCTGGGAACTGACTTGAAAGAATCAAGCTGTCTTTAGAGTTTCCGGGGAGGGTAAGTGTACATATCTCTGTCTCTCTGTTTTGAAAGGAACCCGATCCCCCCAGCTTTTGAGACACTTAACGATGGCGTGCCCCCCTTCACCTAAAACAGAAAACCGAAGAAGCTGCTTCACGTGAAGACCAATGGCCAGCATAGTTCTCTTGGACGGGAAAGTAGTGAAGAGTGGTCTGGTGCTGAAGTGGATCGACAGTGAGACACCAGTAACCCTGAATTCACTGCAAAGGAAAAATAAAAAGCATCAGCTGCATGCGTGCGTGTATTGTTTGGGCAGGTCCTCAGGACAAACACTTCAGCTGCATGTATGAGTGTCAGTTCACCGCGTGGGAATTACCAGTCTGTGGAGATTCATAGAGGGGGCTAAGTCGTATGTTGGGGTTGTGTCAGGGGGTGACGTTCTTCCTGTGGGGTGGGGGTTGGGGAGGACGGAGAAGGAAGATGAGGGGCCTATTGACTGTGGGTCTGGCAATTTTACAAGGGAAATGTGGCTGTTCGTGGAAAGGGTCTGGTGAACAAGGGCCAGAGATTGAAACAGTGGAATGCAATTCTGTTGGAAGGTGGTGGCCCAGGTATCTTCTCTGTTGCCTATCATCAGACACTTTAATAAGGGTACAGAACAAAGGAAAAGCCTTATCATTGAACTCGCTATGAACCTCGAAGGCCACATGTGTATGAGTGTGTATATGAGTGCACGGTCAGCTTTGCTGAGAGTCTGCTTCCCAGAGCTAGGGTTCCAGGTAACATCTTAGGGCATTGTGTATAAGGTATATGGAGGGGGGCTGTGGCCTAGGGAGAAAGTGAGGGGTGGGAAGGCAGTGAGGATACTAGTTTCTGGCAAAGGTGACCAGGGGAAAAGAGAAATTGCAAGGAATCAGATAAAGGAAAACAGATCCCGTCGTAGATGTTAGAGCTCATGTGAACTCTGTTATTTTTTCCAAGAACTCAGCTTCGGTATAGCGTGTCCAGGGGCAGAAGTGAGGGGAAAGAGGCTGTTAGGGTGAGCCTATGCAGCCATGTGGTCTGTGTCCCATGCTGCTGCTGCTGCTGCTGCAGCTCAGGGGTCAATATCCCTTTTTCCAGGAAGGCTTAAGGTCTTTGCCCAAGGCCCTCTGTCAGGCCAAGCTGTAGAAAAAGCATTTTTTCTCACCAGCCCTCTGGTGACAGTTTCTCTTCCTTGTGGAATGGCTCAGCACAGAATGTTTTCAACCACAAAGGAGCTGTCCTTCATCTAGGGCTTTGCCACTACTGTGTGGGCCAAGGGCCAGTGGGAACAGCTGGAGCATATGGAGCTCACTGAGGGACTGGTCGGCACTTAGGGCGGTCCTTCTGAAGTAGATGACTGCTTTCTGGAATCGCGTCCACCTCTGGATTGAGCAAAAGACAGACTGGCACAAATGGAGTAGGCAGAGTTCAACGTCTGTCCCCCCACTGTTGTCCTCTCATCCCAGATAGAAGGGCTCCACCGTGGGCATGCCTGAGGGTGATGTCCCACATGAAGTTCTGTCTCGCATGAAGTTCTCACTCTACAACTTTTCTCCCTGAAGCAGCATCTCTTTTGAGGGCAAAGGGTAAAGTTCACAGGTTTTATGGATGTCCTCTTCACGGTGCCCTGCATGAGATCTCCTGCCCAGGGCCAGCTTTTGCATTTGACCATGTACACCCCAGCTTTGCCCCTTCTCCAGAGACGCATCTACAGCGCTAGAAGGCAAGGCTTGGCCGTCTCTGGGTGCTTTCTGAACAAGCAGCCCAGGAGACACTGGAAACATGTCTTCTTACTTTCTGAATCTGTCAACGTCCAAGAATCCGTGGGGCTCCGGCAGGCTGGTACCTGTCTTTCCCAGTCCTAGTTCAAAACAAAACAAAGCAGAAACTATGGTGTGATAACTCGACAGCGGGTGTGAGATGGCATACTGGGGCATGGTTTTCGGGACCTTAGACTGGGCTCATTCTAGGGACTGCATGGCATTTACCCACATTCAGAAGTTTCCGTAAGGCATTGCAAAGAAGTTAAAGACAAGAAAAGTTTAGGACAGGGTCCCCCAGTGCCTAATATTTCCTGCCAGTGCTTCAGGACCAGGGTTGGCATTAGCTCTAACCTGTCCTCGAGTGGAGTGCAGAGATAGTCTTCGTTGACTGGATGGTCATCCTCTGGAGACTTGCCGTGACTTGTGTCCCAGGCTCTCTAGGGCTTTCACTTGGGCCCTAAAGGCTAGGTGCTCTTAGAGTTGACTGCACACTTGGATGTGTCATGTAAGGTTTTCTTCCGCCGAATATCGATGCGTGTGAGACTCGCCGGTTTAGTGATGAATTCACGCGCATTCTGGCTCAACCAGCCTGAGCTGCATTTGCTTCCTGTGCCCTGGATGTGTTCATGTTTTCCTCTGTTTACAATGAAGACTGGGTGTCTCCATTGTGTTTGCCCATGAATGTGAGTTGATGTTTCTTCCTGTGGGTCTGCCTATGCCTCCTGTCCTCTTTCATGTTGTACCCATGCTTGTGCCATTATGCACAGCTCTGCTGCCATATCTATCTGAGTTCTTGCACGTCCCTATTCAACCTACATGCGTGGTGTTGCTCGTATTTACTCCTTCTTTGGTTAAGTTTGCGTATCTTTGTTAGACTGCATGTGAATTGGACCTATTCTTTCCTTCCTGGATCAAATGCTTCCAACATCTTGAACTGTGACTTTTTGAAAGACTTCCATGATATTTGTGCACATCAAGAAATGCTTTATCACAGGAATAGTTAACAGTGACCCACATGTGGAAACAAGAATACCCACACACTTACAGTAATGCCTGACGTGCAGGAATATCACTCATTGCAGGGAGAATATTGATTAGGATCACAGAGGGCAAAGATGTTGCAGGAATGCATATGTCAGGAAATGTTTTTTTTTTTCTCTGTCAGGAACGGTTTGGGGTTGACTTGTTAAGTGTTCTATAAACAGCACCGCACGGTTGAAATACACTAACGTTTACCCCTACCCATGTGTCCTTGTGTTGATCATTCAACTGGCATTGCCCATGCAGAATTTCTTCATGATTGTCAGTAAATCATCCCCCAGGTGATAGGAATTGGGGCTTGCCTTTCTGTACAGAGAAAGTTGTGAAAGAGTTCTTGTCCTCAGTGACCTTCTATAGCCTAGGGAAAAGGCGGTGCGAGATCAATTTCAAGTTCAAAGTCCCTTGCTATTTCTGTGTCGTTTCTGGAAGGAAAGCCCAGGGAATGGAATCACACCAACCCGACTGGCACGGTGAACCAGTCCAAGGCAACAGGAGTAGAGAACACAGGCACAGGTCACTCCGCTGTCCACAGTGAGGACTTCCAACCCTGCCAACCTCTTTGGATATCAGTCCCACTCATGAGCCATTCCCATTCACCTTCCACGATATACCATAGAAGTAGAAGAGGACACTGACTTGATCAATTAGCGAGTGAAAACATCAACCGGGGCAAAAAAAAAAAAAAAGAGCGGTGCTTACCACAGTGCATTCACCTGGATCAGTAAACCAAAGTTCCGCATGTGTGCAAGTTGCTTTTCAGAATTGTTGGTGTGTGAGTGTGTGAGTGTGTGTATGAGTGTGTGTGTGCGTGCACGCGCGTGCAAACACATGTGCGCTGGGCAAAATGTGTGTGTGAACTCTCTGAACTGGCCTGGCTGGGGGATGGAAGAATGCACACTGAAAACATGAAAGAGCTTGTGTAAAGTACGACGATCTTGGGGCGGCAGAAACACTGGAGAAAAGCCCTGGAGGAAAGCCCAGGGATCTCACCCACGGAGCAAGCTGTACATGTAAACAGGCATGTAAGTGTAAACACGGATCCCTGAGGAGAAAGGAGAGGCAGGCCAAAAGCACCTGAGGCAAGTCAGGGAGGATGCTAAGGAGCAGAGCCAGAGTGGGCCAGACTCCCCGGCACAGAAGAGGGGCTACGCACAGCCCTTTGGACACCCGGCCACAAAGGGTTTTCTGTCCTCAGGTGAAGGAGCATTCTTTCCCCGACATGACCAGCCATATGAACACAGCTTGCCCTTTTCTCTAAGGTTTGGGAACTGTAGCAGCACTTAGCGCTGCTACGTGCAGCCTTTGCCAGTTTGAAACATCACTCCTTAAAAGGGTGTCCTAGGTTGATCCTCTCACCTGTCCCAGTCCCACAGGCCTGGGCTGATGGGGTAGGCTGGCGTGTGTTCTCACCTGGGGGCTGGATGAGAACAGAGCTACTTTGAAAGCGCCTCTGTACAATAAATGGGCAGACTTCAATTCCTCTGGCACTGGTGAGTCATGGCTCTTAGCGGGACACTGTTCTTAGCATCTCCGGATTGAGAGATGTTTCGTCTCTAAATCTCTCTCTACACAGAGAAGTCCAGGTTTGTGTCACATTTGGACACGTGGGCAACAGTCTTTTATGTGAAGCGCGGAACTCGTTATTTCCCGAAAGAATACATGCATTAAGTTTTCTGCCAAGAAATGTGGCATTCTCTCTGTTTCACCTGTGAAAATCTCACCACAAACTTCCCAAAAGGGAAATGGAATTCTCTATATGTTATATGAATCATGGGTGCACGTGTTATTTGCCGGCATGAAATTTGGAATTCTGTGTATTTCCCGTATGAAAACTTGGGTGCTGACTTTTGCACATGAAATCTGGAATGTCGTGTATTAAACTTAGGAACATCAGGCCACTGATTTTAGCACACAAAATACGGAATTTTGATGACTTTACGTATGTAATCCGGGGCACTGATTTTTCCTCTGTTGAGTACAGATTTCCTTACATGTCTTTATCTTTCCTCTGTAAGAAAATCGTGGCAGAGACTTAGTCCATGAGCTAATGAACTGTTTATATTTCATGTAGGAGAATCTGGGTCGTAATTTTCCTACATGAAACATGCAGTTCTCTGTATTTAATGAATGAACATCCGGGCACCGATTTTCCTGCCTTGAATATGGGTTTCTCTACGTCGGCATTTGAAACTCCAGGCACGGAGCTTTTCCCCGTGAAATATGAAATTCTGGTATTTCACGTTGAATTGGGCATAAACAAGGTAACACGAAATACGGAATTTTTCATCTTTCTCATTTGAAAATCTGTGTGCTGACTTGCGTTATGAGTTACAGAACACTGTATATGTAACAACTGAAAGAATTGGCCTCGATTTTCCTACACAAAATATGGAATTTTCTATTTCATACATAAAGTGATTTTCACGCTTGAGGTATGAAGTCACTGTCAATGAAAACACGAAGTCAATCCTTGTTCAAGGTGATGAACAGGTAAGTCAAAAACCTTGAGCATGTGACCACACCTGAAAGGGGAACCCTGAATGTTCTGAAACTCTGAGACTGGATAAAACCTGGTCTTTTATGCAAAATGGGGGGACAGAAGTACTAACTAAGAGCCCTAACCCCAAGACCTGGATGTTTCCTCTTTAGCCACACTCACTCTTGAGCAGGGTTGCTTTAAAAAGCCACATGTAAGAACAATCAGTCTGGGGACAGCGGACAGCCGTGGTCAGCCGGCCTGGTGTGAATTCACAAGCGAGCTCTAAGGCAGGTCAAGTGTGGATTCTAGATCCTGGCTGCTACCATTCAAAATGCCAATTAGACATTCACGGATTATGTGACCCCGGACAACCTGTTTGACCTGGCCAGATCTCAGTGTGCTCATCTGTAACATGGGAGTGAGGACGTCCCTGAAACCCCACTGGTTGAGACCTAGCCTTCCAATGTGGGGGGTACGGTTTTGATTCCCTACTCAGGGAGATAAGATTCCCCAAGCCTTGTAGTCAACGACACCAAAACGTTTTGAAAGAAGGAAAGTACAGCAATATTACAACAAATTCAATAAAGACCTTACAAATTGTCCACACTAAACAAAAGTGTTACTGATATGAAGCCCAATGAGACATTAGGCTTTCTCTCAAAAGACATTAGGTGTTCACTCAAAAACCCGCTTTCATTCTACAGCTGTCTAGCAACTCCTGTTCTAGGCCCCAGCAGGGAGCAGAAGGGACTCCCCAGAGAGCTGCAATTCTGGTGGTGATTTTCACTCCCCGGGTTCTCCAGACATGAACCTGCACATCACTCCAGAGCACCCTCATCCGACAGCAAGCTTTACTTGCCCGGATTAGACAGTGAGCATGAAAGCACTCGGCAAATTAAGAGAGAAGTAGAGAGGAGGGCTGGGGTGGTGGACGGGACGCTTTGGGAATCTGGGATTACCAGGTGCAAACTCTTATACGTAAAATAAACAACAAGGTCCTCCTGTGTAGCACAGGGAACGACAATCAATATCCTGTGGTAAGCCATAATGGAAAGGAATATGAAAAAGTATGCGTGTATATAACTGAATCATTGTCTTGTACCGTCGAAATTAATACACCCTTCTACATCACCTATACTTCAATAAAATAAATTTTAAAAGACAGAAGACAGAACCTAAATGGAGAGTGTGCCCACAAGTGAACACAGAGCAGGCAAGCCTGGCCACCACATCCCTAACAAGGACCAGGCCAAGAGAACAGGCGAGTTGGGGAGGGATTCCACCACTTCCTGGTCCCCTTTAATTCCTGGAAAGACCCAAAGCTGGGCTTCCCCAATCCAACCACGGGCACTCACTCTGCTAGCGTACTCGGCGGTGCCTGCAGCGACATCAGCTGAAGCGGTGGCGATGGGCGCGCTGACCGAAGATGCAAGGGTGCTCGTGGGTCCTGAGCTGGGGACCAGGGGCGACGAATCCGTGTTGGTCACCAGGGTGATGGTGGAGGTTGATGGCTTCTGTGTGATCTCGTTCTGCTGGACACCTGAAAAAGCAAATGTGCTTGGTCTCCCCACCGCCTGGGGAAGGCTGTCCCAGCTCCAAGCGGCGGTGGGAGCAGGGCCCAATCCACACTCTTCGAGTTTCTCTGCTTTCAAGGGAAAACGACTCTCACCTTAGCCAAATTTGAGCAAGGCTCCACGGAGCCCTTTCTCAGTAAGGCCTGCACCTGGGTCTTTAAGTTTCCAACAGCTCAAGGCTGCATGCCTTGGATGACCCCCACCCCTTTAAAGTCCCCACCTACGAAAACTCAAGGCTGCCAATAGAAGTGACTATGTGCTCCACTCAACACTTAAGGATAGGGCCCATTGCCCAGTCTCTACGGGAGGGCAGAAAGCCCGCCTTTAAGAGGTAACAGGGTTAGCAAACCCAGATATTCCGCATGGACCAACACCCCCTGCGCACGTTCTGTCAAACTGTCATTTTCTGACTCTATAGACTTCCCATGATTCCCCTTGCCTATTCCCAAATTCTCCCTTTAAAACCCCAGTTCCTTGTGTACACATTGGTGTTGGTGTCAGTTCATGCTGGGCATTTGGCCATCCTGCAATAGTAAATAGAGGACTAAAATCTATCCAAAGCAATCGATAGGGTCAGTGTAGTCCCTATAAAGCTACGAGCAGTATTTGTCAGAGCACTAGGACCAGTCATTTCACAATTGGTATGGAAATCCAAAACACCTGGAAGAGCCAAAGCAATCTTGACAAAGAAGAATGGAACTGCAGGAATCAGCCTGCCTAACTTCAAGCTATACTACAAAGCCACAGTCATCAATGCAGTATGGTACTGGCACAAAGACAGAAACATAAGTCAATGGAACAAAAGAGAAAGCCCAGAGATACATATCCGCACCTACGGACACCTTATCTTTGACAAAGCAGACGAGGATGTACAATGCAGAAAAGACAATCTCTTCAGCAAGGGGCGCTGGGAAAACTGGGCAACCACGCATAAAAGAATGAAACTACAACACTTGCTAACACCGCACACAAAATATAAACTCAAAATGGATCGAAGATCTAAACATGAGACCGCAAACGATTACACTGCTGGAGGAAAATATAGGCAAAACACTCTCTGGTGTAAAGCACAGTAGGATCCTCTCTGGCGAACCTCCCAGAATAATGGGAATAAAAGCAAAACTAAAACAAATGGGACCTACTTAAACTTAAAAGCTTATGCTCAATAAAGGAAACTACAAGCAAAGTGAAAAGACAGCATTCAGAATGGGGGCAAATAATAGCAAATGAAGCAACTCGTACAGAATTAATCTAAAAAATATACAAGCAACTCCTGCACTCAATTCCAGAAAAGTAGGCGACCCAGGCCAAAATAAAAAAATAATAATAATCATGGGCCAAAGAAGTAAACAGACATTTCTCCAAAAAAGAAATACAGATGGCTATCAAACACATGAAAAGATGCGCAACATCCCTTACTATCAGGGAACCGCAAATCGAAACCACAACGAGGTACCATCTCAGGCCGGTCAGAATGGCTGTTGTCCAAAATCTACAGACAATAAATGTTTGAGAGGGGGCAGAGAAAAAAAGAAACCCTCTCACACTGTCTGTGTGAATTTCAAACTAGCACAGCCACTATGGGAACAACGTACAGACTGCTCAAAAACCTGGAATTAGAACTGCCATACAACCCAGCAATCCCTCTGCTGGGCATACACACCGAAGAAACCAGAATTAAAAGACTCTCGTGCCCCAGTGTTCGTCGCGGCTCTCTTTACAACAGATAGGACGTGGAAGCAGCCTAGATGTCCATGGGCAGACGAACTGGAGACGAAAGCCGGGGTAGATATAGACAGTAGAATATTACTCAGCTCTTAAAAAGAATGCATTTGAATCAGTTCTAATGAGCTGGACGCAAGTGGAGCCTCTTATGCAGAGAAAAGTCAGTCAGAAGGAAAAACCCACGCATATATATGGAATTGAGACAGATGGAATTAACAGTGACCCTATATGCGAGACAGCAAAAGAGACACAGATGTAAAGAACAGATTTCGGGACTCTGTAGGAGAAGGCAAGGGTGCGATGGTTTGAGAGAATAGCATTGAAACATGTATATTATCACATACGAAATACATCGCCAGGCCAGGTTCGATGCACGAGACAGGGAGCTCAGGGCTGGTGCACTGGGATGACCCTGAGGGATGGGATGGGGAGTGAGAATCAGGACGGGGAACGCATGTACACGGCTGATTCGTGTGAACGTATGGCAAAAAGCACCACAATAATGTCAAGTAACTCACCTCCAATTAAACTAAACTTTTTAAAAAACGTACAGGATAACAAAGAGCGAGCAGAAAATACTTTAAACGAGTGAGAATAAAAACACAGCGTATCAGAATTCGTGAGATGCAGATCTAGACGTGCTTATAATTTTAAATGCTTGTATTAGAAAAGAATAAAAGCCTAAGCCAGTGGAAAGAGAAACGGCAAACTCCGTCAAGGCTTTCAGCAAAGGCCACATAGAGGAAACGTGAGGGAGGGGTGTGATTAGCCGGTGCAAACTTCTTGCTGTCACATCTTGTGTTCTTGAGGTGAGCTGGTGGCCAGCTAACTGTGTCCTGCAATCCTCAAGGGAAACAAGTATGATTCCCTATCCCCTGAAAGGAGATTCCCCAGATTGACTTTCACCCTCCAAGGTCCTGGTTGCGAGAAGGGGGTCCCCGTATAGCCTGGTAGTCCCAGCTGGAAGAGGCAGGTCTCAGTTCTCTGTGCCCTCCTCTTACCAAGGCCCCCACACACTGCCCGGCCACCTGCCATGAGGGAGCCAGGTACCCAGCACGCAGCTGACCCTCAGCCTCCTCCGTCTACCCAAATGGGGAGCTCGGTCCTGTAGACTGTGACCCATGGACATTGCCACAACCATTCGGACATGGAGGTGGGCATGGGACACGGTGGCCGTTGCTTTGAAACCTGGGCCAGGCCGCTGAGTGGCTCCAGCAAGGCCTCCGGGACTCTGCAAGACACAGCCTGTCCTCACGCTTGTCCAAGCGCCACAGTTCATTACCCAGCCCAAGGCCCAAGGGCCTGGAAGGCCCTGTGGGAAGGCTTTGATATCTCTCTCAGTGCATTCAGCTGAGAGGCTTTCTGTTGGTGGTGTTGGGTTTGCGAACTTCCCTAATGGTCTTGGGCTGAGGCCTGCAGCTCCGTTTTCCATCCTGCCTCTTTTACAGTGTCTTCCTGGATGAGCTGAGTCAACCTGTGACTAAAAGATGGTAACGTGGACCATCGGGGGCCATTTCCACTGGCCCGATGACCACATCCTACTCTCTTTCTATAACGCAGGGCTTTCAACGTGACAATGTCGTGTGATGTAAAAGCCTTCATCTTCCTCGAACTCAAGTATTTAACTCAGCATACTCTCCTCAAGAACATGTACTGCAAACGGGGCTACCATTTATTTTTTCACTGCCGGAATTATACTGGACATGTGATGTACTTCCAACCATTATTTTGGGGCCATAGTCACGTTACAGTGTTTCTTTGGTTTCTGCTGTGCGTGAATCAAGTTTTAGCTGTACGTGTATCCCGTCAATTTTGGATTTCCTTCCCATTTAGGCCACCACAGAGCAGTCGAGTCCCTTTCTTCTTTCACTTTTCTTTTTATTAAATTTAACTGGGGGTTAATTATGATACAATATTGTAATGGCTTCTGCCATGCATCAACATTAATAAGCCATAAGTACACAGGGGTCCCAGCTATCCTGGAGCCGCTCCCACATCCCTGCCTACGCTATTCTTCGGGATTGCTCCAGAGCACTTGCTCTGCATTCCCTGATTCATGCAGATGAAAACCAGAAAGATGATTTTTCTGCATAAAATATGCAATTGTCCTTCTTTCACATGTGAGAACATGGGTGCAGAGGTTTCTACCTGAAATAGGAAATCGGTATTTCATGTATGAAAATCGACTTGCATCATTTTCTTCATCATATGTGGAATCTTGTGTCTCCCAGACGTATATCTGTGCACACGTTTTCCTACATGAGTGGGGAATTCTATATATTTTACATATGAAAAGTTGAGCCTACAATTCCCTTCTTGAATCCTGAAATTGTATACATTTCGTATATGAAGATCTCAATAAAATTTTACTGACATGAAGTGTGAAATTAAGATCTGGCAAACCAATATGGAATTGGAATTATCTCTATTTCATAAATGAAATTCTGGGCACCACTGTTTCTTCGTGAAATGCTTAACTTCTTGTATTTCTCATGTATAAATCAAGGACTGTCCACCATGAAATAAGGAGTTCTCTATACTTCCTGTATCCAAATCTAGGCATGATTCTCCCTCATGGAAGATGGACTTCTCTATATTTCACATCTGAAGATCAGAATGAACATTTTCCCGTTAGAAATAAAGACATCTATGCATTTCATGCGATCCACTGGTTCTTCAGTCTCTGAAACACCTGTTGGCATTTGTGGCTCTGTGTGTTGCACGCATGTGTGTACTTGTGTCACGTGTTTGTGTGTGTTTGTGGGGGGGGGTGTGGTGGGTCTGTGCGTGTGTCAGGACTAAGGGAGGTAGGTGCTCAGTGTGAAACAGCAGACATCCTAGGAGAAAGAGCGTGAGCAGTGGAAACTGTCCAGGCACTTAACCTGAGTGTGCCCACCTGAGCTAGGCGGCCCGGACGTAGGAGTAACTAATGGTCAGGAGGAGCACTTTGGTCCACTTGAAACACTTGCAGGAACAGCTCTGTGCCTCTGGCAAGTGCATCTGCAGGCGCACATCCTTAGCTACGTGGGCGCCTGCTCTAAGCCACGGGCCGGGGGAAAGGCCGAGGGCAGACAGACCGTAGGCCAGGGGCTCCAGGCTGGTTGGGCTTGGGGCTGCATCGTGGGGCTTGGACAGCTAGCCGAGGAAAGTGCTCTGCCTCTTCCTCAGAGGAGGGCTGGCATTCCTGACAACTGCTCAAGCCTAAGGCACAAGTTTAGCCGTGACTCTGCAGCAGGTGCACATGGGTGAGGTCGGCGTAAGCCCGCCCCCACCCGGGCCCCCGCCCCGCTTCCCCATCCCCCTCCACCGCGCACTCCTCCCCCAAACCCCCCTACCCTGCCCGCCTCCCTCCTACTCCCCCCACGCCCACCCCGTGGCTTGCGGTTTGGATCGGAGGAGAGCAACTCTGTCCCTGAGGTACCCAGGAACCCTGTCTTCCTGAGTGGGTCCCTGAGCACACGGGCCCGCTGCCCCAGGGGCAACTTCAAGCTTGAGGACTGTTGCAGCTTCAGGTGGCCCTGGCTCTCCCAGTCGCTGCTCGGGCGCGGCTGCACTGCTAGGCAGGCAAAAGGCTTGCCAGGACACGCCCACTTTGCGCTGGGCCGACATTGGCCGCCTGTCACAGGCTGGCAGAGGGCCCAGGATTCCAAGGGGCGTGTCCCAGGAGCGAACCGCTTTAGACTCCATTTGATTGGTTCTGGGATGAGGTCAGGAGGTCAGGGTGGAGAGTTCAGCCCCTTCCCGTCGCCATAGTAGGCGGGCCTGGTGGCAGAGGGTTCTGCGCATGCGTCTCTCCCTTTCGCCGTTCCCTGGCTCTTGCCCAGTAACCCGTCGGGAGTAGGACCACGTAGACTGCGGCCGGCGGGCGGCCCGTGAGGGCCGTCTGCCGTGCTCTAGCGTCCAGCTTGTTTGCAGTTCCGGGCTTCGGCGAGAATACCATGGAGAGTGAGACGGGGCCAGAGGAAGGCGGCAGCACTCCGGGATCCTGGATCTTAGTTGTGAGCCCGGGTCTTCATGAGGGAGGGGCCCTGGGGCCTACCAGCTCCGTGTGGGCGGCAGAGGCGATGCAGGCCGCAGGTGGTGCGCCAGGCGAGGAGGCCGCCCTCTTCTGGGTGGAGGCAGTGGAGGAAGGTGCGGCTGTGGAGGAGGGAGAGGTGGCGGGACCCGGGCAGGAGTTCCAGCTGCTGGTGTTGGACGTCATGGAGGAGGTGGAGGTGGTGGCATACGAGGAGCAGGAGCAGGTGTCCTCGGAGGAGCATGTCCACGACCATCCAAGGCCCGGAGCCCTGAGTGACCGGCCTGCACTGGAGGCGCTGGCGGCCCTGCAGCTGGAGCTGGAGCCCGTGAATCAGAAAGCCCAAAGGGCGCATGCTCGCCTGAAACATAAGACCAGTCAGCGGCGGAAGGTGCATCTAGAACACAGAAGCGCCATCATCCAGGGCATCCGTGGCTTCTGGGTCGAAGTTGTATCCCTTGGTGTGGTGCTTGTGAGTTTTGTGTTTGTTTGTTTGTTTAAGCCGGGCTATGGCAGGAACAGTTTACAGATCTGGCAGTTCTGGTACCGTATTTACTTTTCTGGATGGTGGGTATTGGTTACCGTCCTGCATATCTGTTCCTGATCGTAGGTGTGATGTCCTTGCTGTTCTGGCTAGCCCAAATTGATAGTTGGGCTATACTTTGAGAGGTCCCTATCAGAATTGTCATTAGCACCAGGGTCTCTTCGGAGAGAAGGCTTGTCTGGAATGGGGGAGGGGTGGGGAAGTGTAAGTGGTCGTACGGGTTCTAGCTAGGAGTGCTTGTTTTCCCGAAGTAAGCTAACTTTCAAGGGGCTGAGATGAAGCTTATCCGGTTAGGAAGAGCACCTCCTCGTGGTAGGGCATTCATGGGCACAGCCTTGGACCTTGTGCGGCATTCATATAGCCCCGCGTGAACCGAAATGTGACGAGTTAACCAGTAGCAAGTTGAAGTCAAACAGGGAGGGCCATTCTACTCTTCAGGCTAGCTTTGTTCTTCCAGCACTTTTACCTCTAGCATCTAGAGGCTCCTTGACCTAAAGCAGTTTATGAACCACCCCCAAATGTCAGTTTTGATGAGCAAGCAAGATGCAGACATGCTTCACTTCATGACCAACTTGGAGGTCAGGCAGGGGACACTGATGATTGTGGAGGGGAGGTGACTGGGGAGGGGAGAGGGCATGGTCTATCCCTAACACAGGAAAGGACAGCTCTTCTGTAAAGAGGTTTCACACCCACCCCACCCCGCACACTTTGTCCTGGCAGGTGGAGGAATTCAGGCATCCCACTCGTCACTGCAAGATCACATTGTCCTTTCGGAGGAATAGGTATTTCCAGAATGAAGTGATTGTCAAGGAGTACCTGATGAAGGTCACTGGTGAGAAGCTGCTCCCTGGATCTTGGGTGGGGGCGGGGGTGGGTAGGGGTGGCGGGCGGTGGCCCGGTGGTTGGGGGCAGAAAAGTCTAGGTTGAATCGAAAAGTGATTTAGGTCTTTCTCCCAAACTGCTTTTCCTGCAGGATACCACGCATCTCGTTCCACTCCAGTTCAGTGGCACCAGGGCTTTGAATGGAAGGCATACAGGCGCAGGCACCACGACAGCAGCGTTAACTTCTTCAACTGGTTCTTTGACCACAATTTCACAGGATCTGACTGGATTGCTGAGGTGGGGTCCCACGTGGCCACTGGGCCAGAACTGGTGACTTATGTCGGAGTTGTTGGCCGTGCACGGGAGGGCTCATGGTCTGGCCAGGCCTGTGCTGACCTTGCTCATTTCCCTGGCAGATCATCATAAGGGATCTGTGGCCCAATCCTTTGCAGTACTATGTGAGGAGGAAGGCTGCACCACAAAAGGTACCAGGAGGACGAGAGGTGAGGCGCCCAGGGGCCGAGCACTGGCATAAGTGTTGTCAAAAACTTGGGTCATTTATTCCACTTGTGAAGACAGTGAGACTCCGTGGAGTACAGAGTGACACCAGGGCATGAGGGAATCAGCAAGGGACAGCAAGGGTAGAGAACTGGGGTGAAGAACAGGTTCTAAGTAGAGAAGCTTGAGGTGGATGAAGTGGCCTGGACAGGCCAAAGCCACTGCAGTTTATATCTGAGGCAGCTGCACATGGCTGAACCGTCATTCCATGGCCAACAAGTCCAGCCTCAGGCTGCTCTTAAATTGGGACCCACCTGCTCTTCCTCATGAAGTCCCATTTCCAAAAAGGCCTGTGAGTCTCCTTTGTGCAAGGCGGTTCCCCCAGTGACCCATCATTTGATTCGATTCTGATCACCACACTCGTTTTGGTTTTTAATTTGCGTTTGCATCTTTTTCCTGCCACCCTCATTCTGAGCATACTGACCACTCTGCAGGATTATGGAGAATCCTCTTTTATTTATTTTAACTGGAGGATTATGACTTTACAATACCGTGACAGGTTTTGCTGTACATGGGCCAACATGAATCACCGATAGGGATACACGTGTCCCCCCAAATGCCGAACCCGCCACCCACCGACCTCCCCTGCCTGGCTGTCTGGGTTGCCCCCAACATGACTTTGGTTGCCTTGCTGCACGCGTCAAACTCGCACTGATCATCTGTTGTGCATAAGCTAATGTAAACGTTTTGGGGCTACTCTCTCACATTGACCCACCGTCACCACCTCCCACTGAGGCCAAAGTCTGTTCTTTATATGTCTGTTACTTCTTTGCTGCCCTGCATGTTGGATGTTCAGCACCACGTACAAGGTCCTCAACTCCATATATTTGTGTGAACGGACAGTGTTTGTCTTTCTCTTTCTGACTTACTTCACGCGGTATAGTAGGCTCCACGTTCATTCCATCTCATTAGAACTGACATGGACACTTTCCATGTTAGTGCTGTGTAAGACACCGCTGTGTATGTGTACTCCAACTTCCTTATCCCTTCATCTGCTGATGGACACGTAGGCTGCTTCCACGTCCTAGCTATTGTAAATAGTTCTACGCTGAAGACTGGGATACCTGTTTTTTACTCTGTGCTTCTAGGGCATGTAAACGTTCACAGACACACCCCCCTGGGAACTGACTTGAAAGAATCAAGCTGTCTTTAGAGTTTCCGGGGAGGGTAAGTGTACATATCTCTGTCTCTCTGTTTTGAAAGGAACCCGATCCCCCCAGCTTTTGAGACACTTAACGATGGCGTGCCCCCCTTCACCTAAAACAGAAAACCGAAGAAGCTGCTTCACGTGAAGACCAATGGCCAGCATAGTTCTCTTGGACGGGAAAGTAGTGAAGAGTGGTCTGGTGCTGAAGTGGATCGACAGTGAGACACCAGTAACCCTGAATTCACTGCAAAGGAAAAATAAAAAGCATCAGCTGCATGCGTGCGTGTATTGTTTGGGCAGGTCCTCAGGACAAACACTTCAGCTGCATGTATGAGTGTCAGTTCACCGCGTGGGAATTACCAGTCTGTGGAGATTCATAGAGGGGGCTAAGTCGTATGTTGGGGTTGTGTCAGGGGGTGACGTTCTTCCTGTGGGGTGGGGGTTGGGGAGGACGGAGAAGGAAGATGAGGGGCCTATTGACTGTGGGTCTGGCAATTTTACAAGGGAAATGTGGCTGTTCGTGGAAAGGGTCTGGTGAACAAGGGCCAGAGATTGAAACAGTGGAATGCAATTCTGTTGGAAGGTGGTGGCCCAGGTATCTTCTCTGTTGCCTATCATCAGACACTTTAATAAGGGTACAGAACAAAGGAAAAGCCTTATCATTGAACTCGCTATGAACCTCGAAGGCCACATGTGTATGAGTGTGTATATGAGTGCACGGTCAGCTTTGCTGAGAGTCTGCTTCCCAGAGCTAGGGTTCCAGGTAACATCTTAGGGCATTGTGTATAAGGTATATGGAGGGGGGCTGTGGCCTAGGGAGAAAGTGAGGGGTGGGAAGGCAGTGAGGATACTAGTTTCTGGCAAAGGTGACCAGGGGAAAAGAGAAATTGCAAGGAATCAGATAAAGGAAAACAGATCCCGTCGTAGATGTTAGAGCTCATGTGAACTCTGTTATTTTTTCCAAGAACTCAGCTTCGGTATAGCGTGTCCAGGGGCAGAAGTGAGGGGAAAGAGGCTGTTAGAGTGAGCCTATGCAGCCATGTGGTCTGTGTCCCATGCTGCTGCTGCTGCTGCTGCAGCTCAGGGGTCAATATCCCTTTTTCCAGGAAGGCTTAAGGTCTTTGCCCAAGGCCCTCTGTCAGGCCAAGCTGTAGAAAAAGCATTTTTTCTCACCAGCCCTCTGGTGACAGTTTCTCTTCCTTGTGGAATGGCTCAGCACAGAATGTTTTCAACCACAAAGGAGCTGTCCTTCATCTAGGGCTTTGCCACTACTGTGTGGGCCAAGGGCCAGTGGGAACAGCTGGAGCATATGGAGCTCACTGAGGGACTGGTCGGCACTTAGGGCGGTCCTTCTGAAGTAGATGACTGCTTTCTGGAATCGCGTCCACCTCTGGATTGAGCAAAAGACAGACTGGCACAAATGGAGTAGGCAGAGTTCAACGTCTGTCCCCCCACTGTTGTCCTCTCATCCCAGATAGAAGGGCTCCACCGTGGGCATGCCTGAGGGTGATGTCCCACATGAAGTTCTGTCTCGCATGAAGTTCTCACTCTACAACTTTTCTCCCTGAAGCAGCATCTCTTTTGAGGGCAAAGGGTAAAGTTCACAGGTTTTATGGATGTCCTCTTCACGGTGCCCTGCATGAGATCTCCTGCCCAGGGCCAGCTTTTGCATTTGACCATGTACACCCCAGCTTTGCCCCTTCTCCAGAGACGCATCTACAGCGCTAGAAGGCAAGGCTTGGCCGTCTCTGGGTGCTTTCTGAACAAGCAGCCCAGGAGACACTGGAAACATGTCTTCTTACTTTCTGAATCTGTCAACGTCCAAGAATCCGTGGGGCTCCGGCAGGCTGGTACCTGTCTTTCCCAGTCCTAGTTCAAAACAAAACAAAGCAGAAACTATGGTGTGATAACTCGACAGCGGGTGTGAGATGGCATACTGGGGCATGGTTTTCGGGACCTTAGACTGGGCTCATTCTAGGGACTGCATGGCATTTACCCACATTCAGAAGTTTCCGTAAGGCATTGCAAAGAAGTTAAAGACAAGAAAAGTTTAGGACAGGGTCCCCCAGTGCCTAATATTTCCTGCCAGTGCTTCAGGACCAGGGTTGGCATTAGCTCTAACCTGTCCTCGAGTGGAGTGCAGAGATAGTCTTCGTTGACTGGATGGTCATCCTCTGGAGACTTGCCGTGACTTGTGTCCCAGGCTCTCTAGGGCTTTCACTTGGGCCCTAAAGGCTAGGTGCTCTTAGAGTTGACTGCACACTTGGATGTGTCATGTAAGGTTTTCTTCCGCCGAATATCGATGCGTGTGAGACTCGCCGGTTTAGTGATGAATTCACGCGCATTCTGGCTCAACCAGCCTGAGCTGCATTTGCTTCCTGTGCCCTGGATGTGTTCATGTTTTCCTCTGTTTACAATGAAGACTGGGTGTCTCCATTGTGTTTGCCCATGAATGTGAGTTGATGTTTCTTCCTGTGGGTCTGCCTATGCCTCCTGTCCTCTTTCATGTTGTACCCATGCTTGTGCCATTATGCACAGCTCTGCTGCCATATCTATCTGAGTTCTTGCACGTCCCTATTCAACCTACATGCGTGGTGTTGCTCGTATTTACTCCTTCTTTGGTTAAGTTTGCGTATCTTTGTTAGACTGCATGTGAATTGGACCTATTCTTTCCTTCCTGGATCAAATGCTTCCAACATCTTGAACTGTGACTTTTTGAAAGACTTCCATGATATTTGTGCACATCAAGAAATGCTTTATCACAGGAATAGTTAACAGTGACCCACATGTGGAAACAAGAATACCCACACACTTACAGTAATGCCTGACGTGCAGGAATATCACTCATTGCAGGGAGAATATTGATTAGGATCACAGAGGGCAAAGATGTTGCAGGAATGCATATGTCAGGAAATGTTTTTTTTTTTCTCTGTCAGGAACGGTTTGGGGTTGACTTGTTAAGTGTTCTATAAACAGCACCGCACGGTTGAAATACACTAACGTTTACCCCTACCCATGTGTCCTTGTGTTGATCATTCAACTGGCATTGCCCATGCAGAATTTCTTCATGATTGTCAGTAAATCATCCCCCAGGTGATAGGAATTGGGGCTTGCCTTTCTGTACAGAGAAAGTTGTGAAAGAGTTCTTGTCCTCAGTGACCTTCTATAGCCTAGGGAAAAGGCGGTGCGAGATCAATTTCAAGTTCAAAGTCCCTTGCTATTTCTGTGTCGTTTCTGGAAGGAAAGCCCAGGGAATGGAATCACACCAACCCGACTGGCACGGTGAACCAGTCCAAGGCAACAGGAGTAGAGAACACAGGCACAGGTCACTCCGCTGTCCACAGTGAGGACTTCCAACCCTGCCAACCTCTTTGGATATCAGTCCCACTCATGAGCCATTCCCATTCACCTTCCACGATATACCATAGAAGTAGAAGAGGACACTGACTTGATCAATTAGCGAGTGAAAACATCAACCGGGGCAAAAAAAAAAAAAAAAGAGCGGTGCTTACCACAGTGCATTCACCTGGATCAGTAAACCAAAGTTCCGCATGTGTGCAAGTTGCTTTTCAGAATTGTTGGTGTGTGAGTGTGTGAGTGTGTGTATGAGTGTGTGTGTGCGTGCACGCGCGTGCAAACACATGTGCGCTGGGCAAAATGTGTGTGTGAACTCTCTGAACTGGCCTGGCTGGGGGATGGAAGAATGCACACTGAAAACATGAAAGAGCTTGTGTAAAGTACGACGATCTTGGGGCGGCAGAAACACTGGAGAAAAGCCCTGGAGGAAAGCCCAGGGATCTCACCCACGGAGCAAGCTGTACATGTAAACAGGCATGTAAGTGTAAACACGGATCCCTGAGGAGAAAGGAGAGGCAGGCCAAAAGCACCTGAGGCAAGTCAGGGAGGATGCTAAGGAGCAGAGCCAGAGTGGGCCAGACTCCCCGGCACAGAAGAGGGGCTACGCACAGCCCTTAGGACACCCGGCCACAAAGGGTTTTCTGTCCTCAGGTGAAGGAGCATTCTTTCCCCGACATGACCAGCCATATGAACACAGCTTGCCCTTTTCTCTAAGGTTTGGGAACTGTAGCAGCACTTAGCGCTGCTACGTGCAGCCTTTGCCAGTTTGAAACATCACTCCTTAAAAGGGTGTCCTAGGTTGATCCTCTCACCTGTCCCAGTCCCACAGGCCTGGGCTGATGGGGTAGGCTGGCGTGTGTTCTCACCTGGGGGCTGGATGAGAACAGAGCTACTTTGAAAGCGCCTCTGTACAATAAATGGGCAGACTTCAATTCCTCTGGCACTGGTGAGTCATGGCTCTTAGCGGGACACTGTTCTTAGCATCTCCGGATTGAGAGATGTTTCGTCTCTAAATCTCTCTCTACACAGAGAAGTCCAGGTTTGTGTCACATTTGGACACGTGGGCAACAGTCTTTTATGTGAAGCGCGGAACTCGTTATTTCCCGAAAGAATACATGCATTAAGTTTTCTGCCAAGAAATGTGGCATTCTCTCTGTTTCACCTGTGAAAATCTCACCACAAACTTCCCAAAAGGGAAATGGAATTCTCTATATGTTATATGAATCATGGGTGCACGTGTTATTTGCCGGCATGAAATTTGGAATTCTGTGTATTTCCCGTATGAAAACTTGGGTGCTGACTTTTGCACATGAAATCTGGAATGTCGTGTATTAAACTTAGGAACATCAGGCCACTGATTTTAGCACACAAAATACGGAATTTTGATGACTTTACGTATGTAATCCGGGGCACTGATTTTTCCTCTGTTGAGTACAGATTTCCTTACATGTCTTTATCTTTCCTCTGTAAGAAAATCGTGGCAGAGACTTAGTCCATGAGCTAATGAACTGTTTATATTTCATGTAGGAGAATCTGGGTCGTAATTTTCCTACATGAAACATGCAGTTCTCTGTATTTAATGAATGAACATCCGGGCACCGATTTTCCTGCCTTGAATATGGGTTTCTCTACGTCGGCATTTGAAACTCCAGGCACGGAGCTTTTCCCCGTGAAATATGAAATTCTGGTATTTCACGTTGAATTGGGCATAAACAAGGTAACACGAAATACGGAATTTTTCATCTTTCTCATTTGAAAATCTGTGTGCTGACTTGCGTTATGAGTTACAGAACACTGTATATGTAACAACTGAAAGAATTGGCCTCGATTTTCCTACACAAAATATGGAATTTTCTATTTCATACATAAAGTGATTTTCACGCTTGAGGTATGAAGTCACTGTCAATGAAAACACGAAGTCAATCCTTGTTCAAGGTGATGAACAGGTAAGTCAAAAACCTTGAGCATGTGACCACACCTGAAAGGGGAACCCTGAATGTTCTGAAACTCTGAGACTGGATAAAACCTGGTCTTTTATGCAAAATGGGGGGACAGAAGTACTAACTAAGAGCCCTAACCCCAAGACCTGGATGTTTCCTCTTTAGCCACACTCACTCTTGAGCAGGGTTGCTTTAAAAAGCCACATGTAAGAACAATCAGTCTGGGGACAGCGGACAGCCGTGGTCAGCCGGCCTGGTGTGAATTCACAAGCGAGCTCTAAGGCAGGTCAAGTGTGGATTCTAGATCCTGGCTGCTACCATTCAAAATGCCAATTAGACATTCACGGATTATGTGACCCCGGACAACCTGTTTGACCTGGCCAGATCTCAGTGTGCTCATCTGTAACATGGGAGTGAGGACGTCCCTGAAACCCCACTGGTTGAGACCTAGCCTTCCAATGTGGGGGGTACGGTTTTGATTCCCTACTCAGGGAGATAAGATTCCCCAAGCCTTGTAGTCAACGACACCAAAACGTTTTGAAAGAAGGAAAGTACAGCAATATTACAACAAATTCAATAAAGACCTTACAAATTGTCCACACTAAACAAAAGTGTTACTGATATGAAGCCCAATGAGACATTAGGCTTTCTCTCAAAAGACATTAGGTGTTCACTCAAAAACCCGCTTTCATTCTACAGCTGTCTAGCAACTCCTGTTCTAGGCCCCAGCAGGGAGCAGAAGGGACTCCCCAGAGAGCTGCAATTCTGGTGGTGATTTTCACTCCCCGGGTTCTCCAGACATGAACCTGCACATCACTCCAGAGCACCCTCATCCGACAGCAAGCTTTACTTGCCCGGATTAGACAGTGAGCATGAAAGCACTCGGCAAATTAAGAGAGAAGTAGAGAGGAGGGCTGGGGTGGTGGACGGGACGCTTTGGGAATCTGGGATTACCAGGTGCAAACTCTTATACGTAAAATAAACAACAAGGTCCTCCTGTGTAGCACAGGGAACGACAATCAATATCCTGTGGTAAGCCATAATGGAAAGGAATATGAAAAAGTATGCGTGTATATAACTGAATCATTGTCTTGTACCGTCGAAATTAATACACCCTTCTACATCACCTATACTTCAATAAAATAAATTTTAAAAGACAGAAGACAGAACCTAAATGGAGAGTGTGCCCACAAGTGAACACAGAGCAGGCAAGCCTGGCCACCACATCCCTAACAAGGACCAGGCCAAGAGAACAGGCGAGTTGGGGAGGGATTCCACCACTTCCTGGTCCCCTTTAATTCCTGGAAAGACCCAAAGCTGGGCTTCCCCAATCCAACCACGGGCACTCACTCTGCTAGCGTACTCGGCGGTGCCTGCAGCGACATCAGCTGAAGCGGTGGCGATGGGCGCGCTGACCGAAGATGCAAGGGTGCTCGTGGGTCCTGAGCTGGGGACCAGGGGCGACGAATCCGTGTTGGTCACCAGGGTGATGGTGGAGGTTGATGGCTTCTGTGTGATCTCGTTCTGCTGGACACCTGAAAAAGCAAATGTGCTTGGTCTCCCCACCGCCTGGGGAAGGCTGTCCCAGCTCCAAGCGGCGGTGGGAGCAGGGCCCAATCCACACTCTTCGAGTTTCTCTGCTTTCAAGGGAAAACGACTCTCACCTTAGCCAAATTTGAGCAAGGCTCCACGGAGCCCTTTCTCAGTAAGGCCTGCACCTGGGTCTTTAAGTTTCCAACAGCTCAAGGCTGCATGCCTTGGATGACCCCCACCCCTTTAAAGTCCCCACCTACGAAAACTCAAGGCTGCCAATAGAAGTGACTATGTGCTCCACTCAACACTTAAGGATAGGGCCCGTTGCCCAGTCTCTACGGGAGGGCAGAAAGCCCGCCTTTAAGAGGTAACAGGGTTAGCAAACCCAGATATTCCGCATGGACCAACACCCCCTGCGCACGTTCTGTCAAACTGTCATTTTCTGACTCTATAGACTTCCCATGATTCCCCTTGCCTATTCCCAAATTCTCCCTTTAAAACCCCAGTTCCTTGTGTACACATTGGTGTTGGTGTCAGTTCATGCTGGGCATTTGGCCATCCTGCAATAGTAAATAGAGGACTAAAATCTATCCAAAGCAATCGATAGGGTCAGTGTAGTCCCTATAAAGCTACGAGCAGTATTTGTCAGAGCACTAGGACCAGTCATTTCACAATTGGTATGGAAATCCAAAACACCTGGAAGAGCCAAAGCAATCTTGACAAAGAAGAATGGAACTGCAGGAATCAGCCTGCCTAACTTCAAGCTATACTACAAAGCCACAGTCATCAATGCAGTATGGTACTGGCACAAAGACAGAAACATAAGTCAATGGAACAAAAGAGAAAGCCCAGAGATACATATCCGCACCTACGGACACCTTATCTTTGACAAAGCAGACGAGGATGTACAATGCAGAAAAGACAATCTCTTCAGCAAGGGGCGCTGGGAAAACTGGGCAACCACGCATAAAAGAATGAAACTACAACACTTGCTAACACCGCACACAAAATATAAACTCAAAATGGATCGAAGATCTAAACATGAGACCGCAAACGATTACACTGCTGGAGGAAAATATAGGCAAAACACTCTCTGGTGTAAAGCACAGTAGGATCCTCTCTGGCGAACCTCCCAGAATAATGGGAATAAAAGCAAAACTAAAACAAATGGGACCTACTTAAACTTAAAAGCTTATGCTCAATAAAGGAAACTACAAGCAAAGTGAAAAGACAGCATTCAGAATGGGGGCAAATAATAGCAAATGAAGCAACTCGTACAGAATTAATCTAAAAAATATACAAGCAACTCCTGCACTCAATTCCAGAAAAGTAGGCGACCCAGGCCAAAATAAAAAAATAATAATAATCATGGGCCAAAGAAGTAAACAGACATTTCTCCAAAAAAGAAATACAGATGGCTATCAAACACATGAAAAGATGCGCAACATCCCTTACTATCAGGGAACCGCAAATCGAAACCACAACGAGGTACCATCTCAGGCCGGTCAGAATGGCTGTTGTCCAAAATCTACAGACAATAAATGTTTGAGAGGGGGCAGAGAAAAAAAGAAACCCTCTCACACTGTCTGTGTGAATTTCAAACTAGCACAGCCACTATGGGAACAACGTACAGACTGCTCAAAAACCTGGAATTAGAACTGCCATACAACCCAGCAATCCCTCTGCTGGGCATACACACCGAAGAAACCAGAATTAAAAGACTCTCGTGCCCCAGTGTTCGTCGCGGCTCTCTTTACAACAGATAGGACGTGGAAGCAGCCTAGATGTCCATGGGCAGACGAACTGGAGACGAAAGCCGGGGTAGATATAGACAGTAGAATATTACTCAGCTCTTAAAAAGAATGCATTTGAATCAGTTCTAATGAGCTGGACGCAAGTGGAGCCTCTTATGCAGAGAAAAGTCAGTCAGAAGGAAAAACCCACGCATATATATGGAATTGAGACAGATGGAATTAACAGTGACCCTATATGCGAGACAGCAAAAGAGACACAGATGTAAAGAACAGATTTCGGGACTCTGTAGGAGAAGGCAAGGGTGCGATGGTTTGAGAGAATAGCATTGAAACATGTATATTATCACATACGAAATACATCGCCAGGCCAGGTTCGATGCACGAGACAGGGAGCTCAGGGCTGGTGCACTGGGATGACCCTGAGGGATGGGATGGGGAGTGAGAATCAGGACGGGGAACGCATGTACACGGCTGATTCGTGTGAACGTATGGCAAAAAGCACCACAATAATGTCAAGTAACTCACCTCCAATTAAACTAAACTTTTTAAAAAACGTACAGGATAACAAAGAGCGAGCAGAAAATACTTTAAACGAGTGAGAATAAAAACACAGCGTATCAGAATTCGTGAGATGCAGATCTAGACGTGCTTATAATTTTAAATGCTTGTATTAGAAAAGAATAAAAGCCTAAGCCAGTGGAAAGAGAAACGGCAAACTCCGTCAAGGCTTTCAGCAAAGGCCACATAGAGGAAACGTGAGGGAGGGGTGTGATTAGCCGGTGCAAACTTCTTGCTGTCACATCTTGTGTTCTTGAGGTGAGCTGGTGGCCAGCTAACTGTGTCCTGCAATCCTCAAGGGAAACAAGTATGATTCCCTATCCCCTGAAAGGAGATTCCCCAGATTGACTTTCACCCTCCAAGGTCCTGGTTGCGAGAAGGGGGTCCCCGTATAGCCTGGTAGTCCCAGCTGGAAGAGGCAGGTCTCAGTTCTCTGTGCCCTCCTCTTACCAAGGCCCCCACACACTGCCCGGCCACCTGCCATGAGGGAGCCAGGTACCCAGCACGCAGCTGACCCTCAGCCTCCTCCGTCTACCCAAATGGGGAGCTCGGTCCTGTAGACTGTGACCCATGGACATTGCCACAACCATTCGGACATGGAGGTGGGCATGGGACACGGTGGCCGTTGCTTTGAAACCTGGGCCAGGCCGCTGAGTGGCTCCAGCAAGGCCTCCGGGACTCTGCAAGACACAGCCTGTCCTCACGCTTGTCCAAGCGCCACAGTTCATTACCCAGCCCAAGGCCCAAGGGCCTGGAAGGCCCTGTGGGAAGGCTTTGATATCTCTCTCAGTGCATTCAGCTGAGAGGCTTTCTGTTGGTGGTGTTGGGTTTGCGAACTTCCCTAATGGTCTTGGGCTGAGGCCTGCAGCTCCGTTTTCCATCCTGCCTCTTTTACAGTGTCTTCCTGGATGAGCTGAGTCAACCTGTGACTAAAAGATGGTAACGTGGACCATCGGGGGCCATTTCCACTGGCCCGATGACCACATCCTACTCTCTTTCTATAACGCAGGGCTTTCAACGTGACAATGTCGTGTGATGTAAAAGCCTTCATCTTCCTCGAACTCAAGTATTTAACTCAGCATACTCTCCTCAAGAACATGTACTGCAAACGGGGCTACCATTTATTTTTTCACTGCCGGAATTATACTGGACATGTGATGTACTTCCAACCATTATTTTGGGGCCATAGTCACGTTACAGTGTTTCTTTGGTTTCTGCTGTGCGTGAATCAAGTTTTAGCTGTACGTGTATCCCGTCAATTTTGGATTTCCTTCCCATTTAGGCCACCACAGAGCAGTCGAGTCCCTTTCTTCTTTCACTTTTCTTTTTATTAAATTTAACTGGGGGTTAATTATGATACAATATTGTAATGGCTTCTGCCATGCATCAACATTAATAAGCCATAAGTACACAGGGGTCCCAGCTATCCTGGAGCCGCTCCCACATCCCTGCCTACGCTATTCTTCGGGATTGCTCCAGAGCACTTGCTCTGCATTCCCTGATTCATGCAGATGAAAACCAGAAAGATGATTTTTCTGCATAAAATATGCAATTGTCCTTCTTTCACATGTGAGAACATGGGTGCAGAGGTTTCTACCTGAAATAGGAAATCGGTATTTCATGTATGAAAATCGACTTGCATCATTTTCTTCATCATATGTGGAATCTTGTGTCTCCCAGACGTATATCTGTGCACACGTTTTCCTACATGAGTGGGGAATTCTATATATTTTACATATGAAAAGTTGAGCCTACAATTCCCTTCTTGAATCCTGAAATTGTATACATTTCGTATATGAAGATCTCAATAAAATTTTACTGACATGAAGTGTGAAATTAAGATCTGGCAAACCAATATGGAATTGGAATTATCTCTATTTCATAAATGAAATTCTGGGCACCACTGTTTCTTCGTGAAATGCTTAACTTCTTGTATTTCTCATGTATAAATCAAGGACTGTCCACCATGAAATAAGGAGTTCTCTATACTTCCTGTATCCAAATCTAGGCATGATTCTCCCTCATGGAAGATGGACTTCTCTATATTTCACATCTGAAGATCAGAATGAACATTTTCCCGTTAGAAATAAAGACATCTATGCATTTCATGCGATCCACTGGTTCTTCAGTCTCTGAAACACCTGTTGGCATTTGTGGCTCTGTGTGTTGCACGCATGTGTGTACTTGTGTCACGTGTTTGTGTGTGTTTGTGGGGGGGGGTGTGGTGGGTCTGTGCGTGTGTCAGGACTAAGGGAGGTAGGTGCTCAGTGTGAAACAGCAGACATCCTAGGAGAAAGAGCGTGAGCAGTGGAAACTGTCCAGGCACTTAACCTGAGTGTGCCCACCTGAGCTAGGCGGCCCGGACGTAGGAGTAACTAATGGTCAGGAGGAGCACTTTGGTCCACTTGAAACACTTGCAGGAACAGCTCTGTGCCTCTGGCAAGTGCATCTGCAGGCGCACATCCTTAGCTACGTGGGCGCCTGCTCTAAGCCACGGGCCGGGGGAAAGGCCGAGGGCAGACAGACCGTAGGCCAGGGGCTCCAGGCTGGTTGGGCTTGGGGCTGCATCGTGGGGCTTGGACAGCTAGCCGAGGAAAGTGCTCTGCCTCTTCCTCAGAGGAGGGCTGGCATTCCTGACAACTGCTCAAGCCTAAGGCACAAGTTTAGCCGTGACTCTGCAGCAGGTGCACATGGGTGAGGTCGGCGTAAGCCCGCCCCCACCCGGGCCCCCGCCCCGCTTCCCCATCCCCCTCCACCGCGCACTCCTCCCCCAAACCCCCCTACCCTGCCCGCCTCCCTCCTACTCCCCCCACGCCCACCCCGTGGCTTGCGGTTTGGATCGGAGGAGAGCAACTCTGTCCCTGAGGTACCCAGGAACCCTGTCTTCCTGAGTGGGTCCCTGAGCACACGGGCCCGCTGCCCCAGGGGCAACTTCAAGCTTGAGGACTGTTGCAGCTTCAGGTGGCCCTGGCTCTCCCAGTCGCTGCTCGGGCGCGGCTGCACTGCTAGGCAGGCAAAAGGCTTGCCAGGACACGCCCACTTTGCGCTGGGCCGACATTGGCCGCCTGTCACAGGCTGGCAGAGGGCCCAGGATTCCAAGGGGCGTGTCCCAGGAGCGAACCGCTTTAGACTCCATTTGATTGGTTCTGGGATGAGGTCAGGAGGTCAGGGTGGAGAGTTCAGCCCCTTCCCGTCGCCATAGTAGGCGGGCCTGGTGGCAGAGGGTTCTGCGCATGCGTCTCTCCCTTTCGCCGTTCCCTGGCTCTTGCCCAGTAACCCGTCGGGAGTAGGACCACGTAGACTGCGGCCGGCGGGCGGCCCGTGAGGGCCGTCTGCCGTGCTCTAGCGTCCAGCTTGTTTGCAGTTCCGGGCTTCGGCGAGAATACCATGGAGAGTGAGACGGGGCCAGAGGAAGGCGGCAGCACTCCGGGATCCTGGATCTTAGTTGTGAGCCCGGGTCTTCATGAGGGAGGGGCCCTGGGGCCTACCAGCTCCGTGTGGGCGGCAGAGGCGATGCAGGCCGCAGGTGGTGCGCCAGGCGAGGAGGCCGCCCTCTTCTGGGTGGAGGCAGTGGAGGAAGGTGCGGCTGTGGAGGAGGGAGAGGTGGCGGGACCCGGGCAGGAGTTCCAGCTGCTGGTGTTGGACGTCATGGAGGAGGTGGAGGTGGTGGCATACGAGGAGCAGGAGCAGGTGTCCTCGGAGGAGCATGTCCACGACCATCCAAGGCCCGGAGCCCTGAGTGACCGGCCTGCACTGGAGGCGCTGGCGGCCCTGCAGCTGGAGCTGGAGCCCGTGAATCAGAAAGCCCAAAGGGCGCATGCTCGCCTGAAACATAAGACCAGTCAGCGGCGGAAGGTGCATCTAGAACACAGAAGCGCCATCATCCAGGGCATCCGTGGCTTCTGGGTCGAAGTTGTATCCCTTGGTGTGGTGCTTGTGAGTTTTGTGTTTGTTTGTTTGTTTAAGCCGGGCTATGGCAGGAACAGTTTACAGATCTGGCAGTTCTGGTACCGTATTTACTTTTCTGGATGGTGGGTATTGGTTACCGTCCTGCATATCTGTTCCTGATCGTAGGTGTGATGTCCTTGCTGTTCTGGCTAGCCCAAATTGATAGTTGGGCTATACTTTGAGAGGTCCCTATCAGAATTGTCATTAGCACCAGGGTCTCTTCGGAGAGAAGGCTTGTCTGGAATGGGGGAGGGGTGGGGAAGTGTAAGTGGTCGTACGGGTTCTAGCTAGGAGTGCTTGTTTTCCCGAAGTAAGCTAACTTTCAAGGGGCTGAGATGAAGCTTATCCGGTTAGGAAGAGCACCTCCTCGTGGTAGGGCATTCATGGGCACAGCCTTGGACCTTGTGCGGCATTCATATAGCCCCGCGTGAACCGAAATGTGACGAGTTAACCAGTAGCAAGTTGAAGTCAAACAGGGAGGGCCATTCTACTCTTCAGGCTAGCTTTGTTCTTCCAGCACTTTTACCTCTAGCATCTAGAGGCTCCTTGACCTAAAGCAGTTTATGAACCACCCCCAAATGTCAGTTTTGATGAGCAAGCAAGATGCAGACATGCTTCACTTCATGACCAACTTGGAGGTCAGGCAGGGGACACTGATGATTGTGGAGGGGAGGTGACTGGGGAGGGGAGAGGGCATGGTCTATCCCTAACACAGGAAAGGACAGCTCTTCTGTAAAGAGGTTTCACACCCACCCCACCCCGCACACTTTGTCCTGGCAGGTGGAGGAATTCAGGCATCCCACTCGTCACTGCAAGATCACATTGTCCTTTCGGAGGAATAGGTATTTCCAGAATGAAGTGATTGTCAAGGAGTACCTGATGAAGGTCACTGGTGAGAAGCTGCTCCCTGGATCTTGGGTGGGGGCGGGGGTGGGTAGGGGTGGCGGGCGGTGGCCCGGTGGTTGGGGGCAGAAAAGTCTAGGTTGAATCGAAAAGTGATTTAGGTCTTTCTCCCAAACTGCTTTTCCTGCAGGATACCACGCATCTCGTTCCACTCCAGTTCAGTGGCACCAGGGCTTTGAATGGAAGGCATACAGGCGCAGGCACCACGACAGCAGCGTTAACTTCTTCAACTGGTTCTTTGACCACAATTTCACAGGATCTGACTGGATTGCTGAGGTGGGGTCCCACGTGGCCACTGGGCCAGAACTGGTGACTTATGTCGGAGTTGTTGGCCGTGCACGGGAGGGCTCATGGTCTGGCCAGGCCTGTGCTGACCTTGCTCATTTCCCTGGCAGATCATCATAAGGGATCTGTGGCCCAATCCTTTGCAGTACTATGTGAGGAGGAAGGCTGCACCACAAAAGGTACCAGGAGGACGAGAGGTGAGGCGCCCAGGGGCCGAGCACTGGCATAAGTGTTGTCAAAAACTTGGGTCATTTATTCCACTTGTGAAGACAGTGAGACTCCGTGGAGTACAGAGTGACACCAGGGCATGAGGGAATCAGCAAGGGACAGCAAGGGTAGAGAACTGGGGTGAAGAACAGGTTCTAAGTAGAGAAGCTTGAGGTGGATGAAGTGGCCTGGACAGGCCAAAGCCACTGCAGTTTATATCTGAGGCAGCTGCACATGGCTGAACCGTCATTCCATGGCCAACAAGTCCAGCCTCAGGCTGCTCTTAAATTGGGACCCACCTGCTCTTCCTCATGAAGTCCCATTTCCAAAAAGGCCTGTGAGTCTCCTTTGTGCAAGGCGGTTCCCCCAGTGACCCATCATTTGATTCGATTCTGATCACCACACTCGTTTTGGTTTTTAATTTGCGTTTGCATCTTTTTCCTGCCACCCTCATTCTGAGCATACTGACCACTCTGCAGGATTATGGAGAATCCTCTTTTATTTATTTTAACTGGAGGATTATGACTTTACAATACCGTGACAGGTTTTGCTGTACATGGGCCAACATGAATCACCGATAGGGATACACGTGTCCCCCCAAATGCCGAACCCGCCACCCACCGACCTCCCCTGCCTGGCTGTCTGGGTTGCCCCCAACATGACTTTGGTTGCCTTGCTGCACGCGTCAAACTCGCACTGATCATCTGTTGTGCATAAGCTAATGTAAACGTTTTGGGGCTACTCTCTCACATTGACCCACCGTCACCACCTCCCACTGAGGCCAAAGTCTGTTCTTTATATGTCTGTTACTTCTTTGCTGCCCTGCATGTTGGATGTTCAGCACCACGTACAAGGTCCTCAACTCCATATATTTGTGTGAACGGACAGTGTTTGTCTTTCTCTTTCTGACTTACTTCACGCGGTATAGTAGGCTCCACGTTCATTCCATCTCATTAGAACTGACATGGACACTTTCCATGTTAGTGCTGTGTAAGACACCGCTGTGTATGTGTACTCCAACTTCCTTATCCCTTCATCTGCTGATGGACACGTAGGCTGCTTCCACGTCCTAGCTATTGTAAATAGTTCTACGCTGAAGACTGGGATACCTGTTTTTTACTCTGTGCTTCTAGGGCATGTAAACGTTCACAGACACACCCCCCTGGGAACTGACTTGAAAGAATCAAGCTGTCTTTAGAGTTTCCGGGGAGGGTAAGTGTACATATCTCTGTCTCTCTGTTTTGAAAGGAACCCGATCCCCCCAGCTTTTGAGACACTTAACGATGGCGTGCCCCCCTTCACCTAAAACAGAAAACCGAAGAAGCTGCTTCACGTGAAGACCAATGGCCAGCATAGTTCTCTTGGACGGGAAAGTAGTGAAGAGTGGTCTGGTGCTGAAGTGGATCGACAGTGAGACACCAGTAACCCTGAATTCACTGCAAAGGAAAAATAAAAAGCATCAGCTGCATGCGTGCGTGTATTGTTTGGGCAGGTCCTCAGGACAAACACTTCAGCTGCATGTATGAGTGTCAGTTCACCGCGTGGGAATTACCAGTCTGTGGAGATTCATAGAGGGGGCTAAGTCGTATGTTGGGGTTGTGTCAGGGGGTGACGTTCTTCCTGTGGGGTGGGGGTTGGGGAGGACGGAGAAGGAAGATGAGGGGCCTATTGACTGTGGGTCTGGCAATTTTACAAGGGAAATGTGGCTGTTCGTGGAAAGGGTCTGGTGAACAAGGGCCAGAGATTGAAACAGTGGAATGCAATTCTGTTGGAAGGTGGTGGCCCAGGTATCTTCTCTGTTGCCTATCATCAGACACTTTAATAAGGGTACAGAACAAAGGAAAAGCCTTATCATTGAACTCGCTATGAACCTCGAAGGCCACATGTGTATGAGTGTGTATATGAGTGCACGGTCAGCTTTGCTGAGAGTCTGCTTCCCAGAGCTAGGGTTCCAGGTAACATCTTAGGGCATTGTGTATAAGGTATATGGAGGGGGGCTGTGGCCTAGGGAGAAAGTGAGGGGTGGGAAGGCAGTGAGGATACTAGTTTCTGGCAAAGGTGACCAGGGGAAAAGAGAAATTGCAAGGAATCAGATAAAGGAAAACAGATCCCGTCGTAGATGTTAGAGCTCATGTGAACTCTGTTATTTTTTCCAAGAACTCAGCTTCGGTATAGCGTGTCCAGGGGCAGAAGTGAGGGGAAAGAGGCTGTTAGGGTGAGCCTATGCAGCCATGTGGTCTGTGTCCCATGCTGCTGCTGCTGCTGCTGCAGCTCAGGGGTCAATATCCCTTTTTCCAGGAAGGCTTAAGGTCTTTGCCCAAGGCCCTCTGTCAGGCCAAGCTGTAGAAAAAGCATTTTTTCTCACCAGCCCTCTGGTGACAGTTTCTCTTCCTTGTGGAATGGCTCAGCACAGAATGTTTTCAACCACAAAGGAGCTGTCCTTCATCTAGGGCTTTGCCACTACTGTGTGGGCCAAGGGCCAGTGGGAACAGCTGGAGCATATGGAGCTCACTGAGGGACTGGTCGGCACTTAGGGCGGTCCTTCTGAAGTAGATGACTGCTTTCTGGAATCGCGTCCACCTCTGGATTGAGCAAAAGACAGACTGGCACAAATGGAGTAGGCAGAGTTCAACGTCTGTCCCCCCACTGTTGTCCTCTCATCCCAGATAGAAGGGCTCCACCGTGGGCATGCCTGAGGGTGATGTCCCACATGAAGTTCTGTCTCGCATGAAGTTCTCACTCTACAACTTTTCTCCCTGAAGCAGCATCTCTTTTGAGGGCAAAGGGTAAAGTTCACAGGTTTTATGGATGTCCTCTTCACGGTGCCCTGCATGAGATCTCCTGCCCAGGGCCAGCTTTTGCATTTGACCATGTACACCCCAGCTTTGCCCCTTCTCCAGAGACGCATCTACAGCGCTAGAAGGCAAGGCTTGGCCGTCTCTGGGTGCTTTCTGAACAAGCAGCCCAGGAGACACTGGAAACATGTCTTCTTACTTTCTGAATCTGTCAACGTCCAAGAATCCGTGGGGCTCCGGCAGGCTGGTACCTGTCTTTCCCAGTCCTAGTTCAAAACAAAACAAAGCAGAAACTATGGTGTGATAACTCGACAGCGGGTGTGAGATGGCATACTGGGGCATGGTTTTCGGGACCTTAGACTGGGCTCATTCTAGGGACTGCATGGCATTTACCCACATTCAGAAGTTTCCGTAAGGCATTGCAAAGAAGTTAAAGACAAGAAAAGTTTAGGACAGGGTCCCCCAGTGCCTAATATTTCCTGCCAGTGCTTCAGGACCAGGGTTGGCATTAGCTCTAACCTGTCCTCGAGTGGAGTGCAGAGATAGTCTTCGTTGACTGGATGGTCATCCTCTGGAGACTTGCCGTGACTTGTGTCCCAGGCTCTCTAGGGCTTTCACTTGGGCCCTAAAGGCTAGGTGCTCTTAGAGTTGACTGCACACTTGGATGTGTCATGTAAGGTTTTCTTCCGCCGAATATCGATGCGTGTGAGACTCGCCGGTTTAGTGATGAATTCACGCGCATTCTGGCTCAACCAGCCTGAGCTGCATTTGCTTCCTGTGCCCTGGATGTGTTCATGTTTTCCTCTGTTTACAATGAAGACTGGGTGTCTCCATTGTGTTTGCCCATGAATGTGAGTTGATGTTTCTTCCTGTGGGTCTGCCTATGCCTCCTGTCCTCTTTCATGTTGTACCCATGCTTGTGCCATTATGCACAGCTCTGCTGCCATATCTATCTGAGTTCTTGCACGTCCCTATTCAACCTACATGCGTGGTGTTGCTCGTATTTACTCCTTCTTTGGTTAAGTTTGCGTATCTTTGTTAGACTGCATGTGAATTGGACCTATTCTTTCCTTCCTGGATCAAATGCTTCCAACATCTTGAACTGTGACTTTTTGAAAGACTTCCATGATATTTGTGCACATCAAGAAATGCTTTATCACAGGAATAGTTAACAGTGACCCACATGTGGAAACAAGAATACCCACACACTTACAGTAATGCCTGACGTGCAGGAATATCACTCATTGCAGGGAGAATATTGATTAGGATCACAGAGGGCAAAGATGTTGCAGGAATGCATATGTCAGGAAATGTTTTTTTTTTTCTCTGTCAGGAACGGTTTGGGGTTGACTTGTTAAGTGTTCTATAAACAGCACCGCACGGTTGAAATACACTAACGTTTACCCCTACCCATGTGTCCTTGTGTTGATCATTCAACTGGCATTGCCCATGCAGAATTTCTTCATGATTGTCAGTAAATCATCACCCAGGTGATAGGAATTGGGGCTTGCCTTTCTGTACAGAGAAAGTTGTGAAAGAGTTCTTGTCCTCAGTGACCTTCTATAGCCTAGGGAAAAGGCGGTGCGAGATCAATTTCAAGTTCAAAGTCCCTTGCTATTTCTGTGTCGTTTCTGGAAGGAAAGCCCAGGGAATGGAATCACACCAACCCGACTGGCACGGTGAACCAGTCCAAGGCAACAGGAGTAGAGAACACAGGCACAGGTCACTCCGCTGTCCACAGTGAGGACTTCCAACCCTGCCAACCTCTTTGGATATCAGTCCCACTCATGAGCCATTCCCATTCACCTTCCACGATATACCATAGAAGTAGAAGAGGACACTGACTTGATCAATTAGCGAGTGAAAACATCAACCGGGGCAAAAAAAAAAAAAAAAGAGCGGTGCTTACCACAGTGCATTCACCTGGATCAGTAAACCAAAGTTCCGCATGTGTGCAAGTTGCTTTTCAGAATTGTTGGTGTGTGAGTGTGTGAGTGTGTGTATGAGTGTGTGTGTGCGTGCACGCGCGTGCAAACACATGTGCGCTGGGCAAAATGTGTGTGTGAACTCTCTGAACTGGCCTGGCTGGGGGATGGAAGAATGCACACTGAAAACATGAAAGAGCTTGTGTAAAGTACGACGATCTTGGGGCGGCAGAAACACTGGAGAAAAGCCCTGGAGGAAAGCCCAGGGATCTCACCCACGGAGCAAGCTGTACATGTAAACAGGCATGTAAGTGTAAACACGGATCCCTGAGGAGAAAGGAGAGGCAGGCCAAAAGCACCTGAGGCAAGTCAGGGAGGATGCTAAGGAGCAGAGCCAGAGTGGGCCAGACTCCCCGGCACAGAAGAGGGGCTACGCACAGCCCTTAGGACACCCGGCCACAAAGGGTTTTCTGTCCTCAGGTGAAGGAGCATTCTTTCCCCGACATGACCAGCCATATGAACACAGCTTGCCCTTTTCTCTAAGGTTTGGGAACTGTAGCAGCACTTAGCGCTGCTACGTGCAGCCTTTGCCAGTTTGAAACATCACTCCTTAAAAGGGTGTCCTAGGTTGATCCTCTCACCTGTCCCAGTCCCACAGGCCTGGGCTGATGGGGTAGGCTGGCGTGTGTTCTCACCTGGGGGCTGGATGAGAACAGAGCTACTTTGAAAGCGCCTCTGTACAATAAATGGGCAGACTTCAATTCCTCTGGCACTGGTGAGTCATGGCTCTTAGCGGGACACTGTTCTTAGCATCTCCGGATTGAGAGATGTTTCGTCTCTAAATCTCTCTCTACACAGAGAAGTCCAGGTTTGTGTCACATTTGGACACGTGGGCAACAGTCTTTTATGTGAAGCGCGGAACTCGTTATTTCCCGAAAGAATACATGCATTAAGTTTTCTGCCAAGAAATGTGGCATTCTCTCTGTTTCACCTGTGAAAATCTCACCACAAACTTCCCAAAAGGGAAATGGAATTCTCTATATGTTATATGAATCATGGGTGCACGTGTTATTTGCCGGCATGAAATTTGGAATTCTGTGTATTTCCCGTATGAAAACTTGGGTGCTGACTTTTGCACATGAAATCTGGAATGTCGTGTATTAAACTTAGGAACATCAGGCCACTGATTTTAGCACACAAAATACGGAATTTTGATGACTTTACGTATGTAATCCGGGGCACTGATTTTTCCTCTGTTGAGTACAGATTTCCTTACATGTCTTTATCTTTCCTCTGTAAGAAAATCGTGGCAGAGACTTAGTCCATGAGCTAATGAACTGTTTATATTTCATGTAGGAGAATCTGGGTCGTAATTTTCCTACATGAAACATGCAGTTCTCTGTATTTAATGAATGAACATCCGGGCACCGATTTTCCTGCCTTGAATATGGGTTTCTCTACGTCGGCATTTGAAACTCCAGGCACGGAGCTTTTCCCCGTGAAATATGAAATTCTGGTATTTCACGTTGAATTGGGCATAAACAAGGTAACACGAAATACGGAATTTTTCATCTTTCTCATTTGAAAATCTGTGTGCTGACTTGCGTTATGAGTTACAGAACACTGTATATGTAACAACTGAAAGAATTGGCCTCGATTTTCCTACACAAAATATGGAATTTTCTATTTCATACATAAAGTGATTTTCACGCTTGAGGTATGAAGTCACTGTCAATGAAAACACAAAGTCAATCCTTGTTCAAGGTGATGAACAGGTAAGTCAAAAACCTTGAGCATGTGACCACACCTGAAAGGGGAACCCTGAATGTTCTGAAACTCTGAGACTGGATAAAACCTGGTCTTTTATGCAAAATGGGGGGACAGAAGTACTAACTAAGAGCCCTAACCCCAAGACCTGGATGTTTCCTCTTTAGCCACACTCACTCTTGAGCAGGGTTGCTTTAAAAAGCCACATGTAAGAACAATCAGTCTGGGGACAGCGGACAGCCGTGGTCAGCCGGCCTGGTGTGAATTCACAAGCAAGCTCTAAGGCAGGTCAAGTGTGGATTCTAGATCCTGGCTGCTACCATTCAAAATGCCAATTAGACATTCACGGATTATGTGACCCCGGACAACCTGTTTGACCTGGCCAGATCTCAGTGTGCTCATCTGTAACATGGGAGTGAGGACGTCCCTGAAACCCCACTGGTTGAGACCTAGCCTTCCAATGTGGGGGGTACGGTTTTGATTCCCTACTCAGGGAGATAAGATTCCCCAAGCCTTGTAGTCAACGACACCAAAACGTTTTGAAAGAAGGAAAGTACAGCAATATTACAACAAATTCAATAAAGACCTTACAAATTGTCCACACTAAACAAAAGTGTTACTGATATGAAGCCCAATGAGACATTAGGCTTTCTCTCAAAAGACATTAGGTGTTCACTCAAAAACCCGCTTTCATTCTACAGCTGTCTAGCAACTCCTGTTCTAGGCCCCAGCAGGGAGCAGAAGGGACTCCCCAGAGAGCTGCAATTCTGGTGGTGATTTTCACTCCCCGGGTTCTCCAGACATGAACCTGCACATCACTCCAGAGCACCCTCATCCGACAGCAAGCTTTACTTGCCCGGATTAGACAGTGAGCATGAAAGCACTCGGCAAATTAAGAGAGAAGTAGAGAGGAGGGCTGGGGTGGTGGACGGGACGCTTTGGGAATCTGGGATTACCAGGTGCAAACTCTTATACGTAAAATAAACAACAAGGTCCTCCTGTGTAGCACAGGGAACGACAATCAATATCCTGTGGTAAGCCATAATGGAAAGGAATATGAAAAAGTATGCGTGTATATAACTGAATCATTGTCTTGTACCGTCGAAATTAATACACCCTTCTACATCACCTATACTTCAATAAAATAAATTTTAAAAGACAGAAGACAGAACCTAAATGGAGAGTGTGCCCACAAGTGAACACAGAGCAGGCAAGCCTGGCCACCACATCCCTAACAAGGACCAGGCCAAGAGAACAGGCGAGTTGGGGAGGGATTCCACCACTTCCTGGTCCCCTTTAATTCCTGGAAAGACCCAAAGCTGGGCTTCCCCAATCCAACCACGGGCACTCACTCTGCTAGCGTACTCGGCGGTGCCTGCAGCGACATCAGCTGAAGCGGTGGCGATGGGCGCGCTGACCGAAGATGCAAGGGTGCTCGTGGGTCCTGAGCTGGGGACCAGGGGCGACGAATCCGTGTTGGTCACCAGGGTGATGGTGGAGGTTGATGGCTTCTGTGTGATCTCGTTCTGCTGGACACCTGAAAAAGCAAATGTGCTTGGTCTCCCCACCGCCTGGGGAAGGCTGTCCCAGCTCCAAGCGGCGGTGGGAGCAGGGCCCAATCCACACTCTTCGAGTTTCTCTGCTTTCAAGGGAAAACGACTCTCACCTTAGCCAAATTTGAGCAAGGCTCCACGGAGCCCTTTCTCAGTAAGGCCTGCACCTGGGTCTTTAAGTTTCCAACAGCTCAAGGCTGCATGCCTTGGATGACCCCCACCCCTTTAAAGTCCCCACCTACGAAAACTCAAGGCTGCCAATAGAAGTGACTATGTGCTCCACTCAACACTTAAGGATAGGGCCCGTTGCCCAGTCTCTACGGGAGGGCAGAAAGCCCGCCTTTAAGAGGTAACAGGGTTAGCAAACCCAGATATTCCGCATGGACCAACACCCCCTGCGCACGTTCTGTCAAACTGTCATTTTCTGACTCTATAGACTTCCCATGATTCCCCTTGCCTATTCCCAAATTCTCCCTTTAAAACCCCAGTTCCTTGTGTACACATTGGTGTTGGTGTCAGTTCATGCTGGGCATTTGGCCATCCTGCAATAGTAAATAGAGGACTAAAATCTATCCAAAGCAATCGATAGGGTCAGTGTAGTCCCTATAAAGCTACGAGCAGTATTTGTCAGAGCACTAGGACCAGTCATTTCACAATTGGTATGGAAATCCAAAACACCTGGAAGAGCCAAAGCAATCTTGACAAAGAAGAATGGAACTGCAGGAATCAGCCTGCCTAACTTCAAGCTATACTACAAAGCCACAGTCATCAATGCAGTATGGTACTGGCACAAAGACAGAAACATAAGTCAATGGAACAAAAGAGAAAGCCCAGAGATACATATCCGCACCTACGGACACCTTATCTTTGACAAAGCAGACGAGGATGTACAATGCAGAAAAGACAATCTCTTCAGCAAGGGGCGCTGGGAAAACTGGGCAACCACGCATAAAAGAATGAAACTACAACACTTGCTAACACCGCACACAAAATATAAACTCAAAATGGATCGAAGATCTAAACATGAGACCGCAAACGATTACACTGCTGGAGGAAAATATAGGCAAAACACTCTCTGGTGTAAAGCACAGTAGGATCCTCTCTGGCGAACCTCCCAGAATAATGGGAATAAAAGCAAAACTAAAACAAATGGGACCTACTTAAACTTAAAAGCTTATGCTCAATAAAGGAAACTACAAGCAAAGTGAAAAGACAGCATTCAGAATGGGGGCAAATAATAGCAAATGAAGCAACTCGTACAGAATTAATCTAAAAAATATACAAGCAACTCCTGCACTCAATTCCAGAAAAGTAGGCGACCCAGGCCAAAATAAAAAAATAATAATAATCATGGGCCAAAGAAGTAAACAGACATTTCTCCAAAAAAGAAATACAGATGGCTATCAAACACATGAAAAGATGCGCAACATCCCTTACTATCAGGGAACCGCAAATCGAAACCACAACGAGGTACCATCTCAGGCCGGTCAGAATGGCTGTTGTCCAAAATCTACAGACAATAAATGTTTGAGAGGGGGCAGAGAAAAAAAGAAACCCTCTCACACTGTCTGTGTGAATTTCAAACTAGCACAGCCACTATGGGAACAACGTACAGACTGCTCAAAAACCTGGAATTAGAACTGCCATACAACCCAGCAATCCCTCTGCTGGGCATACACACCGAAGAAACCAGAATTAAAAGACTCTCGTGCCCCAGTGTTCGTCGCGGCTCTCTTTACAACAGATAGGACGTGGAAGCAGCCTAGATGTCCATGGGCAGACGAACTGGAGACGAAAGCCGGGGTAGATATAGACAGTAGAATATTACTCAGCTCTTAAAAAGAATGCATTTGAATCAGTTCTAATGAGCTGGACGCAAGTGGAGCCTCTTATGCAGAGAAAAGTCAGTCAGAAGGAAAAACCCACGCATATATATGGAATTGAGACAGATGGAATTAACAGTGACCCTATATGCGAGACAGCAAAAGAGACACAGATGTAAAGAACAGATTTCGGGACTCTGTAGGAGAAGGCAAGGGTGCGATGGTTTGAGAGAATAGCATTGAAACATGTATATTATCACATACGAAATACATCGCCAGGCCAGGTTCGATGCACGAGACAGGGAGCTCAGGGCTGGTGCACTGGGATGACCCTGAGGGATGGGATGGGGAGTGAGAATCAGGACGGGGAACGCATGTACACGGCTGATTCGTGTGAACGTATGGCAAAAAGCACCACAATAATGTCAAGTAACTCACCTCCAATTAAACTAAACTTTTTAAAAAACGTACAGGATAACAAAGAGCGAGCAGAAAATACTTTAAACGAGTGAGAATAAAAACACAGCGTATCAGAATTCGTGAGATGCAGATCTAGACGTGCTTATAATTTTAAATGCTTGTATTAGAAAAGAATAAAAGCCTAAGCCAGTGGAAAGAGAAACGGCAAACTCCGTCAAGGCTTTCAGCAAAGGCCACATAGAGGAAACGTGAGGGAGGGGTGTGATTAGCCGGTGCAAACTTCTTGCTGTCACATCTTGTGTTCTTGAGGTGAGCTGGTGGCCAGCTAACTGTGTCCTGCAATCCTCAAGGGAAACAAGTATGATTCCCTATCCCCTGAAAGGAGATTCCCCAGATTGACTTTCACCCTCCAAGGTCCTGGTTGCGAGAAGGGGGTCCCCGTATAGCCTGGTAGTCCCAGCTGGAAGAGGCAGGTCTCAGTTCTCTGTGCCCTCCTCTTACCAAGGCCCCCACACACTGCCCGGCCACCTGCCATGAGGGAGCCAGGTACCCAGCACGCAGCTGACCCTCAGCCTCCTCCGTCTACCCAAATGGGGAGCTCGGTCCTGTAGACTGTGACCCATGGACATTGCCACAACCATTCGGACATGGAGGTGGGCATGGGACACGGTGGCCGTTGCTTTGAAACCTGGGCCAGGCCGCTGAGTGGCTCCAGCAAGGCCTCCGGGACTCTGCAAGACACAGCCTGTCCTCACGCTTGTCCAAGCGCCACAGTTCATTACCCAGCCCAAGGCCCAAGGGCCTGGAAGGCCCTGTGGGAAGGCTTTGATATCTCTCTCAGTGCATTCAGCTGAGAGGCTTTCTGTTGGTGGTGTTGGGTTTGCGAACTTCCCTAATGGTCTTGGGCTGAGGCCTGCAGCTCCGTTTTCCATCCTGCCTCTTTTACAGTGTCTTCCTGGATGAGCTGAGTCAACCTGTGACTAAAAGATGGTAACGTGGACCATCGGGGGCCATTTCCACTGGCCCGATGACCACATCCTACTCTCTTTCTATAACGCAGGGCTTTCAACGTGACAATGTCGTGTGATGTAAAAGCCTTCATCTTCCTCGAACTCAAGTATTTAACTCAGCATACTCTCCTCAAGAACATGTACTGCAAACGGGGCTACCATTTATTTTTTCACTGCCGGAATTATACTGGACATGTGATGTACTTCCAACCATTATTTTGGGGCCATAGTCACGTTACAGTGTTTCTTTGGTTTCTGCTGTGCGTGAATCAAGTTTTAGCTGTACGTGTATCCCGTCAATTTTGGATTTCCTTCCCATTTAGGCCACCACAGAGCAGTCGAGTCCCTTTCTTCTTTCACTTTTCTTTTTATTAAATTTAACTGGGGGTTAATTATGATACAATATTGTAATGGCTTCTGCCATGCATCAACATTAATAAGCCATAAGTACACAGGGGTCCCAGCTATCCTGGAGCCGCTCCCACATCCCTGCCTACGCTATTCTTCGGGATTGCTCCAGAGCACTTGCTCTGCATTCCCTGATTCATGCAGATGAAAACCAGAAAGATGATTTTTCTGCATAAAATATGCAATTGTCCTTCTTTCACATGTGAGAACATGGGTGCAGAGGTTTCTACCTGAAATAGGAAATCGGTATTTCATGTATGAAAATCGACTTGCATCATTTTCTTCATCATATGTGGAATCTTGTGTCTCCCAGACGTATATCTGTGCACACGTTTTCCTACATGAGTGGGGAATTCTATATATTTTACATATGAAAAGTTGAGCCTACAATTCCCTTCTTGAATCCTGAAATTGTATACATTTCGTATATGAAGATCTCAATAAAATTTTACTGACATGAAGTGTGAAATTAAGATCTGGCAAACCAATATGGAATTGGAATTATCTCTATTTCATAAATGAAATTCTGGGCACCACTGTTTCTTCGTGAAATGCTTAACTTCTTGTATTTCTCATGTATAAATCAAGGACTGTCCACCATGAAATAAGGAGTTCTCTATACTTCCTGTATCCAAATCTAGGCATGATTCTCCCTCATGGAAGATGGACTTCTCTATATTTCACATCTGAAGATCAGAATGAACATTTTCCCGTTAGAAATAAAGACATCTATGCATTTCATGCGATCCACTGGTTCTTCAGTCTCTGAAACACCTGTTGGCATTTGTGGCTCTGTGTGTTGCACGCATGTGTGTACTTGTGTCACGTGTTTGTGTGTGTTTGTGGGGGGGGGTGTGGTGGGTCTGTGCGTGTGTCAGGACTAAGGGAGGTAGGTGCTCAGTGTGAAACAGCAGACATCCTAGGAGAAAGAGCGTGAGCAGTGGAAACTGTCCAGGCACTTAACCTGAGTGTGCCCACCTGAGCTAGGCGGCCCGGACGTAGGAGTAACTAATGGTCAGGAGGAGCACTTTGGTCCACTTGAAACACTTGCAGGAACAGTTCTGTGCCTCTGGCAAGTGCATCTGCAGGCGCACATCCTTAGCTACGTGGGCGCCTGCTCTAAGCCACGGGCCGGGGGAAAGGCCGAGGGCAGACAGACCGTAGGCCAGGGGCTCCAGGCTGGTTGGGCTTGGGGCTGCATCGTGGGGCTTGGACAGCTAGCCGAGGAAAGTGCTCTGCCTCTTCCTCAGAGGAGGGCTGGCATTCCTGACAACTGCTCAAGCCTAAGGCACAAGTTTAGCCGTGACTCTGCAGCAGGTGCACATGGGTGAGGTCGGCGTAAGCCCGCCCCCACCCGGGCCCCCGCCCCGCTTCCCCATCCCCCTCCACCGCGCACTCCTCCCCCAAACCCCCCTACCCTGCCCGCCTCCCTCCTACTCCCCCCACGCCCACCCCGTGGCTTGCGGTTTGGATCGGAGGAGAGCAACTCTGTCCCTGAGGTACCCAGGAACCCTGTCTTCCTGAGTGGGTCCCTGAGCACACGGGCCCGCTGCCCCAGGGGCAACTTCAAGCTTGAGGACTGTTGCAGCTTCAGGTGGCCCTGGCTCTCCCAGTCGCTGCTCGGGCGCGGCTGCACTGCTAGGCAGGCAAAAGGCTTGCCAGGACACGCCCACTTTGCGCTGGGCCGACATTGGCCGCCTGTCACAGGCTGGCAGAGGGCCCAGGATTCCAAGGGGCGTGTCCCAGGAGCGAACCGCTTTAGACTCCATTTGATTGGTTCTGGGATGAGGTCAGGAGGTCAGGGTGGAGAGTTCAGCCCCTTCCCGTCGCCATAGTAGGCGGGCCTGGTGGCAGAGGGTTCTGCGCATGCGTCTCTCCCTTTCGCCGTTCCCTGGCTCTTGCCCAGTAACCCGTCGGGAGTAGGACCACGTAGACTGCGGCCGGCGGGCGGCCCGTGAGGGCCGTCTGCCGTGCTCTAGCGTCCAGCTTGTTTGCAGTTCCGGGCTTCGGCGAGAATACCATGGAGAGTGAGACGGGGCCAGAGGAAGGCGGCAGCACTCCGGGATCCTGGATCTTAGTTGTGAGCCCGGGTCTTCATGAGGGAGGGGCCCTGGGGCCTACCAGCTCCGTGTGGGCGGCAGAGGCGATGCAGGCCGCAGGTGGTGCGCCAGGCGAGGAGGCCGCCCTCTTCTGGGTGGAGGCAGTGGAGGAAGGTGCGGCTGTGGAGGAGGGAGAGGTGGCGGGACCCGGGCAGGAGTTCCAGCTGCTGGTGTTGGACGTCATGGAGGAGGTGGAGGTGGTGGCATACGAGGAGCAGGAGCAGGTGTCCTCGGAGGAGCATGTCCACGACCATCCAAGGCCCGGAGCCCTGAGTGACCGGCCTGCACTGGAGGCGCTGGCGGCCCTGCAGCTGGAGCTGGAGCCCGTGAATCAGAAAGCCCAAAGGGCGCATGCTCGCCTGAAACATAAGACCAGTCAGCGGCGGAAGGTGCATCTAGAACACAGAAGCGCCATCATCCAGGGCATCCGTGGCTTCTGGGTCGAAGTTGTATCCCTTGGTGTGGTGCTTGTGAGTTTTGTGTTTGTTTGTTTGTTTAAGCCGGGCTATGGCAGGAACAGTTTACAGATCTGGCAGTTCTGGTACCGTATTTACTTTTCTGGATGGTGGGTATTGGTTACCGTCCTGCATATCTGTTCCTGATCGTAGGTGTGATGTCCTTGCTGTTCTGGCTAGCCCAAATTGATAGTTGGGCTATACTTTGAGAGGTCCCTATCAGAATTGTCATTAGCACCAGGGTCTCTTCGGAGAGAAGGCTTGTCTGGAATGGGGGAGGGGTGGGGAAGTGTAAGTGGTCGTACGGGTTCTAGCTAGGAGTGCTTGTTTTCCCGAAGTAAGCTAACTTTCAAGGGGCTGAGATGAAGCTTATCCGGTTAGGAAGAGCACCTCCTCGTGGTAGGGCATTCATGGGCACAGCCTTGGACCTTGTGCGGCATTCATATAGCCCCGCGTGAACCGAAATGTGACGAGTTAACCAGTAGCAAGTTGAAGTCAAACAGGGAGGGCCATTCTACTCTTCAGGCTAGCTTTGTTCTTCCAGCACTTTTACCTCTAGCATCTAGAGGCTCCTTGACCTAAAGCAGTTTATGAACCACCCCCAAATGTCAGTTTTGATGAGCAAGCAAGATGCAGACATGCTTCACTTCATGACCAACTTGGAGGTCAGGCAGGGGACACTGATGATTGTGGAGGGGAGGTGACTGGGGAGGGGAGAGGGCATGGTCTATCCCTAACACAGGAAAGGACAGCTCTTCTGTAAAGAGGTTTCACACCCACCCCACCCCGCACACTTTGTCCTGGCAGGTGGAGGAATTCAGGCATCCCACTCGTCACTGCAAGATCACATTGTCCTTTCGGAGGAATAGGTATTTCCAGAATGAAGTGATTGTCAAGGAGTACCTGATGAAGGTCACTGGTGAGAAGCTGCTCCCTGGATCTTGGGTGGGGGCGGGGGTGGGTAGGGGTGGCGGGCGGTGGCCCGGTGGTTGGGGGCAGAAAAGTCTAGGTTGAATCGAAAAGTGATTTAGGTCTTTCTCCCAAACTGCTTTTCCTGCAGGATACCACGCATCTCGTTCCACTCCAGTTCAGTGGCACCAGGGCTTTGAATGGAAGGCATACAGGCGCAGGCACCACGACAGCAGCGTTAACTTCTTCAACTGGTTCTTTGACCACAATTTCACAGGATCTGACTGGATTGCTGAGGTGGGGTCCCACGTGGCCACTGGGCCAGAACTGGTGACTTATGTCGGAGTTGTTGGCCGTGCACGGGAGGGCTCATGGTCTGGCCAGGCCTGTGCTGACCTTGCTCATTTCCCTGGCAGATCATCATAAGGGATCTGTGGCCCAATCCTTTGCAGTACTATGTGAGGAGGAAGGCTGCACCACAAAAGGTACCAGGAGGACGAGAGGTGAGGCGCCCAGGGGCCGAGCACTGGCATAAGTGTTGTCAAAAACTTGGGTCATTTATTCCACTTGTGAAGACAGTGAGACTCCGTGGAGTACAGAGTGACACCAGGGCATGAGGGAATCAGCAAGGGACAGCAAGGGTAGAGAACTGGGGTGAAGAACAGGTTCTAAGTAGAGAAGCTTGAGGTGGATGAAGTGGCCTGGACAGGCCAAAGCCACTGCAGTTTATATCTGAGGCAGCTGCACATGGCTGAACCGTCATTCCATGGCCAACAAGTCCAGCCTCAGGCTGCTCTTAAATTGGGACCCACCTGCTCTTCCTCATGAAGTCCCATTTCCAAAAAGGCCTGTGAGTCTCCTTTGTGCAAGGCGGTTCCCCCAGTGACCCATCATTTGATTCGATTCTGATCACCACACTCGTTTTGGTTTTTAATTTGCGTTTGCATCTTTTTCCTGCCACCCTCATTCTGAGCATACTGACCACTCTGCAGGATTATGGAGAATCCTCTTTTATTTATTTTAACTGGAGGATTATGACTTTACAATACCGTGACAGGTTTTGCTGTACATGGGCCAACATGAATCACCGATAGGGATACACGTGTCCCCCCAAATGCCGAACCCGCCACCCACCGACCTCCCCTGCCTGGCTGTCTGGGTTGCCCCCAACATGACTTTGGTTGCCTTGCTGCACGCGTCAAACTCGCACTGATCATCTGTTGTGCATAAGCTAATGTAAACGTTTTGGGGCTACTCTCTCACATTGACCCACCGTCACCACCTCCCACTGAGGCCAAAGTCTGTTCTTTATATGTCTGTTACTTCTTTGCTGCCCTGCATGTTGGATGTTCAGCACCACGTACAAGGTCCTCAACTCCATATATTTGTGTGAACGGACAGTGTTTGTCTTTCTCTTTCTGACTTACTTCACGCGGTATAGTAGGCTCCACGTTCATTCCATCTCATTAGAACTGACATGGACACTTTCCATGTTAGTGCTGTGTAAGACACCGCTGTGTATGTGTACTCCAACTTCCTTATCCCTTCATCTGCTGATGGACACGTAGGCTGCTTCCACGTCCTAGCTATTGTAAATAGTTCTACGCTGAAGACTGGGATACCTGTTTTTTACTCTGTGCTTCTAGGGCATGTAAACGTTCACAGACACACCCCCCTGGGAACTGACTTGAAAGAATCAAGCTGTCTTTAGAGTTTCCGGGGAGGGTAAGTGTACATATCTCTGTCTCTCTGTTTTGAAAGGAACCCGATCCCCCCAGCTTTTGAGACACTTAACGATGGCGTGCCCCCCTTCACCTAAAACAGAAAACCGAAGAAGCTGCTTCACGTGAAGACCAATGGCCAGCATAGTTCTCTTGGACGGGAAAGTAGTGAAGAGTGGTCTGGTGCTGAAGTGGATCGACAGTGAGACACCAGTAACCCTGAATTCACTGCAAAGGAAAAATAAAAAGCATCAGCTGCATGCGTGCGTGTATTGTTTGGGCAGGTCCTCAGGACAAACACTTCAGCTGCATGTATGAGTGTCAGTTCACCGCGTGGGAATTACCAGTCTGTGGAGATTCATAGAGGGGGCTAAGTCGTATGTTGGGGTTGTGTCAGGGGGTGACGTTCTTCCTGTGGGGTGGGGGTTGGGGAGGACGGAGAAGGAAGATGAGGGGCCTATTGACTGTGGGTCTGGCAATTTTACAAGGGAAATGTGGCTGTTCGTGGAAAGGGTCTGGTGAACAAGGGCCAGAGATTGAAACAGTGGAATGCAATTCTGTTGGAAGGTGGTGGCCCAGGTATCTTCTCTGTTGCCTATCATCAGACACTTTAATAAGGGTACAGAACAAAGGAAAAGCCTTATCATTGAACTCGCTATGAACCTCGAAGGCCACATGTGTATGAGTGTGTATATGAGTGCACGGTCAGCTTTGCTGAGAGTCTGCTTCCCAGAGCTAGGGTTCCAGGTAACATCTTAGGGCATTGTGTATAAGGTATATGGAGGGGGGCTGTGGCCTAGGGAGAAAGTGAGGGGTGGGAAGGCAGTGAGGATACTAGTTTCTGGCAAAGGTGACCAGGGGAAAAGAGAAATTGCAAGGAATCAGATAAAGGAAAACAGATCCCGTCGTAGATGTTAGAGCTCATGTGAACTCTGTTATTTTTTCCAAGAACTCAGCTTCGGTATAGCGTGTCCAGGGGCAGAAGTGAGGGGAAAGAGGCTGTTAGGGTGAGCCTATGCAGCCATGTGGTCTGTGTCCCATGCTGCTGCTGCTGCTGCTGCAGCTCAGGGGTCAATATCCCTTTTTCCAGGAAGGCTTAAGGTCTTTGCCCAAGGCCCTCTGTCAGGCCAAGCTGTAGAAAAAGCATTTTTTCTCACCAGCCCTCTGGTGACAGTTTCTCTTCCTTGTGGAATGGCTCAGCACAGAATGTTTTCAACCACAAAGGAGCTGTCCTTCATCTAGGGCTTTGCCACTACTGTGTGGGCCAAGGGCCAGTGGGAACAGCTGGAGCATATGGAGCTCACTGAGGGACTGGTCGGCACTTAGGGCGGTCCTTCTGAAGTAGATGACTGCTTTCTGGAATCGCGTCCACCTCTGGATTGAGCAAAAGACAGACTGGCACAAATGGAGTAGGCAGAGTTCAACGTCTGTCCCCCCACTGTTGTCCTCTCATCCCAGATAGAAGGGCTCCACCGTGGGCATGCCTGAGGGTGATGTCCCACATGAAGTTCTGTCTCGCATGAAGTTCTCACTCTACAACTTTTCTCCCTGAAGCAGCATCTCTTTTGAGGGCAAAGGGTAAAGTTCACAGGTTTTATGGATGTCCTCTTCACGGTGCCCTGCATGAGATCTCCTGCCCAGGGCCAGCTTTTGCATTTGACCATGTACACCCCAGCTTTGCCCCTTCTCCAGAGACGCATCTACAGCGCTAGAAGGCAAGGCTTGGCCGTCTCTGGGTGCTTTCTGAACAAGCAGCCCAGGAGACACTGGAAACATGTCTTCTTACTTTCTGAATCTGTCAACGTCCAAGAATCCGTGGGGCTCCGGCAGGCTGGTACCTGTCTTTCCCAGTCCTAGTTCAAAACAAAACAAAGCAGAAGCTATGGTGTGATAACTCGACAGCGGGTGTGAGATGGCATACTGGGGCATGGTTTTCGGGACCTTAGACTGGGCTCATTCTAGGGACTGCATGGCATTTACCCACATTCAGAAGTTTCCGTAAGGCATTGCAAAGAAGTTAAAGACAAGAAAAGTTTAGGACAGGGTCCCCCAGTGCCTAATATTTCCTGCCAGTGCTTCAGGACCAGGGTTGGCATTAGCTCTAACCTGTCCTCGAGTGGAGTGCAGAGATAGTCTTCGTTGACTGGATGGTCATCCTCTGGAGACTTGCCGTGACTTGTGTCCCAGGCTCTCTAGGGCTTTCACTTGGGCCCTAAAGGCTAGGTGCTCTTAGAGTTGACTGCACACTTGGATGTGTCATGTAAGGTTTTCTTCCGCCGAATATCGATGCGTGTGAGACTCGCCGGTTTAGTGATGAATTCACGCGCATTCTGGCTCAACCAGCCTGAGCTGCATTTGCTTCCTGTGCCCTGGATGTGTTCATGTTTTCCTCTGTTTACAATGAAGACTGGGTGTCTCCATTGTGTTTGCCCATGAATGTGAGTTGATGTTTCTTCCTGTGGGTCTGCCTATGCCTCCTGTCCTCTTTCATGTTGTACCCATGCTTGTGCCATTATGCACAGCTCTGCTGCCATATCTATCTGAGTTCTTGCACGTCCCTATTCAACCTACATGCGTGGTGTTGCTCGTATTTACTCCTTCTTTGGTTAAGTTTGCGTATCTTTGTTAGACTGCATGTGAATTGGACCTATTCTTTCCTTCCTGGATCAAATGCTTCCAACATCTTGAACTGTGACTTTTTGAAAGACTTCCATGATATTTGTGCACATCAAGAAATGCTTTATCACAGGAATAGTTAACAGTGACCCACATGTGGAAACAAGAATACCCACACACTTACAGTAATGCCTGACGTGCAGGAATATCACTCATTGCAGGGAGAATATTGATTAGGATCACAGAGGGCAAAGATGTTGCAGGAATGCATATGTCAGGAAATGTTTTTTTTTTTCTCTGTCAGGAACGGTTTGGGGTTGACTTGTTAAGTGTTCTATAAACAGCACCGCACGGTTGAAATACACTAACGTTTACCCCTACCCATGTGTCCTTGTGTTGATCATTCAACTGGCATTGCCCATGCAGAATTTCTTCATGATTGTCAGTAAATCATCCCCCAGGTGATAGGAATTGGGGCTTGCCTTTCTGTACAGAGAAAGTTGTGAAAGAGTTCTTGTCCTCAGTGACCTTCTATAGCCTAGGGAAAAGGCGGTGCGAGATCAATTTCAAGTTCAAAGTCCCTTGCTATTTCTGTGTCGTTTCTGGAAGGAAAGCCCAGGGAATGGAATCACACCAACCCGACTGGCACGGTGAACCAGTCCAAGGCAACAGGAGTAGAGAACACAGGCACAGGTCACTCCGCTGTCCACAGTGAGGACTTCCAACCCTGCCAACCTCTTTGGATATCAGTCCCACTCATGAGCCATTCCCATTCACCTTCCACGATATACCATAGAAGTAGAAGAGGACACTGACTTGATCAATTAGCGAGTGAAAACATCAACCGGGGCAAAAAAAAAAAAAAAAAGAGCGGTGCTTACCACAGTGCATTCACCTGGATCAGTAAACCAAAGTTCCGCATGTGTGCAAGTTGCTTTTCAGAATTGTTGGTGTGTGAGTGTGTGAGTGTGTGTATGAGTGTGTGTGTGCGTGCACGCGCGTGCAAACACATGTGCGCTGGGCAAAATGTGTGTGTGAACTCTCTGAACTGGCCTGGCTGGGGGATGGAAGAATGCACACTGAAAACATGAAAGAGCTTGTGTAAAGTACGACGATCTTGGGGCGGCAGAAACACTGGAGAAAAGCCCTGGAGGAAAGCCCAGGGATCTCACCCACGGAGCAAGCTGTACATGTAAACAGGCATGTAAGTGTAAACACGGATCCCTGAGGAGAAAGGAGAGGCAGGCCAAAAGCACCTGAGGCAAGTCAGGGAGGATGCTAAGGAGCAGAGCCAGAGTGGGCCAGACTCCCCGGCACAGAAGAGGGGCTACGCACAGCCCTTAGGACACCCGGCCACAAAGGGTTTTCTGTCCTCAGGTGAAGGAGCATTCTTTCCCCGACATGACCAGCCATATGAACACAGCTTGCCCTTTTCTCTAAGGTTTGGGAACTGTAGCAGCACTTAGCGCTGCTACGTGCAGCCTTTGCCAGTTTGAAACATCACTCCTTAAAAGGGTGTCCTAGGTTGATCCTCTCACCTGTCCCAGTCCCACAGGCCTGGGCTGATGGGGTAGGCTGGCGTGTGTTCTCACCTGGGGGCTGGATGAGAACAGAGCTACTTTGAAAGCGCCTCTGTACAATAAATGGGCAGACTTCAATTCCTCTGGCACTGGTGAGTCATGGCTCTTAGCGGGACACTGTTCTTAGCATCTCCGGATTGAGAGATGTTTCGTCTCTAAATCTCTCTCTACACAGAGAAGTCCAGGTTTGTGTCACATTTGGACACGTGGGCAACAGTCTTTTATGTGAAGCGCGGAACTCGTTATTTCCCGAAAGAATACATGCATTAAGTTTTCTGCCAAGAAATGTGGCATTCTCTCTGTTTCACCTGTGAAAATCTCACCACAAACTTCCCAAAAGGGAAATGGAATTCTCTATATGTTATATGAATCATGGGTGCACGTGTTATTTGCCGGCATGAAATTTGGAATTCTGTGTATTTCCCGTATGAAAACTTGGGTGCTGACTTTTGCACATGAAATCTGGAATGTCGTGTATTAAACTTAGGAACATCAGGCCACTGATTTTAGCACACAAAATACGGAATTTTGATGACTTTACGTATGTAATCCGGGGCACTGATTTTTCCTCTGTTGAGTACAGATTTCCTTACATGTCTTTATCTTTCCTCTGTAAGAAAATCGTGGCAGAGACTTAGTCCATGAGCTAATGAACTGTTTATATTTCATGTAGGAGAATCTGGGTCGTAATTTTCCTACATGAAACATGCAGTTCTCTGTATTTAATGAATGAACATCCGGGCACCGATTTTCCTGCCTTGAATATGGGTTTCTCTACGTCGGCATTTGAAACTCCAGGCACGGAGCTTTTCCCCGTGAAATATGAAATTCTGGTATTTCACGTTGAATTGGGCATAAACAAGGTAACACGAAATACGGAATTTTTCATCTTTCTCATTTGAAAATCTGTGTGCTGACTTGCGTTATGAGTTACAGAACACTGTATATGTAACAACTGAAAGAATTGGCCTCGATTTTCCTACACAAAATATGGAATTTTCTATTTCATACATAAAGTGATTTTCACGCTTGAGGTATGAAGTCACTGTCAATGAAAACACGAAGTCAATCCTTGTTCAAGGTGATGAACAGGTAAGTCAAAAACCTTGAGCATGTGACCACACCTGAAAGGGGAACCCTGAATGTTCTGAAACTCTGAGACTGGATAAAACCTGGTCTTTTATGCAAAATGGGGGGACAGAAGTACTAACTAAGAGCCCTAACCCCAAGACCTGGATGTTTCCTCTTTAGCCACACTCACTCTTGAGCAGGGTTGCTTTAAAAAGCCACATGTAAGAACAATCAGTCTGGGGACAGCGGACAGCCGTGGTCAGCCGGCCTGGTGTGAATTCACAAGCGAGCTCTAAGGCAGGTCAAGTGTGGATTCTAGATCCTGGCTGCTACCATTCAAAATGCCAATTAGACATTCACGGATTATGTGACCCCGGACAACCTGTTTGACCTGGCCAGATCTCAGTGTGCTCATCTGTAACATGGGAGTGAGGACGTCCCTGAAACCCCACTGGTTGAGACCTAGCCTTCCAATGTGGGGGGTACGGTTTTGATTCCCTACTCAGGGAGATAAGATTCCCCAAGCCTTGTAGTCAACGACACCAAAACGTTTTGAAAGAAGGAAAGTACAGCAATATTACAACAAATTCAATAAAGACCTTACAAATTGTCCACACTAAACAAAAGTGTTACTGATATGAAGCCCAATGAGACATTAGGCTTTCTCTCAAAAGACATTAGGTGTTCACTCAAAAACCTGCTTTCATTCTACAGCTGTCTAGCAACTCCTGTTCTAGGCCCCAGCAGGGAGCAGAAGGGACTCCCCAGAGAGCTGCAATTCTGGTGGTGATTTTCACTCCCCGAGTTCTCCAGACATGAACCTGCACATCACTCCAGAGCACCCTCATCCGACAGCAAGCTTTACTTGCCCGGATTAGACAGTGAGCATGAAAGCACTCGGCAAATTAAGAGAGAAGTAGAGAGGAGGGCTGGGGTGGTGGACGGGACGCTTTGGGAATCTGGGATTACCAGGTGCAAACTCTTATACGTAAAATAAACAACAAGGTCCTCCTGTGTAGCACAGGGAACGACAATCAATATCCTGTGGTAAGCCATAATGGAAAGGAATATGAAAAAGTATGCGTGTATATAACTGAATCATTGTCTTGTACCGTCGAAATTAATACACCCTTCTACATCACCTATACTTCAATAAAATAAATTTTAAAAGACAGAAGACAGAACCTAAATGGAGAGTGTGCCCACAAGTGAACACAGAGCAGGCAAGCCTGGCCACCACATCCCTAACAAGGACCAGGCCAAGAGAACAGGCGAGTTGGGGAGGGATTCCACCACTTCCTGGTCCCCTTTAATTCCTGGAAAGACCCAAAGCTGGGCTTCCCCAATCCAACCACGGGCACTCACTCTGCTAGCGTACTCGGCGGTGCCTGCAGCGACATCAGCTGAAGCGGTGGCGATGGGCGCGCTGACCGAAGATGCAAGGGTGCTCGTGGGTCCTGAGCTGGGGACCAGGGGCGACGAATCCGTGTTGGTCACCAGGGTGATGGTGGAGGTTGATGGCTTCTGTGTGATCTCGTTCTGCTGGACACCTGAAAAAGCAAATGTGCTTGGTCTCCCCACCGCCTGGGGAAGGCTGTCCCAGCTCCAAGCGGCGGTGGGAGCAGGGCCCAATCCACACTCTTCGAGTTTCTCTGCTTTCAAGGGAAAACGACTCTCACCTTAGCCAAATTTGAGCAAGGCTCCACGGAGCCCTTTCTCAGTAAGGCCTGCACCTGGGTCTTTAAGTTTCCAACAGCTCAAGGCTGCATGCCTTGGATGACCCCCACCCCTTTAAAGTCCCCACCTACGAAAACTCAAGGCTGCCAATAGAAGTGACTATGTGCTCCACTCAACACTTAAGGATAGGGCCCGTTGCCCAGTCTCTACGGGAGGGCAGAAAGCCCGCCTTTAAGAGGTAACAGGGTTAGCAAACCCAGATATTCCGCATGGACCAACACCCCCTGCGCACGTTCTGTCAAACTGTCATTTTCTGACTCTATAGACTTCCCATGATTCCCCTTGCCTATTCCCAAATTCTCCCTTTAAAACCCCAGTTCCTTGTGTACACATTGGTGTTGGTGTCAGTTCATGCTGGGCATTTGGCCATCCTGCAATAGTAAATAGAGGACTAAAATCTATCCAAAGCAATCGATAGGGTCAGTGTAGTCCCTATAAAGCTACGAGCAGTATTTGTCAGAGCACTAGGACCAGTCATTTCACAATTGGTATGGAAATCCAAAACACCTGGAAGAGCCAAAGCAATCTTGACAAAGAAGAATGGAACTGCAGGAATCAGCCTGCCTAACTTCAAGCTATACTACAAAGCCACAGTCATCAATGCAGTATGGTACTGGCACAAAGACAGAAACATAAGTCAATGGAACAAAAGAGAAAGCCCAGAGATACATATCCGCACCTACGGACACCTTATCTTTGACAAAGCAGACGAGGATGTACAATGCAGAAAAGACAATCTCTTCAGCAAGGGGCGCTGGGAAAACTGGGCAACCACGCATAAAAGAATGAAACTACAACACTTGCTAACACCGCACACAAAATATAAACTCAAAATGGATCGAAGATCTAAACATGAGACCGCAAACGATTACACTGCTGGAGGAAAATATAGGCAAAACACTCTCTGGTGTAAAGCACAGTAGGATCCTCTCTGGCGAACCTCCCAGAATAATGGGAATAAAAGCAAAACTAAAACAAATGGGACCTACTTAAACTTAAAAGCTTATGCTCAATAAAGGAAACTACAAGCAAAGTGAAAAGACAGCATTCAGAATGGGGGCAAATAATAGCAAATGAAGCAACTCGTACAGAATTAATCTAAAAAATATACAAGCAACTCCTGCACTCAATTCCAGAAAAGTAGGCGACCCAGGCCAAAATAAAAAAATAATAATAATCATGGGCCAAAGAAGTAAACAGACATTTCTCCAAAAAAGAAATACAGATGGCTATCAAACACATGAAAAGATGCGCAACATCCCTTACTATCAGGGAACCGCAAATCGAAACCACAACGAGGTACCATCTCAGGCCGGTCAGAATGGCTGTTGTCCAAAATCTACAGACAATAAATGTTTGAGAGGGGGCAGAGAAAAAAAGAAACCCTCTCACACTGTCTGTGTGAATTTCAAACTAGCACAGCCACTATGGGAACAACGTACAGACTGCTCAAAAACCTGGAATTAGAACTGCCATACAACCCAGCAATCCCTCTGCTGGGCATACACACCGAAGAAACCAGAATTAAAAGACTCTCGTGCCCCAGTGTTCGTCGCGGCTCTCTTTACAACAGATAGGACGTGGAAGCAGCCTAGATGTCCATGGGCAGACGAACTGGAGACGAAAGCCGGGGTAGATATAGACAGTAGAATATTACTCAGCTCTTAAAAAGAATGCATTTGAATCAGTTCTAATGAGCTGGACGCAAGTGGAGCCTCTTATGCAGAGAAAAGTCAGTCAGAAGGAAAAACCCACGCATATATATGGAATTGAGACAGATGGAATTAACAGTGACCCTATATGCGAGACAGCAAAAGAGACACAGATGTAAAGAACAGATTTCGGGACTCTGTAGGAGAAGGCAAGGGTGCGATGGTTTGAGAGAATAGCATTGAAACATGTATATTATCACATACGAAATACATCGCCAGGCCAGGTTCGATGCACGAGACAGGGAGCTCAGGGCTGGTGCACTGGGATGACCCTGAGGGATGGGATGGGGAGTGAGAATCAGGACGGGGAACGCATGTACACGGCTGATTCGTGTGAACGTATGGCAAAAAGCACCACAATAATGTCAAGTAACTCACCTCCAATTAAACTAAACTTTTTAAAAAACGTACAGGATAACAAAGAGCGAGCAGAAAATACTTTAAACGAGTGAGAATAAAAACACAGCGTATCAGAATTCGTGAGATGCAGATCTAGACGTGCTTATAATTTTAAATGCTTGTATTAGAAAAGAATAAAAGCCTAAGCCAGTGGAAAGAGAAACGGCAAACTCCGTCAAGGCTTTCAGCAAAGGCCACATAGAGGAAACGTGAGGGAGGGGTGTGATTAGCCGGTGCAAACTTCTTGCTGTCACATCTTGTGTTCTTGAGGTGAGCTGGTGGCCAGCTAACTGTGTCCTGCAATCCTCAAGGGAAACAAGTATGATTCCCTATCCCCTGAAAGGAGATTCCCCAGATTGACTTTCACCCTCCAAGGTCCTGGTTGCGAGAAGGGGGTCCCCGTATAGCCTGGTAGTCCCAGCTGGAAGAGGCAGGTCTCAGTTCTCTGTGCCCTCCTCTTACCAAGGCCCCCACACACTGCCCGGCCACCTGCCATGAGGGAGCCAGGTACCCAGCACGCAGCTGACCCTCAGCCTCCTCCGTCTACCCAAATGGGGAGCTCGGTCCTGTAGACTGTGACCCATGGACATTGCCACAACCATTCGGACATGGAGGTGGGCATGGGACACGGTGGCCGTTGCTTTGAAACCTGGGCCAGGCCGCTGAGTGGCTCCAGCAAGGCCTCCGGGACTCTGCAAGACACAGCCTGTCCTCACGCTTGTCCAAGCGCCACAGTTCATTACCCAGCCCAAGGCCCAAGGGCCTGGAAGGCCCTGTGGGAAGGCTTTGATATCTCTCTCAGTGCATTCAGCTGAGAGGCTTTCTGTTGGTGGTGTTGGGTTTGCGAACTTCCCTAATGGTCTTGGGCTGAGGCCTGCAGCTCCGTTTTCCATCCTGCCTCTTTTACAGTGTCTTCCTGGATGAGCTGAGTCAACCTGTGACTAAAAGATGGTAACGTGGACCATCGGGGGCCATTTCCACTGGCCCGATGACCACATCCTACTCTCTTTCTATAACGCAGGGCTTTCAACGTGACAATGTCGTGTGATGTAAAAGCCTTCATCTTCCTCGAACTCAAGTATTTAACTCAGCATACTCTCCTCAAGAACATGTACTGCAAACGGGGCTACCATTTATTTTTTCACTGCCGGAATTATACTGGACATGTGATGTACTTCCAACCATTATTTTGGGGCCATAGTCACGTTACAGTGTTTCTTTGGTTTCTGCTGTGCGTGAATCAAGTTTTAGCTGTACGTGTATCCCGTCAATTTTGGATTTCCTTCCCATTTAGGCCACCACAGAGCAGTCGAGTCCCTTTCTTCTTTCACTTTTCTTTTTATTAAATTTAACTGGGGGTTAATTATGATACAATATTGTAATGGCTTCTGCCATGCATCAACATTAATAAGCCATAAGTACACAGGGGTCCCAGCTATCCTGGAGCCGCTCCCACATCCCTGCCTACGCTATTCTTCGGGATTGCTCCAGAGCACTTGCTCTGCATTCCCTGATTCATGCAGATGAAAACCAGAAAGATGATTTTTCTGCATAAAATATGCAATTGTCCTTCTTTCACATGTGAGAACATGGGTGCAGAGGTTTCTACCTGAAATAGGAAATCGGTATTTCATGTATGAAAATCGACTTGCATCATTTTCTTCATCATATGTGGAATCTTGTGTCTCCCAGACGTATATCTGTGCACACGTTTTCCTACATGAGTGGGGAATTCTATATATTTTACATATGAAAAGTTGAGCCTACAATTCCCTTCTTGAATCCTGAAATTGTATACATTTCGTATATGAAGATCTCAATAAAATTTTACTGACATGAAGTGTGAAATTAAGATCTGGCAAACCAATATGGAATTGGAATTATCTCTATTTCATAAATGAAATTCTGGGCACCACTGTTTCTTCGTGAAATGCTTAACTTCTTGTATTTCTCATGTATAAATCAAGGACTGTCCACCATGAAATAAGGAGTTCTCTATACTTCCTGTATCCAAATCTAGGCATGATTCTCCCTCATGGAAGATGGACTTCTCTATATTTCACATCTGAAGATCAGAATGAACATTTTCCCGTTAGAAATAAAGACATCTATGCATTTCATGCGATCCACTGGTTCTTCAGTCTCTGAAACACCTGTTGGCATTTGTGGCTCTGTGTGTTGCACGCATGTGTGTACTTGTGTCACGTGTTTGTGTGTGTTTGTGGGGGGGGGTGTGGTGGGTCTGTGCGTGTGTCAGGACTAAGGGAGGTAGGTGCTCAGTGTGAAACAGCAGACATCCTAGGAGAAAGAGCGTGAGCAGTGGAAACTGTCCAGGCACTTAACCTGAGTGTGCCCACCTGAGCTAGGCGGCCCGGACGTAGGAGTAACTAATGGTCAGGAGGAGCACTTTGGTCCACTTGAAACACTTGCAGGAACAGCTCTGTGCCTCTGGCAAGTGCATCTGCAGGCGCACATCCTTAGCTACGTGGGCGCCTGCTCTAAGCCACGGGCCGGGGGAAAGGCCGAGGGCAGACAGACCGTAGGCCAGGGGCTCCAGGCTGGTTGGGCTTGGGGCTGCATCGTGGGGCTTGGACAGCTAGCCGAGGAAAGTGCTCTGCCTCTTCCTCAGAGGAGGGCTGGCATTCCTGACAACTGCTCAAGCCTAAGGCACAAGTTTAGCCGTGACTCTGCAGCAGGTGCACATGGGTGAGGTCGGCGTAAGCCCGCCCCCACCCGGGCCCCCGCCCCGCTTCCCCATCCCCCTCCACCGCGCACTCCTCCCCCAAACCCCCCTACCCTGCCCGCCTCCCTCCTACTCCCCCCACGCCCACCCCGTGGCTTGCGGTTTGGATCGGAGGAGAGCAACTCTGTCCCTGAGGTACCCAGGAACCCTGTCTTCCTGAGTGGGTCCCTGAGCACACGGGCCCGCTGCCCCAGGGGCAACTTCAAGCTTGAGGACTGTTGCAGCTTCAGGTGGCCCTGGCTCTCCCAGTCGCTGCTCGGGCGCGGCTGCACTGCTAGGCAGGCAAAAGGCTTGCCAGGACACGCCCACTTTGCGCTGGGCCGACATTGGCCGCCTGTCACAGGCTGGCAGAGGGCCCAGGATTCCAAGGGGCGTGTCCCAGGAGCGAACCGCTTTAGACTCCATTTGATTGGTTCTGGGATGAGGTCAGGAGGTCAGGGTGGAGAGTTCAGCCCCTTCCCGTCGCCATAGTAGGCGGGCCTGGTGGCAGAGGGTTCTGCGCATGCGTCTCTCCCTTTCGCCGTTCCCTGGCTCTTGCCCAGTAACCCGTCGGGAGTAGGACCACGTAGACTGCGGCCGGCGGGCGGCCCGTGAGGGCCGTCTGCCGTGCTCTAGCGTCCAGCTTGTTTGCAGTTCCGGGCTTCGGCGAGAATACCATGGAGAGTGAGACGGGGCCAGAGGAAGGCGGCAGCACTCCGGGATCCTGGATCTTAGTTGTGAGCCCGGGTCTTCATGAGGGAGGGGCCCTGGGGCCTACCAGCTCCGTGTGGGCGGCAGAGGCGATGCAGGCCGCAGGTGGTGCGCCAGGCGAGGAGGCCGCCCTCTTCTGGGTGGAGGCAGTGGAGGAAGGTGCGGCTGTGGAGGAGGGAGAGGTGGCGGGACCCGGGCAGGAGTTCCAGCTGCTGGTGTTGGACGTCATGGAGGAGGTGGAGGTGGTGGCATACGAGGAGCAGGAGCAGGTGTCCTCGGAGGAGCATGTCCACGACCATCCAAGGCCCGGAGCCCTGAGTGACCGGCCTGCACTGGAGGCGCTGGCGGCCCTGCAGCTGGAGCTGGAGCCCGTGAATCAGAAAGCCCAAAGGGCGCATGCTCGCCTGAAACATAAGACCAGTCAGCGGCGGAAGGTGCATCTAGAACACAGAAGCGCCATCATCCAGGGCATCCGTGGCTTCTGGGTCGAAGTTGTATCCCTTGGTGTGGTGCTTGTGAGTTTTGTGTTTGTTTGTTTGTTTAAGCCGGGCTATGGCAGGAACAGTTTACAGATCTGGCAGTTCTGGTACCGTATTTACTTTTCTGGATGGTGGGTATTGGTTACCGTCCTGCATATCTGTTCCTGATCGTAGGTGTGATGTCCTTGCTGTTCTGGCTAGCCCAAATTGATAGTTGGGCTATACTTTGAGAGGTCCCTATCAGAATTGTCATTAGCACCAGGGTCTCTTCGGAGAGAAGGCTTGTCTGGAATGGGGGAGGGGTGGGGAAGTGTAAGTGGTCGTACGGGTTCTAGCTAGGAGTGCTTGTTTTCCCGAAGTAAGCTAACTTTCAAGGGGCTGAGATGAAGCTTATCCGGTTAGGAAGAGCACCTCCTCGTGGTAGGGCATTCATGGGCACAGCCTTGGACCTTGTGCGGCATTCATATAGCCCCGCGTGAACCGAAATGTGACGAGTTAACCAGTAGCAAGTTGAAGTCAAACAGGGAGGGCCATTCTACTCTTCAGGCTAGCTTTGTTCTTCCAGCACTTTTACCTCTAGCATCTAGAGGCTCCTTGACCTAAAGCAGTTTATGAACCACCCCCAAATGTCAGTTTTGATGAGCAAGCAAGATGCAGACATGCTTCACTTCATGACCAACTTGGAGGTCAGGCAGGGGACACTGATGATTGTGGAGGGGAGGTGACTGGGGAGGGGAGAGGGCATGGTCTATCCCTAACACAGGAAAGGACAGCTCTTCTGTAAAGAGGTTTCACACCCACCCCACCCCGCACACTTTGTCCTGGCAGGTGGAGGAATTCAGGCATCCCACTCGTCACTGCAAGATCACATTGTCCTTTCGGAGGAATAGGTATTTCCAGAATGAAGTGATTGTCAAGGAGTACCTGATGAAGGTCACTGGTGAGAAGCTGCTCCCTGGATCTTGGGTGGGGGCGGGGGTGGGTAGGGGTGGCGGGCGGTGGCCCGGTGGTTGGGGGCAGAAAAGTCTAGGTTGAATCGAAAAGTGATTTAGGTCTTTCTCCCAAACTGCTTTTCCTGCAGGATACCACGCATCTCGTTCCACTCCAGTTCAGTGGCACCAGGGCTTTGAATGGAAGGCATACAGGCGCAGGCACCACGACAGCAGCGTTAACTTCTTCAACTGGTTCTTTGACCACAATTTCACAGGATCTGACTGGATTGCTGAGGTGGGGTCCCACGTGGCCACTGGGCCAGAACTGGTGACTTATGTCGGAGTTGTTGGCCGTGCACGGGAGGGCTCATGGTCTGGCCAGGCCTGTGCTGACCTTGCTCATTTCCCTGGCAGATCATCATAAGGGATCTGTGGCCCAATCCTTTGCAGTACTATGTGAGGAGGAAGGCTGCACCACAAAAGGTACCAGGAGGACGAGAGGTGAGGCGCCCAGGGGCCGAGCACTGGCATAAGTGTTGTCAAAAACTTGGGTCATTTATTCCACTTGTGAAGACAGTGAGACTCCGTGGAGTACAGAGTGACACCAGGGCATGAGGGAATCAGCAAGGGACAGCAAGGGTAGAGAACTGGGGTGAAGAACAGGTTCTAAGTAGAGAAGCTTGAGGTGGATGAAGTGGCCTGGACAGGCCAAAGCCACTGCAGTTTATATCTGAGGCAGCTGCACATGGCTGAACCGTCATTCCATGGCCAACAAGTCCAGCCTCAGGCTGCTCTTAAATTGGGACCCACCTGCTCTTCCTCATGAAGTCCCATTTCCAAAAAGGCCTGTGAGTCTCCTTTGTGCAAGGCGGTTCCCCCAGTGACCCATCATTTGATTCGATTCTGATCACCACACTCGTTTTGGTTTTTAATTTGCGTTTGCATCTTTTTCCTGCCACCCTCATTCTGAGCATACTGACCACTCTGCAGGATTATGGAGAATCCTCTTTTATTTATTTTAACTGGAGGATTATGACTTTACAATACCGTGACAGGTTTTGCTGTACATGGGCCAACATGAATCACCGATAGGGATACACGTGTCCCCCCAAATGCCGAACCCGCCACCCACCGACCTCCCCTGCCTGGCTGTCTGGGTTGCCCCCAACATGACTTTGGTTGCCTTGCTGCACGCGTCAAACTCGCACTGATCATCTGTTGTGCATAAGCTAATGTAAACGTTTTGGGGCTACTCTCTCACATTGACCCACCGTCACCACCTCCCACTGAGGCCAAAGTCTGTTCTTTATATGTCTGTTACTTCTTTGCTGCCCTGCATGTTGGATGTTCAGCACCACGTACAAGGTCCTCAACTCCATATATTTGTGTGAACGGACAGTGTTTGTCTTTCTCTTTCTGACTTACTTCACGCGGTATAGTAGGCTCCACGTTCATTCCATCTCATTAGAACTGACATGGACACTTTCCATGTTAGTGCTGTGTAAGACACCGCTGTGTATGTGTACTCCAACTTCCTTATCCCTTCATCTGCTGATGGACACGTAGGCTGCTTCCACGTCCTAGCTATTGTAAATAGTTCTACGCTGAAGACTGGGATACCTGTTTTTTACTCTGTGCTTCTAGGGCATGTAAACGTTCACAGACACACCCCCCTGGGAACTGACTTGAAAGAATCAAGCTGTCTTTAGAGTTTCCGGGGAGGGTAAGTGTACATATCTCTGTCTCTCTGTTTTGAAAGGAACCCGATCCCCCCAGCTTTTGAGACACTTAACGATGGCGTGCCCCCCTTCACCTAAAACAGAAAACCGAAGAAGCTGCTTCACGTGAAGACCAATGGCCAGCATAGTTCTCTTGGACGGGAAAGTAGTGAAGAGTGGTCTGGTGCTGAAGTGGATCGACAGTGAGACACCAGTAACCCTGAATTCACTGCAAAGGAAAAATAAAAAGCATCAGCTGCATGCGTGCGTGTATTGTTTGGGCAGGTCCTCAGGACAAACACTTCAGCTGCATGTATGAGTGTCAGTTCACCGCGTGGGAATTACCAGTCTGTGGAGATTCATAGAGGGGGCTAAGTCGTATGTTGGGGTTGTGTCAGGGGGTGACGTTCTTCCTGTGGGGTGGGGGTTGGGGAGGACGGAGAAGGAAGATGAGGGGCCTATTGACTGTGGGTCTGGCAATTTTACAAGGGAAATGTGGCTGTTCGTGGAAAGGGTCTGGTGAACAAGGGCCAGAGATTGAAACAGTGGAATGCAATTCTGTTGGAAGGTGGTGGCCCAGGTATCTTCTCTGTTGCCTATCATCAGACACTTTAATAAGGGTACAGAACAAAGGAAAAGCCTTATCATTGAACTCGCTATGAACCTCGAAGGCCACATGTGTATGAGTGTGTATATGAGTGCACGGTCAGCTTTGCTGAGAGTCTGCTTCCCAGAGCTAGGGTTCCAGGTAACATCTTAGGGCATTGTGTATAAGGTATATGGAGGGGGGCTGTGGCCTAGGGAGAAAGTGAGGGGTGGGAAGGCAGTGAGGATACTAGTTTCTGGCAAAGGTGACCAGGGGAAAAGAGAAATTGCAAGGAATCAGATAAAGGAAAACAGATCCCGTCGTAGATGTTAGAGCTCATGTGAACTCTGTTATTTTTTCCAAGAACTCAGCTTCGGTATAGCGTGTCCAGGGGCAGAAGTGAGGGGAAAGAGGCTGTTAGGGTGAGCCTATGCAGCCATGTGGTCTGTGTCCCATGCTGCTGCTGCTGCTGCTGCAGCTCAGGGGTCAATATCCCTTTTTCCAGGAAGGCTTAAGGTCTTTGCCCAAGGCCCTCTGTCAGGCCAAGCTGTAGAAAAAGCATTTTTTCTCACCAGCCCTCTGGTGACAGTTTCTCTTCCTTGTGGAATGGCTCAGCACAGAATGTTTTCAACCACAAAGGAGCTGTCCTTCATCTAGGGCTTTGCCACTACTGTGTGGGCCAAGGGCCAGTGGGAACAGCTGGAGCATATGGAGCTCACTGAGGGACTGGTCGGCACTTAGGGCGGTCCTTCTGAAGTAGATGACTGCTTTCTGGAATCGCGTCCACCTCTGGATTGAGCAAAAGACAGACTGGCACAAATGGAGTAGGCAGAGTTCAACGTCTGTCCCCCCACTGTTGTCCTCTCATCCCAGATAGAAGGGCTCCACCGTGGGCATGCCTGAGGGTGATGTCCCACATGAAGTTCTGTCTCGCATGAAGTTCTCACTCTACAACTTTTCTCCCTGAAGCAGCATCTCTTTTGAGGGCAAAGGGTAAAGTTCACAGGTTTTATGGATGTCCTCTTCACGGTGCCCTGCATGAGATCTCCTGCCCAGGGCCAGCTTTTGCATTTGACCATGTACACCCCAGCTTTGCCCCTTCTCCAGAGACGCATCTACAGCGCTAGAAGGCAAGGCTTGGCCGTCTCTGGGTGCTTTCTGAACAAGCAGCCCAGGAGACACTGGAAACATGTCTTCTTACTTTCTGAATCTGTCAACGTCCAAGAATCCGTGGGGCTCCGGCAGGCTGGTACCTGTCTTTCCCAGTCCTAGTTCAAAACAAAACAAAGCAGAAACTATGGTGTGATAACTCGACAGCGGGTGTGAGATGGCATACTGGGGCATGGTTTTCGGGACCTTAGACTGGGCTCATTCTAGGGACTGCATGGCATTTACCCACATTCAGAAGTTTCCGTAAGGCATTGCAAAGAAGTTAAAGACAAGAAAAGTTTAGGACAGGGTCCCCCAGTGCCTAATATTTCCTGCCAGTGCTTCAGGACCAGGGTTGGCATTAGCTCTAACCTGTCCTCGAGTGGAGTGCAGAGATAGTCTTCGTTGACTGGATGGTCATCCTCTGGAGACTTGCCGTGACTTGTGTCCCAGGCTCTCTAGGGCTTTCACTTGGGCCCTAAAGGCTAGGTGCTCTTAGAGTTGACTGCACACTTGGATGTGTCATGTAAGGTTTTCTTCCGCCGAATATCGATGCGTGTGAGACTCGCCGGTTTAGTGATGAATTCACGCGCATTCTGGCTCAACCAGCCTGAGCTGCATTTGCTTCCTGTGCCCTGGATGTGTTCATGTTTTCCTCTGTTTACAATGAAGACTGGGTGTCTCCATTGTGTTTGCCCATGAATGTGAGTTGATGTTTCTTCCTGTGGGTCTGCCTATGCCTCCTGTCCTCTTTCATGTTGTACCCATGCTTGTGCCATTATGCACAGCTCTGCTGCCATATCTATCTGAGTTCTTGCACGTCCCTATTCAACCTACATGCGTGGTGTTGCTCGTATTTACTCCTTCTTTGGTTAAGTTTGCGTATCTTTGTTAGACTGCATGTGAATTGGACCTATTCTTTCCTTCCTGGATCAAATGCTTCCAACATCTTGAACTGTGACTTTTTGAAAGACTTCCATGATATTTGTGCACATCAAGAAATGCTTTATCACAGGAATAGTTAACAGTGACCCACATGTGGAAACAAGAATACCCACACACTTACAGTAATGCCTGACGTGCAGGAATATCACTCATTGCAGGGAGAATATTGATTAGGATCACAGAGGGCAAAGATGTTGCAGGAATGCATATGTCAGGAAATGTTTTTTTTTTTCTCTGTCAGGAACGGTTTGGGGTTGACTTGTTAAGTGTTCTATAAACAGCACCGCACGGTTGAAATACACTAACGTTTACCCCTACCCATGTGTCCTTGTGTTGATCATTCAACTGGCATTGCCCATGCAGAATTTCTTCATGATTGTCAGTAAATCATCACCCAGGTGATAGGAATTGGGGCTTGCCTTTCTGTACAGAGAAAGTTGTGAAAGAGTTCTTGTCCTCAGTGACCTTCTATAGCCTAGGGAAAAGGCGGTGCGAGATCAATTTCAAGTTCAAAGTCCCTTGCTATTTCTGTGTCGTTTCTGGAAGGAAAGCCCAGGGAATGGAATCACACCAACCCGACTGGCACGGTGAACCAGTCCAAGGCAACAGGAGTAGAGAACACAGGCACAGGTCACTCCGCTGTCCACAGTGAGGACTTCCAACCCTGCCAACCTCTTTGGATATCAGTCCCACTCATGAGCCATTCCCATTCACCTTCCACGATATACCATAGAAGTAGAAGAGGACACTGACTTGATCAATTAGCGAGTGAAAACATCAACCGGGGCAAAAAAAAAAAAAAAAGAGCGGTGCTTACCACAGTGCATTCACCTGGATCAGTAAACCAAAGTTCCGCATGTGTGCAAGTTGCTTTTCAGAATTGTTGGTGTGTGAGTGTGTGAGTGTGTGTATGAGTGTGTGTGTGCGTGCACGCGCGTGCAAACACATGTGCGCTGGGCAAAATGTGTGTGTGAACTCTCTGAACTGGCCTGGCTGGGGGATGGAAGAATGCACACTGAAAACATGAAAGAGCTTGTGTAAAGTACGACGATCTTGGGGCGGCAGAAACACTGGAGAAAAGCCCTGGAGGAAAGCCCAGGGATCTCACCCACGGAGCAAGCTGTACATGTAAACAGGCATGTAAGTGTAAACACGGATCCCTGAGGAGAAAGGAGAGGCAGGCCAAAAGCACCTGAGGCAAGTCAGGGAGGATGCTAAGGAGCAGAGCCAGAGTGGGCCAGACTCCCCGGCACAGAAGAGGGGCTACGCACAGCCCTTAGGACACCCGGCCACAAAGGGTTTTCTGTCCTCAGGTGAAGGAGCATTCTTTCCCCGACATGACCAGCCATATGAACACAGCTTGCCCTTTTCTCTAAGGTTTGGGAACTGTAGCAGCACTTAGCGCTGCTACGTGCAGCCTTTGCCAGTTTGAAACATCACTCCTTAAAAGGGTGTCCTAGGTTGATCCTCTCACCTGTCCCAGTCCCACAGGCCTGGGCTGATGGGGTAGGCTGGCGTGTGTTCTCACCTGGGGGCTGGATGAGAACAGAGCTACTTTGAAAGCGCCTCTGTACAATAAATGGGCAGACTTCAATTCCTCTGGCACTGGTGAGTCATGGCTCTTAGCGGGACACTGTTCTTAGCATCTCCGGATTGAGAGATGTTTCGTCTCTAAATCTCTCTCTACACAGAGAAGTCCAGGTTTGTGTCACATTTGGACACGTGGGCAACAGTCTTTTATGTGAAGCGCGGAACTCGTTATTTCCCGAAAGAATACATGCATTAAGTTTTCTGCCAAGAAATGTGGCATTCTCTCTGTTTCACCTGTGAAAATCTCACCACAAACTTCCCAAAAGGGAAATGGAATTCTCTATATGTTATATGAATCATGGGTGCACGTGTTATTTGCCGGCATGAAATTTGGAATTCTGTGTATTTCCCGTATGAAAACTTGGGTGCTGACTTTTGCACATGAAATCTGGAATGTCGTGTATTAAACTTAGGAACATCAGGCCACTGATTTTAGCACACAAAATACGGAATTTTGATGACTTTACGTATGTAATCCGGGGCACTGATTTTTCCTCTGTTGAGTACAGATTTCCTTACATGTCTTTATCTTTCCTCTGTAAGAAAATCGTGGCAGAGACTTAGTCCATGAGCTAATGAACTGTTTATATTTCATGTAGGAGAATCTGGGTCGTAATTTTCCTACATGAAACATGCAGTTCTCTGTATTTAATGAATGAACATCCGGGCACCGATTTTCCTGCCTTGAATATGGGTTTCTCTACGTCGGCATTTGAAACTCCAGGCACGGAGCTTTTCCCCGTGAAATATGAAATTCTGGTATTTCACGTTGAATTGGGCATAAACAAGGTAACACGAAATACGGAATTTTTCATCTTTCTCATTTGAAAATCTGTGTGCTGACTTGCGTTATGAGTTACAGAACACTGTATATGTAACAACTGAAAGAATTGGCCTCGATTTTCCTACACAAAATATGGAATTTTCTATTTCATACATAAAGTGATTTTCACGCTTGAGGTATGAAGTCACTGTCAATGAAAACACAAAGTCAATCCTTGTTCAAGGTGATGAACAGGTAAGTCAAAAACCTTGAGCATGTGACCACACCTGAAAGGGGAACCCTGAATGTTCTGAAACTCTGAGACTGGATAAAACCTGGTCTTTTATGCAAAATGGGGGGACAGAAGTACTAACTAAGAGCCCTAACCCCAAGACCTGGATGTTTCCTCTTTAGCCACACTCACTCTTGAGCAGGGTTGCTTTAAAAAGCCACATGTAAGAACAATCAGTCTGGGGACAGCGGACAGCCGTGGTCAGCCGGCCTGGTGTGAATTCACAAGCAAGCTCTAAGGCAGGTCAAGTGTGGATTCTAGATCCTGGCTGCTACCATTCAAAATGCCAATTAGACATTCACGGATTATGTGACCCCGGACAACCTGTTTGACCTGGCCAGATCTCAGTGTGCTCATCTGTAACATGGGAGTGAGGACGTCCCTGAAACCCCACTGGTTGAGACCTAGCCTTCCAATGTGGGGGGTACGGTTTTGATTCCCTACTCAGGGAGATAAGATTCCCCAAGCCTTGTAGTCAACGACACCAAAACGTTTTGAAAGAAGGAAAGTACAGCAATATTACAACAAATTCAATAAAGACCTTACAAATTGTCCACACTAAACAAAAGTGTTACTGATATGAAGCCCAATGAGACATTAGGCTTTCTCTCAAAAGACATTAGGTGTTCACTCAAAAACCCGCTTTCATTCTACAGCTGTCTAGCAACTCCTGTTCTAGGCCCCAGCAGGGAGCAGAAGGGACTCCCCAGAGAGCTGCAATTCTGGTGGTGATTTTCACTCCCCGGGTTCTCCAGACATGAACCTGCACATCACTCCAGAGCACCCTCATCCGACAGCAAGCTTTACTTGCCCGGATTAGACAGTGAGCATGAAAGCACTCGGCAAATTAAGAGAGAAGTAGAGAGGAGGGCTGGGGTGGTGGACGGGACGCTTTGGGAATCTGGGATTACCAGGTGCAAACTCTTATACGTAAAATAAACAACAAGGTCCTCCTGTGTAGCACAGGGAACGACAATCAATATCCTGTGGTAAGCCATAATGGAAAGGAATATGAAAAAGTATGCGTGTATATAACTGAATCATTGTCTTGTACCGTCGAAATTAATACACCCTTCTACATCACCTATACTTCAATAAAATAAATTTTAAAAGACAGAAGACAGAACCTAAATGGAGAGTGTGCCCACAAGTGAACACAGAGCAGGCAAGCCTGGCCACCACATCCCTAACAAGGACCAGGCCAAGAGAACAGGCGAGTTGGGGAGGGATTCCACCACTTCCTGGTCCCCTTTAATTCCTGGAAAGACCCAAAGCTGGGCTTCCCCAATCCAACCACGGGCACTCACTCTGCTAGCGTACTCGGCGGTGCCTGCAGCGACATCAGCTGAAGCGGTGGCGATGGGCGCGCTGACCGAAGATGCAAGGGTGCTCGTGGGTCCTGAGCTGGGGACCAGGGGCGACGAATCCGTGTTGGTCACCAGGGTGATGGTGGAGGTTGATGGCTTCTGTGTGATCTCGTTCTGCTGGACACCTGAAAAAGCAAATGTGCTTGGTCTCCCCACCGCCTGGGGAAGGCTGTCCCAGCTCCAAGCGGCGGTGGGAGCAGGGCCCAATCCACACTCTTCGAGTTTCTCTGCTTTCAAGGGAAAACGACTCTCACCTTAGCCAAATTTGAGCAAGGCTCCACGGAGCCCTTTCTCAGTAAGGCCTGCACCTGGGTCTTTAAGTTTCCAACAGCTCAAGGCTGCATGCCTTGGATGACCCCCACCCCTTTAAAGTCCCCACCTACGAAAACTCAAGGCTGCCAATAGAAGTGACTATGTGCTCCACTCAACACTTAAGGATAGGGCCCGTTGCCCAGTCTCTACGGGAGGGCAGAAAGCCCGCCTTTAAGAGGTAACAGGGTTAGCAAACCCAGATATTCCGCATGGACCAACACCCCCTGCGCACGTTCTGTCAAACTGTCATTTTCTGACTCTATAGACTTCCCATGATTCCCCTTGCCTATTCCCAAATTCTCCCTTTAAAACCCCAGTTCCTTGTGTACACATTGGTGTTGGTGTCAGTTCATGCTGGGCATTTGGCCATCCTGCAATAGTAAATAGAGGACTAAAATCTATCCAAAGCAATCGATAGGGTCAGTGTAGTCCCTATAAAGCTACGAGCAGTATTTGTCAGAGCACTAGGACCAGTCATTTCACAATTGGTATGGAAATCCAAAACACCTGGAAGAGCCAAAGCAATCTTGACAAAGAAGAATGGAACTGCAGGAATCAGCCTGCCTAACTTCAAGCTATACTACAAAGCCACAGTCATCAATGCAGTATGGTACTGGCACAAAGACAGAAACATAAGTCAATGGAACAAAAGAGAAAGCCCAGAGATACATATCCGCACCTACGGACACCTTATCTTTGACAAAGCAGACGAGAATGTACAATGCAGAAAAGACAATCTCTTCAGCAAGGGGCGCTGGGAAAACTGGGCAACCACACATAAAAGAATGAAACTACAACACTTGCTAACACCGCACACAAAATATAAACTCAAAATGGATCGAAGATCTAAACATGAGACCGCAAACGATTACACTGCTGGAGGAAAATATAGGCAAAACACTCTCTGGTGTAAAGCACAGTAGGATCCTCTCTGGCGAACCTCCCAGAATAATGGGAATAAAAGCAAAACTAAAACAAATGGGACCTACTTAAACTTAAAAGCTTATGCTCAACGAAGGAAACTACAAGCAAAGTGGTAAGACAGAATTCAGAATGGGGGCAAATAATAGCAAATGAAGCAACTCGTACAGAATTAATCTAAAAAATATACAAGCAACTCCTGCACTCAATTCCAGAAAAGTAGGCGACCCAGGCCAAAATAAAAAAATAATAATAATCATGGGCCAAAGAAGTAAACAGACATTTCTCCAAAAAAGAAATACAGATGGCTATCAAACACATGAAAAGATGCGCAACATCCCTTACTATCAGGGAACCGCAAATCGAAACCACAACGAGGTACCATCTCAGGCTGGTCAGAATGGCTGTTGTCCAAAATCTACAGACAATAAATGTTTGAGACGGGGCAGAGAAAAAAAGAAACCCTCTCACACTGTCTGTGTGAATTTCAAACTAGCACAGCCACTATGGGAACAACGTACAGATTGCTGAAAAACCTGATAATAGAACTGCCTTACAACCCAGCAATCCCTCTGCTGGGCATACACACCGAAGAAACCAGAATTAAAAGACTCTCGTGCCCCAGTGTTCGTCGCGGCTCTCTTTACAACAGATAGGACGTGGAAGCAGCCTAGATGTCCATGGGCAGACGAACTGGAGATGAAAGCTGGGGTAGATATAGACAGTAGAATATTACTCAGCTCTTAAAAAGAATGCATTTGAATCAGTTCTATTCTCAGCCCTATACCCTGGCGACTCAGAAACCAGTTTGTTTTCATGTGTGTGTGTCTGTGTGTCTGTGTTTGTGCGTGTGCTCTTCTAAGCCCTGTGCCCTTGAGACTGTGCAAGTGGTTTGTGTCTGTGTGTTTGTGTGTGTGGCATTCTCAGCTCTGTGCACTGGCTACTGTGCAACCAGTTGTGTGTGTGTGTATGTATGTGTGCTGTTCTCAGCCCAGTACCCTACCAACTGTGCAACCGGTTTTTGGGTGTGTGCGTGTATGTGTGTGTGTGTTTGCTCTTTTAAGTCCCGTGCCCTTGCGACTGTGCACCTGGTTTGTGTCTGTGTGTTTGTGTGTGTGCTGTTCTCCGCCTGGTGCCCTGGCTACCGTGCAACCAGTTTGTGTGTGTGTGTGTGTCTATGTGTGTGTGTGTGCTGTTCTCAGCCCTGTGTCCTGACAACTGTGCAACAGGTTTGTGTGTGAGTGTGTGTTGTTCTCAGCCCTCTGCCCTTGCGAATATGCAACAGGTTTGTGTGTGTGTGTGTGTGTGTGTGTGTGTGTTGGCATTCACAGCCCGGTGCCCTGGCGACTGTGCAACCAGTTTGTGTGGTTGTGTGTGTTTGTGTGCTGTTCTCAGCCCTATACCCTGGAGATTCTGAAACAGGGGTGTGTGTGTGTGTTTGTGTGTGTGTGTCGTTCTCAACCCTGTGTCTTGGCAACTGTGCAACAGGTTTGTGTGGTTGTGTGTGTGTGTGTGCTGTTCTCAGTTCTGTGCCCTGGCTACTGTGCAACCAGTTTTGTGTGTGTGTATGTATGTGTGCTGTTCTCAGCCCAGTACCCTTACAACTGTGCAACCGGTTTTTGGGTGTGTGTGTGTATGTGTGTGTGTGTGCTCTTCTAAATCCCGTGCCCTTGCGACTGTGCACCTGGTATATGTCTGTGTGTTTGTGTGTGTGCTGTTCTCTGTCTGGAGCCCTGGCTACTGTGCAACCAGTTTGTGTGTGTGTGTCTATGTGTGTGTGTGTGCTGTTCTCAGCCCTGTGCCCTGACAACTGTGGAACAGGTTTGTGTGTGAGTGTGTGTTGTTCTCAGCCCTCTGCCCTTGCGAATATGCAACAGGTTTGTGTGTGTGTGTGTGTGTTGCCATTCACAGCCCGGTGCCCTGGTGACTGTGCAACCAGTTTGTGTGTCTGTGTGTTTGTGTGCTGTTCTCAGCCCTGTACCCTGGAGATTCTGAAACAGGGGTGTGTGTGTGTGTGTGTGTGTGTGTGCCATTCTCAACCCTGTGTCCTGGCAACTGTGCAACGGGTTTGTGTGGTTGTGTGTGTGTGTGTGCTGTTCTCAGCCCTGTGCCCTGGTGACTGTGAAACCAGTGTGTATGTGTGTCTGTATGTGTGGGAGTGCTGAACTCAGTCCTGTGCCCAGGAGACTGTGCAACCAGTTTGTGTGTGTGTGTGTGTGTGTGTGTGTGTGTGTGTGTGTGTGCTGTTCTCAGCCCTGTCGCCAGGCGACTGTGCAACGAGTTTGTGTGGTTGTGTGTGTGTGTTCTGTTCTCAGCCCTGTGTCCTGGAGACTGTGCAACCAGTTTGTGTGTGTGTGTGTGCCATTCTCATCCATGTGCCCTGGCAAATATGCAATCAGTTTGTGTGTGTGTGTGTGTGTGTGTGCTATTCTCAGCCCTGTGCCATGCCAACTGTGCAATGATTTGTGTGTGTATGTGTGTAGGTGTGTGTGCCAATCTGAGCCTTGTGCCCTGGCGAGTGTGCAGCCAGTTTGTGTATGTGTCTGTTTGTCTGTGTGTGTGTGCTGTTCTCAGCCCTGTGCCTGGCGACTGTGCACAGGTTTGTGTGTCTGTGTGTATGTGTGTGAGAGCTGTTTTAAGCCCTTTGATCTGGCGACAGTGAAACCAGTGTGTGTGTGTGTGTGTGTGTGTGTGCCATCTGAACCCTGTGCCCTGGCGACTGTGCAACTGGTTTGTGTGTTTGTGTGTGAGTGTATGTGTGCTGTTCTCAGCCCTGTACCCTGGCAACTGTGCAACCTGTTTGTGTGTGTGTGTCCGTGTGTGTTAGATCTCTTCTGAGCCCTGTGACTTGGCGACTGTGCAACCAGTTTTATGTGTATGTGTATGTGTGTGTGTGAGTGCCATTCTCAGCCGTGTGACTGGCGACTGTGCAACCGGTGTGTGTGTGTGTGTGTGTGTGTGTGTGTGAATGCTGTTCTCAGGCCTGTGACCTGGCAACTGTGCAACAGGTCTGTGTGTGTGTGTGTGTAAATTCTCAAACCTTTGCCCTGGTGGCTGTACAACCGATTTGTGTGTGTGTGTGTTTGTGGTGTTCTCAGCTCTGTGCCCTGGCAACAGTGAAACTGGTTGTGCCTGTGTGTGTGTGTGTGTGTTGTGTGTGCATTTCTCAGCCGTGTGCTCTGGCAACTGTGCAACCGGTTTGTTCATGTGTGTGTGTGTGTGTGTGTGTGTGTGTGTGTGTGTGCCATTCTCAGCTCTGTGCTTTGGTGACTGTGCAACCGGTTTGTATGTGTGTGTGTTTGTGTGTGTGTGAGTCTATGTATGAGTGCCATGCTTAGCCTTGTGCACTGGCAAATGTTCAACCGGTTTTTGTAAGTGTGTGTGTGTGTGTGCTCTTCTAAGCCCTGTGCCCTTGCAACTGTGCACCTAGTTTGTGTCTTTGTGCTTGTGCATGCGCTGTTCTAGCTCTGTGCCCTGGCTACTGTGCAGCCAGTTTGTGTCTGTGTGTCTGTGTGTGTGTATGTGCTGTTCTCAGCCCTGTGCCCTGACAACTGTACAACCGGTTTGTGTGTGTGCTGTTCTCATCCCTGTGCCCTGGCCACAGTGCAACTAGTTTATGTGTGCGTGTGTGTGTGTGTGTGCTCTTCACAGGATTGTGCTCTGGCAACTGTGAACCCGGTTTATATGTGTGTGTGTGTGTGTGTGTGTGTGTGTTCTGTTCTCAGCACTGTACAGTGGCGACTGTGCAACTGGTTTGTATGTGTGTGTGTGTCTGTGTGTGTGTGTTAGAGCTGTTCTGAGCTTTGTGCCTTGGCGACAGTGCAACCGGTTTATGTGTATGTGTATGTGTGTGTTGGAGTATGTGTGTGTGCCGTTCTCAGGCCTGTGCCTGGTGAGTGTGCAACTGGTGTGTGTGTGAGTGTGTGTGTGCTGTTCTCAGCCCTGTGCCCTGTGACAGTGTAACCGGTTTGTGCGTGTGTGTGTGTGTGTTTGTGTGCCATTCTCAACACTGTGCCGTGGCGACTGTGCAAATGGTTTGTGTGTGTGTTTTTCTGTGTGAATGTGCCACGGGTTTGTGTGAGTGTGTGTGTGTGTATGTGTGTGTGTGTGTATGTGCCATTCTCATCCCCATGCCCTGGCGACTATACAACTAGTTTGTGTCTGTGTGTGTGTGTGTGTGCCGTTCTCAGCCCTGTGCCTGGTGACTGTGCAACCGGTGTGTGTGTGTGTGTGCTGTTCTCAGCCCTGTGCCCTGGTGGCAGTTCAACCGGTTTGTCTGTGTGTGTGTGTGTGTGTGTGTGTGCGTGTGTGTGCCATTCTCAGCCCTGTGCCCTGGCGACTGTGCAACCTGTTTGTTTGTGTGTGTGTGTGCGCGTGCGTATGTGTGTGTGCCATTCTCAGTTCTGTGTCCTGGTGACTGTGCAAACCGTTTGTGTGTGTGTGTGTGTGTGTGAGTGTGTGTGTGTGCCATTCTCAGGCCTGTGCTTGGTGACTGTGCAACCAGTATGTGTCTGTGTGTGTGTGCTGTTCTCAGCCCTGTGCCCTGGCGACAGTGCAAATGGTTTGTGTGTGTGTTTATGTGTGTGTGCTCTTCTCAGCCCTGTGCACTGGTGACTGTGCAACTGGTTTGTGTGTGTGTGTGTATGTTTGGGGGTGCTGATCTCATCCCTGTGCTCTGGCGACTGAGAAACCGGTTTGTGTGTGTGTGTGTGTGTGTGTGCTGTACATAGCCCTGTGCCCTGGCAATTGTGCAACCAGTTTGTGTGTGTGTGTGTGCTGTACACTGCGCTGTGCCTGGCAATTGTGCAGTCTGTGTGTGTGTGTGTGTGTGTGTGTGTGCTGTTCTCAGCCGTGTGCCCTGGCGACAGTGCAACCAGTTTGTGTGTGTGTTTATGTGCCTGTGCTCTTCTCAGGCCTGTGCGCTGGTGACTGTGCAACCGGTTTGTGTGTGTGTGTGTATGTGTGGGAGTGCTGATCTCATCCCAGTGCTCTGGCGTGTGTGTGTGTGTGTGTGTGTGTGTGCTGTACATAGCCCTGTGCCCTGGCAAATTCCAAGCAGTTTGTGTGTGTGTGTGTGTGTGTGTGTGTGTGCTTTTCTCAGGCTTGTGCCCTGGTGACTGTGAAACCGGTTTGTTTGTGTGTGTGTGTGTGTGTGTGTGTGTGTGTGTGTGTGTGTATGTTTATGTGTTTGTGTGAGTGCTGTTCTCAGCCCTGGGCACTGCCTACTTCCTAAGCCTGGATCTGCTTCCAACTTCTCATTCTTTGTGTTTTCAGACCTGATACTCTCTCCAAGTTTCTTTATCACTGCCAAGTGAAGTAACATTTGCTGCCTTCATTGCGTCTGTGAGATCTTCATTGCTTTTATCACAAACATGCTCTTAATACAAGTTTTTACAGGGGATGGGGAATGAGAGCCTAAAACTGGATTCTAAGTCAAAATGACAATACCTCGTATTTGGCAGAATTTAAATTACCAAATGTTTCACTTTCCTCATCTCAGGTTCTTCCTCAAAAGCAAAAACAGCGTCAGCAGGGGCCTTACTGTCCTTTTTCCTTTTCACAGGCAAGGGCTGGGAGTCAAGAGAGTATCACAGAGGGGGTCACGGAGAATGACATGGGAATGATGCCTCTGGCCACGTCTTGGCTTAGCCAAGTTGAGACCAGATGGCTTGGTCTCCCTAAGCCCTCCCTGGGCCAGTCTGGTAGGGCAGTGTGCCCAGGAAAGTCTCTCAGGTTTGGAATACCCTACTCTGTTTGTGGGTGGTGAAAATCTTAGGGACTACTAGAGCACAGAATAAAAGCCTCCTTTCAGGGGACAGCACCCACCAGAGTCTAGGAACTCAGGTCTGTGGGTACAGCCAGGTCATCTAGCATGAAGGGGCAAAGGTGCAATATTCAGGGAGAAATCCAGTAAGGCCTAGATTTACACCCTACCTCAACTCAACAGCTGTCCTCCAAGGGCTCACTCAGGCTCAGACCATCTCCCAGGAGGAAACCTCCCAATACTGCCTAACCTCTATAGGGGCAAGTAGGCAGATTCACTGATGGGTGTCACTGGCAGGATCTGGGGAGCAGCTGTGCACAGAGGCCTCTTCCACATGTGAGGCAGGAGATATGAAGGATGTGGGGACCCTGATCCCGTGCCATGACTGCAGAAGCAGAGCTCTGGGACTCTCCACCATGGCCTGGGCTCTGAGGCCCACTCTGCAGGAAGGGGATTGGCTGGCAGCCCCAGGCTGACTCTTTTCTCCCTCTGCCCTGAACTCCCCTGGATTCATGATCTTGACATCTCCTCTTTGCACATCTTCCTCCTCTCAGGGTCCTGGCCCCAGTCGGTCCAGACACAGACACTCAAGAGTCTACAGCTCTGGGACAGAGGGTACATATATTCTGCTCTGGAGACAGCAGTGATACTAATGGTTACAGTCAGGTGTGCTGGGATCAGCAGCACCCAAGGGCTACCCAGCACCCACAATGCATAACGTCGTCCTTGCCCTTTGGGTCCCTCTCCATTCTCCACTCGTTGTCTGGCCACGTGGCCTCCCTGGCCTCCTCCAGCTGCAGGTAGAGAACTCACTCTGTTGCCTGAGTGCTTTGTTTCCAGGAGCCCCTCACTCCCAGGGGTCCCGCACTTAGGAAAAGAAAAACATCCCTGGGCTCACCGCTGGACTATTGGTGGGGACAGCTTTTGGGTGAGGGTAGAGCAGGGTGGGGGTAGGGTGTGGGTAGGGTTGGATTGGGGTGGGGTGGGCGTGTGGGAGGGGTGGGGGTGTGGTGGGGGTGTTGGGGTGTGATGGACATGGGTTGGGAGTGGGGTGGGTTGGGGTAAGTTTGTGGGGTGATGGTGTTGTAAGGGTAGGGGTGTGGGGTGGGTGTGGGGTAGGGGAAGTTGGAAGAGGCCCTTGTGGCTGGGTGTCCTAGGGGCGCCTGGGGGCACAGGTAGACAGTTGCACACATAAAGCTACACAGATAGAAAGAACAGGGGGCCTCACTCAGAATGTTTTGGGCTCCAAGGGGTGGTAGGCAAGCAACAGGGGCACAACATTGGCAAAGAATGACCTAGATAGGTGCATACTGAGAAAGCGGTTCCACAAGTTAGCTGAGCCCAGAGGCCCTTGTTTTCTGGTCCCCTGAAGGAATGCAAAGGCAATGGATCAGGCCAATGTGACTGGTACTGTGAAGCTGTCCAAGGTGATGGGAGAATGTAGAATGCAGGCGCATGTCACTCAGCTCTCCAGGGCAAGCACTTCCAACCCTGACCGATGCTCTGCAGGTCAGCCCCCTTTATGAGCAAATGCCAAGATTTTGTAACCTTTGAGGATAAGTCACAAAGTTAGAAGTGCAACCTGACATGATCGATGAGCAAGTGAAAGAAAACAACCAGGACAAAGAAAGTTGGGTGCTTATCAGAATTCATGTGCCTGGAGAATAAGCATGTACTTCTGCATATGTGCAAGTTTCCTCTCAGGCATGTAAGTGTGTAAATGTGCATGTGTGTGCACATGTGAGTGCAGAAGAGCCTTCCAGTATGTTTGTGAGTATTAGCTGTCAGAACTGACCTAGACAGGTGATGGAAGTTGGATAGCGAAAACATGAAAGTCTCAGGGAAAGACACATAGACTGTGGCCAGCAGGAGCACAGAAGCCAGGGTACCAACCCCGTTTCCTCACTGAGCAACCAACTTCTAAGTGAAATCATAGTGGTGCACCCAGGATGCCTGGCAGAAAGGAGAGGCAGAAGGAAAATGCCTGGGGAAGACCAGTGAGAGTGCAGAGGAATCGAGACACAGAACAGGCTGCAATCCCAGAACACAGAAGCCATGGTGAACGATCCACAGCCCCTGGGACACCCAGCTACAAGTGTCTTTCCATCCTTCTCTAGTGTCAGGCGTTCTTTCCCTAACCTTGCCATGAGCATGAGCACCCCTTGCCTCTTTTATGAAGTTTCAGAGATGGATCATCACTGCAGCATAAGCACCTGCTACCTGCAGAGTCTTCCAGTTTGAAACATCACTCTTTGTACTCTTTTTAGAATGCATCTATATCGGGTATCAGGACTATAGGATGGATGGCTTACCTTGATCCTCTTGCTGCTCCCGGCAGCACAGGCTTGGGCAACTGGGCAGGCTGGTACGTGTTCTCACATGGAGAACAGAACCACTTTGAAAGGGCCTCAATAGGCTAAATGGGCAGACATGCATTTCTCCTGCACCAATGAGCCATGGAACTTAACAGTGAGTTGTCCTTAGCATCTCAGTGGCAGGAGTTCAAACAAGTTTCAGTAAGTTTCCTCATGCCAGTAGAGCATGCCCCGTTTCTCTCTCTGTGCAAAGTGAGGCCAAGCCTTTACAGGTCTGTGCAGTGTTCACGTCTGTCCAGCGAGGGAGGGAGGGTAACCCGTCCCCTTCTGCGGTTCAGCAGTGACTGCCCACTGTTGGCTTTCAAGTTTGAGAAAGCACTCTCCAAATGTGTGGACTAAAAACTCTGATCTCCTATTGGTGCAACTCACTCAGAAGTAGAAGAGCTTGCCTTTACTTCAAGGATAAGCGTCTCTCTTGAGCACTACTGTCCAGAGAGTGGCAAACCACAACACCACCACATAGAGAGATGGAGACACACAGACACCAGCGCCTGGTACACACACAGAAGGATTGCCCAAAACAGTGATATGCCAGAAACAGAGATAAAGAGACACAGAGTGAGCTTTGTACCCTAAGGGTCTGGTGTCCCTGAACAGTGGAGATCAATTGTAGCAAACGGTAGGGTTTTTCCCTACTCCCATAGCATCCGGACAGCAACAGGCTCTGTCCCATGGAGAAAAGTACCCAGCCACGTGGACCCCCTGGATATCCTTTGGATACTGAGGGAGAGCTCCCAGTTATTGCCTGTCCCGGAGGACACAGGAGTGTGCTGTTCTGATTGTGGAGCAGGAACCCGTGGTTGGTTGTCTGCCACCCATTTCCAGATCCAGGTCAATGACAGTGCCTGAGGTAGCAACAGAGGCAAAACATGCTACCTCCCTGGAGCAGAATGTGGCCACGTGGGGTCACTGGAGCTCAGGAAGCACGGAAGAGGTCTAGGGGCGTGTCCATAAGTGTGCCACCCACTACCCTCTCAGTCGTTGGTCTAGATTTGGGCCAGTAGCCTGTGAGTGGCTTACAGCCTAGGGCCCCTCCTGTTTGGCTTATCACCCAGGGCCGGTTCACCATGTCCTGGGCTGTCTGCCACCCATTTCTTCAGCTCCAGACCACCCTACACACACCAGCCCCTGCTCCCCAACCATCACCCTCATTCCCCGCCCCCAAAGAGCTAGTGGGCCCCACAGGTTTACTGCAGCCTCTGCCACCATTGCGCACCACTTGCTGTGCTATTATGTCTCGTCCCTTCACATCTGCACCAGCTGGGGATCAGGGCCAGGCCCAAGAGGAGAGAGTGAGGCAGTCAGAGGAAGGAGGGAGCATCCTGGGACCCCAGACCTTTTTAATTGTGAGCCCAGGTGCTCAGTGGGCAGGGGCCCCACAGCCTGTCTTTGTGATGCTGTGCATAGCCTGGACCTTCCAGCCACCAATTGTTACGCCAGGCAAAGAGGCAACCCTCTTCAGGGTGGAGGCAGTGGAGGACAGCAAGGCCCTGGTAGATGAAGACGTGGTGGGGATCGAGTGGGAGTTTCAACTATTGGCGGAAGACAGCACCAAGGAGGTAGAGGTTGTGACAGATGACGAGCGGCAACAGGGGTTCTCCCAGGAGCTGGAGGAAAAAACGGTGGAGGAGCAGGGCTGGGAGAGGCCCGGAGGCCCGAGTGAGCTTCCAGCGCTAGATGAGCTGCAGGCGCTGGCCGCCCTTCGGGTGGAACTGAGCTCTGAACATGAGAAAAACCACAGGGCCTACATTCGATTCATGCACAAGAGCCATCAAAGGAGGAAGAGTCACTTGGCTTGGAGGAGTGCCATCATCCAGGGCATCCCTGGCTTCTGGGCCAAAGCTGTATCCTTTTTGCTGCTTCTTGGCGTCCGCTGCTCAGGAGGAGGAGGAGAAAGAGCAGGAGGAGTGTTAGGGGCGAGGGCACTGGAGGCCCCTGAAGGAAGTGTGGTCCTGGGCAATTGGCAGGCTCTAAAGGGACACCCCAGTAGAATCTGGGCAGGGCCACACCTGTGTTGGAGCCATGACTTTGAGTCTCTCCTTCTGGCCTGCATCTGAGAAGGAGCAGCACCTGAGGCCTCTAAGTCAGGAATGACCAGAGACAGTTCACCAGATGAGCCTTGGCAGACAGTTCTCATTGTAAATGTAGAGGTTCCCAGGAAATAGCTGAGACATGGGAGTCTCATTCTCTCTCTCTCTCTCTCTCTCACACACACACACACACACACACACACACACACACACATACACCCACACACACCAACCCCTTTGCTTTCAGACATGGTTTGTTACAATGACTACAAGTCTGAAAATGTAAGCAGTGACATGCCACTACCCAGCATACACAGGTCTGGAGGAGAACAGTAGCGGTCAGAAACAGCCCCTGCTTAGAGAATGCAGATCACCTCAGATGCAGAACACCACAAAAAACCCACAACTGCCAGGAGCCAGCATGGGAGACCCCACCCATGACAAGGTCATGTGGGAGAGGTCTGACAGGCAAGGCGAGTCAGGACTCGAGGGCCCCCCTGGACCTGCTTGAGCATCTACCCCCAAACCAGAATCTGTCTGTTTTACAACTTTCACAAACTCCTCTGATATTAACGAGGATACCCACGAGGGGGGATATCCACGACCACCTTTCTCTGAAGGAAATCAACTTAGAGCTCTAGTTAATAACTCTCCTGGGTACAGTGGGTGTGTTCCAATTCAAATCCCTTGGATAGCTTTCTAACTTGCCTGATAGGTTTTCCCAGACTCTTAACAGCTACACATGTGATTATTCACAGCCTCCCAACCACAAGAGGTATGGGAGGCTTAAGATAGTCCAACAATGCAGAGCTTCTCGGGGAGTTAAAATCATTAGAATAGAACTAGTAGAGGATTTATTTGTTGAGCTAACCCTTGCTGCCAAGTTTCCATACCCCTTACCCACTATGTCCCTGGGAGTATATCGATTAATATAGTTGGTATATAGAAATATAAGTAGTAGCTTTGATGTTAACAACCTTAGACCCTTGAGTTAATAAATTCTTTCCTTGTTATCCCCCACTGCTCCTGTTGCCCTATAGGAATGCAATTCTATCTAGTCCTTTCAGGGAGTGGCGCCAAACTTTAGAAAAATAAACCTTTGGAGAAAATAAGTTTTTCTGGTTGCATAACCTTTATCACAAGAACAATGTTAGCAGACCTCCTGGCCAGAAGATGATATAAATCACCTAAAGCCTTAGTGTATAATAAGTTTGCAGAAAGAAAGCCTGGTTTCGATAAGGATCAAGGACTGCTGACCTCGCATGACTCTGCACCCTCTATTATCTTTTATGTACAACTTAGGGTATAAAAGCTCCTTTTGAAAATAAAGCTACAGGCCTTGCTCATCAGGCTTGTTCTCCCTGTGTCATTCTTGTTTCCTTTTCTCTCCTTTTCTCTCTCTGTTCTTCCTTCAGGATGACGAATTGGAGCGTGGGTGTCCTCTGAGTCCACTTACCTGCCCGGGCTTCTAAGACTCAATCGGGAGGACACCTAGCGTCTTCAGGGAAAGGATGCTCTGCGTCTTCACCCCACTGAGAGGGCGCCTGTGGCCTCCGTGGACAGTGCAATATGGTGTCACGGGCTTTATTTATTTATTATTATTTATTTCTGTGTAAACCAGATAGATCAAGCCTCTTTCTCTCCCCTCTGCTGTCCTTTCACCGACGCCATTCTCCTGAGGGAATCCCTGGATCCAACCGGGGCTGGACCCCGGTACAGAGCCATGAGTGTGCCTGATGGTATGGAAGGGCCTGAGGACAACAGTGGTAGCCCGGCAAGCAGAAGTTCCCGGCATCCTTGCAGATGCCTGTTCCGGTGTCCTTCTTCCACCCGAGATTACGGCTGATGCTCCTGGCTCTTCTTGGCTCGGCATGTGGCCTGAAAGCAGATTATGAACCACCCTCAAGTTTGCATCATGATCAGCAACCAAGATAAAGACTTTCTCAGCTACATGATTGACTTGAAGGTCAGTGAGGGAGACTGAGGATGGCTGGGTATGGGACTTGGCAGAGAGTAGGAGGATCACGTTATCCATGTTCCTGCACTGTGAGTCTTTGGAGAGGCGTCGTGGAAGCTGTTAATGTCTGCCTGGGAGGCAAGTCGAGGCCCGTATAAGCTTGCACCTTTCCCTCCTCCCTATTCTGGCTGGTGCAGGTGCAGAGATATCCACGGTTCCGCTGCAAGCTGATCTTTTCCTTTTGGGAGAACCCCTACTTCTTGAACACGGTGATCATTAAAAAGTATTACCTTGACATCACTGGTAAAACGTGCCTCCCTGGGTGATGAGTGTGGGTGTGCAGGGTTGTGGATAACCCATCTTCAGGATCCACCCCAGTTTCCCTGTCTTTTTGCAGGTCATAGGGCATGTTGTTCCACTCCAGTCCACTGGATCTGGGGCTTTGAACGGGGAGCACTCAGCCACAAGTTGCACACCAGGAGCCTTAAGTTTCTCAACTGGTTGTCAGGCTACAACTGCTCAGAATTGAACAGGATTGCTGAGGTGGGGATACTTTGGGCCTGCACACAATTGGTGATTGATGTTGGAGTTCTTGGCTGCTCATGGGATGGTTCAGGGCCTGGTCAGTCCCGGGCTGACCTTGCTTGTGTTGCCAGCAGATCATCAATGAAGACGTATGGAATGATCCCCTGAAGTACTACTCCAGGGAGGAAGGTTCCTCCATGAGAGGTAACTGACAGAAACACATATGGTGAGGGGGTCTGGAGGTGGGCTGAGAAGAGATAGTCGTGTAGTAGCCATGACACTGTCCTTTCCCAAACGGGGTTGCTCAGGCTCGTGGAAGCTGGCTGTGGAGCCTGAATTTGAGCCATGCATGTAGAAGGTGGCCTCCTGAGACTTGAGGCTTGAGGACTCATTGTGTCCGTGAGTGCAGCAAGCCTCCCTCACGTCAGCTGTTGTTGCAGTGCAAGAGTCCTAGATGATAGTACCAGAGGCAGGGTGAGTTAAGTTTCTTTGTCAGAATCATTCTTCCATGGGTCCTGCCATCCCCGGGATTCCTGCTGCTGACTGAGGTGAGATTGCCTGGGCCCTTCACTCCTGCCCCTTACCCTGGGAAGGCCTATCATTGAAAGGGTGTCCTCTCTGGGGTCCCAGTGCACCTGTGTGCTGACTTTGGGATCTTGTGTGAATTTCCACATCCACCACTTGGTATCTCATCACCACCTGACATGCTGCACTGGAAGCAGCTTCAGGGTGCCTTGGGAAAATACGGAAGAGATCGTGGGGGAGGTGGACAGGGAGACCAAAGGGCAGGGCATGGTGCCTACTGACGCCATCTCCAACATTGTTAGACATGAGCGTCTTCACCTCCTGAAATATCTGTGTTCCCCGTTTGCGTTTGTGTCCCCATGCCGAGCATGTGTGTGTATGCATGCATGTGCCTGTGTTGTCTGTGTTTATTTGGATGTGTGTGAATGTTTCCAGCCCAGGGCAGACGCAGAGATGAAGGTGACAGGAGAGGAGGTTTCAAGGAACCAGAAGAGGAGGCAGGAGGCATCCCCAGTCTCAAGGTGGTTGGTTGCCGTATTTTCACAGTGACCCTGTCCTGGATGGTAATGAGGAAAGGACGGCCAGTGATAACTCTGGACCATGGCTCCAGAAATCTTGAATTAGACCAAATACAAAACACATTCACCATTTCCACCATGTTAATGTGTGTTTGGACCGGGAAGAGGGGGTGCATGGTCTGAGGATTCACCCAGGGCAAATCAGGTAGGGTGGGGCTTTGAAACCACTGCCTGTGAAGCCTTCGGTCTGTGGGGACTTGGGCTGGGCTGTGGAAATGGTGGATGTGGTTACAGCATGACCCGGGATGGTGAGGAGGCTAAGGTCCTGCAGAGATGGGCAGCGATTCAAAGGAGAAAGAGGCACAGATTGCCTGCTGCACTGGAGACTTGTTCCACAAACGTGAGAAGGAGACATGAGAAGAACACAAACGTGTTCAAGGAGAAGGGAAGGTCCTTGAACAGTGCAGCACATCAACCAGCAAGCTCCCTCCCCGAAGGTGGTACACACTGGCACGTGGCAACACAAAACGCAAGATGTGCTAAAGTAAGCTGTATGTGCAAAACCACAGGAATCCTAGGAGAGACAGGGTATGAGCGTGGCATCCCTCCAGGCACTTCCAGCCTCCCTGGCAATGCAGAAAGGTGAGGAAAGCGCAGGAGTGGGTGTACATGTGTGCCTCTCTGCCAGGGTGTGCCTGCGAGGGAGGGAACAGGGAGGAAGCAAGAATGGTGGGCTAATTGGATGTCCCAAGGCACCTCAGGAGAGTGGGAGACACAGAAGCCCCTGGGAGCAGTTTGAGCCTGCTGGTTTTCAGGGACTAGGGTCTAGGCAATTAGCAGTCCTGCCAAAGATACTCCATGGCTTATGCTGAAAGTCCTAATGTGTATTCCTTCTTTCCTCTGGGGTCTTGCCTCTGGCTTTGGGGGCCTGAGGGGCAAAGGTGTGCATCTGCCCCTGAGGGAGGAGGTTTCTGACAGTATCGCTGAAGCAGAATTTCTGATTTTGTCTGCACCAGGTGACACTCAGAAGGACCTTGCCTTCCAGGTGACCGGTTTGGATGCCCCTGGGCCCAACCGGGTCTGGCTTCCTTGGCACATGGGCTGTGTAGGCAAGCAGGGATGCCTGACTGTAGGGAGTCCTACCTGGGTCTAACAAGAGCAACTGAAAGAGAGTCTTGGCATTTAGCAAATCAGTGAGGCCTTGGTGGTTCAAACCCTCTTGGTGCATTTCAAATAGAAAAGCTGCTTTCTGCCCAAGGGAGGCATGAGCTGTGGGCCCAGAGCGGGCAGGTTTCCCAGGGCATCATCTGATCAGGGACTCTGTGTATCTGTGTAGTGTTAAACAGAGGGGATGACGTGTAGGGATGCCACTTTACCTGTACAACCTCAGGACTTGTATCAGAAGAGAGCCTGTATCTGTGTGCACCTTCTTCAGAACACTGGATCAGAACCAGGCCTATCACAGTCACAGTATCTTTGGCCTTTCCAGCTACATGGAGATAGCACTTGGGGACACAGGTAGACAGTTGCACACATAAAGCTACACAGATAGAAAGAACAGGGGGCCTCACTCAGAATGTTGTGGGCCCTAAGGGGTGGTAGGCAAGCAACAGGGACACAAGATTGACAAGGAATGACCTAGATAGGTGCACACTGAAAAGCAGTTCTCCAACTCAGAAGAGCTCAGAGGTCCTTGTTTTCTGGTCCCCTGGCATGCACAGGCAGTGGATCAGGCCAACGTGACTGGTACCATGAAGCTGTCCAAGGTGATGGGAGAATGCAGAACACAGGTTCATGTCACTCAGGTGTCCAGGGCGAGCCCTTCCAACCCTGCCCGATTCTCTGCAGGTCGGTACCTGTCATGAGCAAATGCCAAGATTTTGTAACTTTTGAGGATAAGCCACAGAGTTAGAAGTGCAACCTGACATGATCGATGAGCAAGTGAAAGAAAACAACCAGGACAAAAAAAGTCGGGTGCTTACCAAAGTTCATTTTCCCAAAGCAGAAAGCCTATACTTCTGCATATGTGCAACTTTCCTCTCAGGGATGTTACTGTGTACACACGCACGTGTGTACACATGTGTGCCCAGAAGTGCCTACCAGTACACTTGTGAGTATGAGCTGTGGGAACTTACCTAGCCAGGTGATGGAAGTTGGATAGTGAAAACAGGAAGGTCTTAGGGAAAGGTACATGGACTCTGGCCAGCAGAAGCCCTGAAGCCAGGGAATCGATCCCTGTAATCTCACTGAGTGAACAAGTTCTAAATGGAAGCACAGTGGTGCACCCAGGATGCCTGGCAGAAAGGAGAGGCAGGAGGGAAGAGCCTGGGGAGTGTGCAGGGGAAAGTCCACTATACCTGCAATTTATGAAAAGTCAAAAATGTACCTAATGAGCTGGAAGGAGAAACTACCTAATTAATGGAATTATTTAGCTGAGGAGATTTCCAGCCAAACAGCCAAAAGTACTGCCTGGTTTCCTCTTGCTGCCTATAGTAAAATATGAAGGGAAATTAAAAAAAAAAAAAAAAAAAACTTTAAGAAAAAGACTATTAAAAAATGAGACAGAATTTGCTGATTTGGAAATTTTTCAGTCTTTTAAGATGACCGAAGATGCTAAAATTAATGGCTATCAAGCAAAGATCATATCCAGGGCATTAGAGTAAGGTGGTCCAAATATAACATTGTACATCATCTATATGTCAGTTCTTAATATATTTTTTTAATTAACTTGCTCTAAAGATTTGTGTGATGGTAAAATTCTCTGTTAAGCCTCAGAAAGGTGGAAGGGGATGTTAATGGCATTATTTAGTCAGGCCAATGCCCTCCAAAGAGTTTAGACGTGTAACTCAGAGATCACTTCAGTCACACAATACGACTTCTACTAAGTTTCAGAGTGTTATCCCTCAGCCATCTCAGCAGAAAACCAAGGCAAAATAGGCCTATGAAGACATGTGTGATTGTGGTTTTAGAGTGGGGTGCTTTCGAAGAACACCAGTAAGATTATCAGGAGGCACACCAAGTTTTTATGATAACATATTTAAGTTTAGCTTAGATTGAAAGGACCAACAACAATACAAAATAAGAGAACTCTGGACTTCTACCTTCGACAAGCAGGAAGCAGACTAGGGAGACTGTTTCACTGTATCAACCTTTCATGCAATGGAATCATGTTAGAGGGCAGAATTAAAAAGTCAGAGACCGAAGCTTAGAAGTTTCCAGGCCTTGAATCCTAATCCAAGGACTGCCAACAAGAACCCGTGGGATTTCAGAATTGCTACTATTGACTCCCATCTCCCCTCCTCTTTCTGGAACAGGAGTGTCTATGAAGGTTATCTATGCCTGACCCACCACTGTATGTTGGCTGTTAAAGTGAGCAGATTGACTCATGCCTTTTGTTCACAGATCCTCAGGTCTAGAGGAACTATACTTGTATAATTTGAACTGTTGTATTGGAGAAGACTCGAGAGTCTCTTGGACTGCAAGGAGATCAAACCAGTCAATCCTAAAGTAAATCAGTCCTGCATATTCATTGGAAGGACTGATCCTGAATCTGCAGCTCCAATACTTTGGCTACCTGATGCAAAGAACTGACTCATTGGAAAATACTCTGATGAGGGAAAGCTTGAAGGCAGGAGGACGAGGGGACGTGAGAGGATGAGATGGTTGGATGTCATAAACAACTCAATGGATCTTGAGTTTGAGTAATCCCCCAGAGTTGATGATGGGCAGGGAAGACTGTCCTGCTGCAGCCCATGGGGTCGCAAAGAGTAGGACACAAGTGAGCGACTGAATACTTGAGATATTGCACAACTGGACCCTGATCCATATCTGGACCTGACTTAAATGACAAGGTCCTGAACTTCAAGTTAATGCTATAATGGATAAAATCTTTGAAAGCATTGGCAGGAAAATGCATTTGGGACATACAAGTATGTAAACAATTTGTGGCCATGTGTGTACCACGTGATTTTAAATTATGTCCACACATCCTTACCATCAAGGGTGGATCTTATACTCCACTTCACATGTGGGCTGGACTTAGTGGCTCATTTCTAACGTTAGAATATTGTAGAAATGAAAATGAAGTGTCTGAGACTAGGTCATAAAAGGCACTGCATCCTCCTTGCTCATCCTCTTGGGTCACTCACTCTAGAAGCCTTCTTATCTTGAGAACACTCAGGTAGCCCAGCAGAGAGGTCCATGTGAAAGAACTTAGGCTTTCTCCTAACAGACAGCAAGGAAACTGGTTTCAACAGCTATGTGAGTAATCCATCTTGGAAGGAAATCCACCAGCCCATGTCAAGGCTTCAGAGGAGGGCAATCTCATGAAACCCGGAGCCAGAACATTCAGCTGAATTACTCCTGGACTCCCAACTTTCAGCAGCGGTATGAGATAATATTGTTTTAAGCTATTAGTTTGGGGTAATTTGTTATGCATCAGTAGTTCACTAATGCACTGCCAACTTTGGGCAATGTCTTTATCCAGGGGTGCCTGTCAATTTAGTTCAATCTAAGCCAGAGCCTGCTATGTGAGCTTAGTAAAAATACCCCACCCTTGATCTGACCACCCTCAGTATCAGATCAAATTTCTTGTCACTCACCTCAATATCTTATCAGCCTTGCCTAGCCTCAGCAATGATCCTCTCAGTTTAACCAGAATCCACCCTCACCCATCAGTTCAATTCAGTTCAGTAGCTCAGTCGTGTTCAACTCTTTGCATCCCCATGAATCGCAGCATGCCAGGTCTCCCTGTCCATCACGAACTCCCAGAGTTCACTCAGAGTTCACTCAGACTCACTCCATCGAGTCAGTGATGCCATCCAGCCACCTCATCCTCTGCCGCCCTGTTCTCCTCCTGCCCACAGTCCCTCCCAGCATCAGTCTTTTCCAATGAGTCAACTCTTCGCATGAAATGGCCAAAGTACTAGAGTTTCAGCTTTAGCATCGTTACTTCCAAAGTAATCCCAGGGCTGATCTCCCTCAGAATCCTTACGGTCCTCTTAATAAGTTTCCATCCACTGACACCCACCCTGTTATTGTTGTTGTTCATTGCTTTTCAGTCCCCCAGTCTCTTTGCAACACCATGGACCCGCCCTGTTGCTTAGCTATAAATCCCAGCTGTGTTCCTGCTGTAGTCAGACTCGAGCTCAATCTCTCTACCCCATTATAAGACTCTGCTGTAGTAGTCTTACCTTGAATAAAGTTTTTCTTACCACCTTTGCTGCTGCTAAGTCACTTCAGTCATCTCGACTCTGTGCGACCCCATAGACAGCAGCCCACCAGGCTCACCCACCCTGGGATTCTCCAGGCAAGAACACTGGAGTGGGTTGCCATTTCCTTCTCCAATGCATGAAAGGGAAGAGGAAGTTAATTCCAATACTAGAAATGAGAATGGAATGAGATTCTGAGAGGATAATATTCAACCCTGAGTGGAATGACTTTTGTTTCAGGAAGAGTCCAGTCAAGCAAAAACCTGGGGAAAGAAAGGGAGGAAGAAAGGAAAGAAAGAGGAAGAGAGAAGGGGAAGAAAGGAAGAAAAAGAAAGAAAGGAGAAAGAAAGAAAAGTAAATGTCTCAACAGATGTTGTAAACTATCCAATAAAACAATTTTCTTTAAATTTTAAAAATAGAAATAGAAATTTGTAGCCATATACTCATTGCATTTGATGGTACTAAGAACAAGAAAACCCATTTACATATCATGCTTAGAAGTCCTGGCCAACACAATAAGATTAGTTTAAAAAAAAAAAAACTAAAAATATACCATGTTATTTGTAAAAAGAAAAACAGAAGAAATAATTTAAAAAAACGTTTTATTTCTATAAATACTAATTTTACTTACAAGTCTTTGGCAACATGAATTAAATATTAAATTTTATCTGAGAGAGCAAGCAAAATAGAATCCTCCTGTCCCCTTCTCCTCCTGCCCCCAATCCCTCCCAGCAGTAGTTGGCAATAAATAACAACTTGTATTCTTTAGGAGCATACTTCAGAGCAAATAACAGTAACAATATTGATAACACTAAGGAAGAATAAAAACACATAACTAAACCATTTCATATTTTTACTATAGAAATAGAATAAATGAGCTACATATATAAAAGTCTGCACGTTTAATTATACATAGAAGTTTTCACCTGAGACCAGAACAACACACACTCTTTCTGCAAAAGTGGTTTAAGCTTACACTTAACAAAGTGCTTTGGCCTAAGCAAACTAACTGGAAAGTCCTAGTAAAATATTTAAAGTGCAAATCAACCAGCCAAGCATGGAGTAAATAAATACAATAGACTTTACACTCAGAAAATTACCTAAAATGCAGACAAGACTCGCTACAGCTTAGTCATCTGTAGTCCTTCCTGTTCAGTTCTGAAAGGGATGCTAAGCCCTTGGTGATTATCACTTCCCAGCATTTTGTGAAAGCTTAGAGAATTTAAATAAATTGAGGAAGGGTGAAAAAAGAGTGGGGAGAGATAAGGAGGAGAAAGGAAGGGAAAACGAGATATTTCTCCTGGCATAGGTCTACAGCCAGGATCCCAGGTTCCTTGAATTGTGCACAGATTGTTTGTTACCTGTGCCGGAAGTGGAGAAGAGATGGCATTAAAACATACCTGCTGCTGCTGCTGCTAAGTTGCTTCAGTCGTGTCCGAATCTGTGCAACCCCAGAGCCAGCAGCCCACCAGGCGTCCGCATCCCTGGGATTCTCCAAGCAAGAACACTGGAGTGGGTTGCCATTTCCTCCAGTGCATGAAAGTGAAAAGTGAAAGTGAAGTCGCTCAGTTGTGTTCAACTCTAGAGACCCCATGGACTGCAGCCAACCAGGCTCCTCCATCCATGGGATTTTCCAGGCAAAAGTACTAGAGTGGCATGCCATTGCCCTCTCCAAGACATGCGTAAGGAGACTCAACTCCAGGAACCCACAGAGGCAGTGAAGTGTACTGATGTTCAGGAACCAATACTTGGAGGGTACCCCGCAGGTCTGTCAATGGGACCTTGGAGACCATAAGTAAAAATTTTCCACAAGTATAATCACAGATTAGTTCGATAGATTAGAGCAAGGAGAATAACTCTATGACCTGATAAATACCGAATTAAACGAGACAATTCTTGCACATCAGACTGTATCAAGTAAGACCAAAATTCAGTATGAGTTTGATAAAATGGGAAATTACACACACAAAGAATTAATTGTTAACCACAATACATTTGTGTCCAAGGCAAGATAAGACACAACACTGAAATCTTCATATGTTCAACTAGGGTAAGACACAGGTAACTGGAAAAGGTAAGGAAAAGCTCTATAAAGGGTTTAATCACCCTGAACCATTTTTATCCACTACATTTACTATTCTCGGACAACTCCATTGTAGTTTAAGAGTAAGAGAACTAAATTTAGCCCAATTCATAAATCTAACAGATTCCCTGTGTTTGAGCCTTTTCAGTTAAAACTATGGGTCAAGGACAAATCAAACTAGATGTCAAGGCTTTTTTCCCTTGAGAATCTTAACTTGCTTTACTATTGTGACTTAGACAGACATGGCTACTTCACTGTGACTAAAGGCCAGCCAAATGGGAAAGGGGATGGAATGAATCAAATTACCCTTTTGATCACTCAACAGGAGATCCACGGGCACCAGGCCTCATTCTGTTAACTATCTCTGCTTCTGCAACTGTAGTCAATGATACACAGGGCTTGTTTGATGCTTACAGGAGCCCCTCACCAACCACAGGCATTTCAATGGTTGGCTTCCTTGAGATGTCCCTGGGGTAGGTAAAGACACTCTGAGACAGTGTTCCTTCTGCCTTGGCTCCATGCCTGGAGTGAATGTGTGTCTCTTCCTCAACTGGGACAAGAAGTCACAGCTCTCCACTGACTAAATCCCTTATCTGCTTCAAACTCACATCACAGATTCTCCATCAACTTCTCCACACCAGGCTTTTGGAGCCAGGTTATCTTAGATCAGCAAAACAGAGGCACTTCGGAGAGTTCAGCAGCACATGGGACTATACCATAAGAAAGTCATTCCAATCTGGCTGTATAGTTAATACTGAGATCTTGAAGGCATGAAAACAGTTGAAAATTACGTTTCTAAAACACTCAACAGATTATATGTATAGCAGAGGTTTTGAACTTACAAACAACATGAAATACCGAAATAGGTTGTTACTTTTCCTCTCTCCCCCTCTCTCATTCTTTCTCTCACACACACGTGAGCACATACTTTTTTACATATTAAGATAATTATATGAAAAACAGGTAATATATTTTAAAATAACATCTCAACATTCAGGTTAATTAAAACTGTTCTTCATGAATTAAAAAAAAAAACATAAATTACCCATTGGTTTCACTATATTTGATACTATTGAATACTGCTATAATTTAGATTTTTTTGTTCTTAATGGGGATTTTAAATTTGACTGAAATACTTGCTTCAGACTTACTGAAAGTAGAATTAAGGGTTTTTTTTTTTTTTTTCAACTCCTACTTTTAGATTGGGGTGGGGGGTGATGGTTCAGAATCAGATGTGTTCACAGTAATGGATGGTACTTCCACCAATCCTGGTTGAAGAGGTTCCAGTGATACCGGAATAACAACTTTTGTTTCAGGAGGTAATCCTTTTAGCTGCTTAGGCTTCTTAAACATTTGTTTAGCTGTTTAGGCTTCTTAAACAATGGGTCTTGTGCTCCATTTTCTCTTTGTAAGTTAAAAACTGTAGCCAACATTTGGAACACTGGTGAAAACTCTTTACCCAGTGCCCTCTATAATGACACATGTATGGTGTTGCAGTTTTAAAAATTTTGAGACAAAACGGACAAAGCAGATTCTTAGTGTTACCATGGTATGCTTTGAATTGTGCATCCACATCTGCAAAGACTGATGATCTGTAATTGCAAACCTGGCATACATAGGGCATTTCGCCAGGCTTATGATTGTCTTTCATGTGCTATAAGAGAACCTGATCTGTCTCAAAGGACAACTCACAGATTTTACAGTCTGAAGAGGGCTTCTGGGAAATGTGAATACTTTCAGTGTGACACTGCAGCTGGAAGGGAGTAGGAAACTGGTGGTGGCAGTGCTGGCAGGAGGTGTGGTTTTTCCAGCTGTCACCTCTCTGCCTTTCAAGTCCCAAATGGTGCTTCATGTGATTCAGAAACTTGACGTTTTTTAGAACTTTCAAGCAGCTGAGGCATTTAAAGGCTGTGTGAGTTTTCGGTTCTGGCTGCCCATCTCCTATACGCTGTCCATAGTAGAAGTCACCAAGTAACACAATCAGATTTCCTTCTGTGGGATCAACAATCTTGTTTTGACTTGCTAAACTTGGAAAGTCAGTTTTTTTCAGCCCATTTTTCCCTAAAGGACTTACAGGCTTACAATGAGCATTGTCCTTTGGAAAAGCTGTTGGATGAGGTTCTCCATTCTGAACATGGCTTAATGAGGTATGAACACTGTCTGGTGTGCTTTGCTCAGTAGTCACTGTATGAAAAATACCAGAAAGGGATAAAGCTAAAGAATGTCCCCTATAATTCCATCACTGTGTTTAGGCCTTTTGGGATCTGTGCTATTTGTTTCAGAAGTGGAAAGTAGCTTTGATACACGAGGACTTTTATTCATATCTCCTGAAGAAACTGCTGTTTCTACTGGAGGCTGCAATGAACCTGTGAAGATAATCAAAGGAGAATATAATTCTGAAACGCTATTAGGCACTATTTGTGGTGAAATATTTTATAATCAGCTTCAGACAAAGGCTCAACAATGATAGGACTATCTGTTGATCTTGATTCAGAATCAGAACCTGGCAAGACAGTCTGTGCTGCTGATGTAGGAGTCGCATGACTAACAGGCTGTAATTTGTGAGCATTATCTTTCTTGAAGTGATCACACATTTTTCTCCTTGAACATGAACCTGGGGTAACTCTGTTCAATGTTTGAAATGACTGGTTTTGAATTTGAGGTCATCCCAAAACAGATCACATCAGCATTTTTATTTACATGTTCTACCCCAACAAAGATCAGTTCAGCATCTTCATCATCTACTTGTTTGGTTTCTCCTACACTTTTCTGTGGTTCTGGCTCTTGTTCTTCACATAACATACATGGTGGTTCCATATTTTAAATATTTTTTTTTATTCTTGAAGGGCGTGGCCACCAATCCCAGTGCTTTCTTTATATAACCTGCCACCTAAGTATAAACATACTACATATTAGTTAAGTACAGAAAAATGCTGTATTTGATTATCTCCAAAACTCTAGGTAGTTATAAACACCATTATCTTACAGATGAAGACACTGAGTATCAAAGAGGCTAAATGACAGCTGAAAAACCTATAAGTCTACATGACTCTAGAATCAGAGCATTGTCCCATGTTGATTTTAATCTCTTCTATTTTAAAAAAAAGAAAGAAGGAAAGAAAAGGAAAAAAAACACAAAACACCACTGATCATTAGGTGAAATTACATGTAAAGGATGAGTATTTTTTACAAAAGCACTATTGTACAGTGTTTAGAAACATGGACTTTGGAGTCAAAGAAGATTGAGCTGGAATTCTAAGTTAGCCACACACCAGCTGCATCTTTTTGGGCAAATTTATAACTTTTTAATGTGTTTCTGTATCTTAAAGACAAACATGCTTATTTCTTAGACTTAAAGTTAACAGCTCTTTTAAAAAAGCATCAGCTATTTAATGGCATCTTGTTTTGTAGTAAAATTGGAAGAAAACGTATCTTAAAAGCACATTACAACTGATTCACACATACTAATTTCATAAATGTTAATACAGAAAATAGGTAGCAGATTCAAAGTATAAAGTATCTAGACATAGTTAACAAACAGCATAATTCAATGTCAAGCACTTAATACAGGCCTAGCAAATTGAGAATGAACTCTCTTGATAATCTCACCCCAATTCCACACTGATATATTCTAAATTTCTGCCTCTAATCCTGACTAAACTTAAATCCAACAATGCTTCATCCTTCATTTTACATGTCTCTTCCCCACATAGCATGCAAAGTGATGCCAATATTTCTCTAATACCAGTATTATACAGAGACATCACACACACACACACACACACACACACACACACACACACACACACACCCAATATCCCTTATGAATATAGAGGCAAGAGTACTCAACAAAATACTGGCAAAAAAAATCTAACAACATATAAAAAAGATCATATACCATGATCACGTGGGATTTATGGATTTGTGCAAATTTGGTTCATTATATGAAAGTCAATCAACATAATGCCATTTTAATACAATAAAGGACCAAAAACACATATGCTTACAGAAAAAGCATTTCCCTGAACCCAGCACCTTTTCATAATAGGCGTTATAAAAAACACTTAAGGTAGGAGGAGCTAAGATGGCGGAGGAGTAGGACGGGGAGAACACTTTCTCCCCCACAAATTCATCAAAAGAACATTTAAATGCTGAGTAAATTCCACAAAACAACTTCTGAATGCCGGCAGAGGACATCAGGCTTCCAGAAAAGCAACCCAAGTCCTTGAAAGGAGAGAGAAGAAATACAGCTCCACTCACCAGAACACCGACACAAGCTTCCCTAACCAAGAAACCTTGACAAGCCACCTGTACAAACCCACACAGAGCGAGGAAACACCACAATAAAGAGAACTCCACAAACTGCCAGAATACAGAAAGGACACCCCAAACTCAGCAATTTAAACAAGATGAAGAGACAGAGGAATACCCACCAGATAAAGGAACAGGATAAATGCCCACCAAACCAAACAAAAGAGGAAGAGATAGGGAATCTACCTGATAAAGAATTCAGAATAATGATAGTGAAATTGATCCAAAATCTTGAAATCAAAATGGAATCACAGATAAATAGCTTGGAGGCAAAGATTGAGAAGATGCAAGAAAGGTTTAACAAGGACCTAGAAGAAATAAAAGAGAGTCAATATAAAATGAATAATGCAATAAATGAAATTAAAAACACTCTGGAGGCAACAATTAGTAGAATAACAGAGGCAGAAGATAGGATTAGTGAATTAGAAGATAGAATGGTAGAAATTAATGAATCAGAGAGGATAAAAGAAAAACAAATGAAAAGAAATGAGGACAATCTCAGAGACCTCCAGGACAATATTAAACGCTACAACATTCGAATCATAGGGGTCCCAGAAGAAGAAGACAAAAAGAAAGACCATGAGAAAATACTTGAGGAGATAATAGTTGAAAACTTCCCTAAAATGGGGAAGGAAATAATCACCCAAGTCCAAGAAACCCAGAGAGTCCCAAACAGGATAAACCCAAGGCGAAACACCCCAAGACACATATTAATCAAATTAACAAAGATCAAACAAAAAGAACAAATATTAAAAGCAGCAAGGGAAAAACAACAAATAACACACAAGGGAATTCCCATAAGGATAACAGCTGATCTTTAAATAGAAACTCTTCAAGCCAGGAGCGAATGGCAAGACATACTTAAAGTGATGAAAGAAAATAACCTACAGCCCAGATTATTGTATCCAGCAAGGTTCTCATTCAAGTATGAAGGAGAAATCAAAAGCTTTCCAGACAAGCAAAAGCTGAGAGAATTCAGCACCACCAAACCAGCTCTCCAACCAATACTAAAGGATTTTCTCTAGACAGGAAACACAAAAAGAATGTATAAACTCGAACCCAAAACAACAAAGTAAATGCAACAGGATCATACATATCAGTAATTACCTTAAATGTAAATGGGTTGAATGCCACAACCAAAAGACAAAGACTGGCTGAATGGATACAAAAACAAGACCCCTACATATGTTGTCTACAAGAGACCCACCTCAAAACAGGGGACACATACAGACTGAAAGTGAAGGGCTGGAAAAAGATTTTTCATGCAAATAGGGAGCAAAAGAAAGCAGGAGTAGCAATACTTATATCAGATAAAATAGACATTAAAACAAAGGCTGTGAAAAGACACAAAGATGGTCACTACATAATGATCAAAGGTTTAATCCAAGAAGAAGATATAACAATTATAAATATATATGCACCCAACACGGGAGTGCCGCAATATGTAAGACAAATGCTAACAAGTATGAAAGGACAAATTAACAATAACACAATAAGAGTGGGAGACTTTAATACCCCACTCACACTTATGGATAGATCAACTAAACAGAAAATTCACACGGAAACACAAACGTTAAACAATACAATAGACCAGGTAGACCTAATTGATATCTATAGGACATTTCATCCCAAAACAATGAATTTCACCGTTTTCTCAAGCGCACATGGAATCTTTATGATACTAGTGAGATATATTTGGTAGGAGCCATTATAAATGTCACTACAAAGTGCCTTTTAAAGAATACAAGAGACTGACCATATGACCTGGGAGCTCCACTCCTAAGAATGTATATTAAAAAAGAAGAAGAACAAAATATTTTTGGAAAACAAAAACATGTAAGTCAACCATGTAGTGCAGGAAGATTAACAACATCCTATAATGGCTGATACTCTTGCCTGGAAAATCCCACGGACAGAGGAACCTTGTAGGCTGCTGTCCATGGGGTTGCAGAGTCGGACAGGATTTAGTGAATTCCTTTTCAATATTTACTTTCATGCGTTGGAGAAAGAAATGGCAACCCACTCTAGTGTTCTTGCTTGGAGAATCCCAGGGATGCGGGAGCCTGGTGGGCTCCTGTCTTGTCAGTTCGCACAGTCGGACACAACTGAAGTGACTTAGCAGCAGCAGCAGCAGCATACATGAAAAACCAGGCTTCCCTTGTGGCTCAGCCTGTAAAGAATGTGCCTGCAATGCTGGAGACCTGGTTTCGATCCCTGGGTGGGGAAGATCCCCTGGAGAAGGAAAAGGCTATTCACTCCAGTATTCTGGCCTGGAGAAGTCCATGGGCTGTATAATCTATGGGATTGCAAAGAGTCTGACACGACTGAGTGACTTTCACTACCACTACTGTACATGAAAATCAAGAAACTGATGCAGCCACTATTGAAAACAGTAAGCAGTGCTTTTATTATAATAATAATAATACATTTTTTTTTTACTGAAGGGTAATTGCTTTACAGAATTTTGTTGCTTTCTTTGAAACCTCAATGTGAATCAGCCATATGATACATATATCCCCTCCTTTTGAACCTCCTGCCCATCATCTCCTTCCCCGGTATAGAGTTTTTTAAAACTCCAAAAATACAGTTACTATATGATCCCACAGTAACACTACTGGTCATATATCCAGTAAGATGAAAACTCCCATCAGAAAGGAGATATGCACAACAGTGTTTATAGTAGCACAATGTACAGTAGCAAAGACATGGAAACAACCTTAAATGCCCATAGATAGGTGAATGGATAAAGACAGATATATTATGCATGCAATGGAATATTAGCCATAAGAAAGAATGATATAAAGCTATTATTTTCAACATGCTAAATAATTCAGAGAAAGACATGAGGAGCTTAGGTGGGTTCAGGTCACCTTGACACATCCTTTGGACCGCAGTTCATGGGAGGTCTTCATCTTTCCCTCCTGGGTATCTAGAGTCAGCTGTTGTATAACAGCTCTAGAGCCTTGTGGCTTCCGAGTCACCTAAGTCATTTTGAAGACTTGCCGTGGTCTACTCCAGAGCCCCTTAGATCAGATTAGATCAGTTGCTCAGTCGTGTCCGCCTCTTTGTGACCCCATGAATCGCAGCACACCAGGCCTCCCTGTCCCTCACCAACTCCCGGAGTTCACTGAGCCTCACGTTCATTGAGTCAGTGATGCCATCCAGCCATCTCATCCTCTGCCGTTCCTTTCTCCTCCTGCCCCCAATCCCTCCCAGCATCAGAGTCTTTTCCAATGAGTCAACTCTTCGCAGGAGGTGGCCAAAGTACTGGAGTTTCAGCTTTAGCATCATTCCTTCCAAAGAAATCTCAGGGCTGATCTCCTTCAGAATGGATTGATTGGATCTCCTTGCAGTCCAAGGGACTCTCAAGAGTCTTTTCCAACACCACAGTTCAAAAGCATCAATTCTTCGGTGCTCAGGCTTCTTCACAGTCCAACTCTAACATCCATACATGACCACAGGAAAAACCATAGCCTTGACTAGACGAACCTTTGTTGGCAAAGTAATGTCTCTGCTTTTGAATATGCTATCTAGGTTGGTCATAACTTTCCTTCCAAGGAGTAAGAGTCTTTTAATTTCATGGCTGCCGTCACCACCTGTAGTGATTTTGGAGCCCAGAAAAATAAAGTCTGAAACTATTTCCACTGTTCCCCCATCTATTTCCCATGAAGTGGTGGGACCGGATGCCATGATCTTCGATTTCTGAATGTTGAGCTTTAAGCCAACTTTTTCACTCTCCACTTTCACTTTCATCAAGAAGCTTCTGAGTTCCTCTTCACTTTCTGCCAGAAGGGTGGTGTCATCTACATATCTGAGGTTATTGATATTTCTCCCGGCAATCTTGATTCCAGCTTGTGTTTCTTCCAGTCCAACGTTTCTCATGATGTACTCTGCATATAAGTTAAATAAACAGGGTGACAATATACAGCCTTGACGAACTCCTTTTCCTATTTGGAACCAGTCTGTTGTTCCATGTCCAGTTCTAACTGTTGCTTCCTGACCTGCATACAAATTTCTCAAGAGGCAGATCAGGTGTTCTGGTATTCCCATCTCTTTCAGAATTTTCCACACTGAGCACCCCTATATATACCCTTCCCCAGGTGGCCACACCCTTACACTTTATGAGATCAGCAAGTAACTTCCACAGCCAACTGTGGTACTGAGTGAGCCTTGACATCACAAAGCCTCATCCTGATACGTCTAGGAGAGGATGGGGAGCAACTCAGAGAAAGTTACCCCTCCCAATTCTTTTAACCACACCCTCTAGCTTCCTAGAGTTTTGGGCCACTTTTAAAATTTCTTATTTTACATGCTCTTTGTCCAGAAGCTTAAAAGGGAAAATTTACGTAACTTTCTTTGTAGTAAACCTCCTGCATGGCTGAATAGACAATAAACACGGAATTAGAAAATGACGATTGTTAAATATTTGAAAGATAGCTGACAAATGATTCATTTACCTTATTTATGCAGAGTCCAACGTTAAAATAAGAAAAGAAGATGAACAACGCAATAGAAGAGAATTGTGAAGTAAACAAGAATACAACGAAATACAAATTACCCAGAAAAAGAAGAGGAAAATTGCCAAAAATCAGGAAGAAATGTCAAACTGACTTGGTAATATAAAAAATGCAAACAAAAACAATAATGGAATGTGATTTCTCACCATGCAAATTACAAATTGCCAAAGTTCAATGAGAAAGTTAATATATACCAAATTTTCCCTCCAAATGGAGGATGACAAATTGGAAAAGGAATGTTTCAGCAGTGTTGTAAAAGCATAGTGTGACGCAACTTGCTGAAGGTCAATATGATATTATCTAGTAAGTTTATAAATACATAGAGCCACTTAGCAAGACCCTGTTTGGAATTTACATTTCAGAAATATCTCTGCAATTTCACCTGGATTATATATCTAATGCTCACTGCAAAAAAAAAAAAAAATCCCCATCATCCTAGAGAATTTCTTTGGTACCCTTACCCACACTGTCCTTCCCCATGCAACCCCTGTTCTCAGTTCTATTAGTGTAGATTACTTCTGCTTCATTTAGAACTTCCTTTAAATGGAGCCTAGAGTATGTACACATGTAGTTGCTTAACAATGTTGTGTTGCTTTCTGCTGTACAGCAAATCAAATTAGGTGTGCAATGTATAAACATAACCTCTTTCATTTAATTTCCTTCTAAATTTAGGTCATCACAGAGCATGGAGGACAGTTCTCTGTGCTACACAGATAGTTCCCATTAGTTATCAAGGCATTATTTTCCAAAATATACAAACGGCTATGTAGCCCAGTATAAACACACACACACACATACACACAAAACAGAAAACACACACACACACACACACACACACACACACACACACACACACACACAAACACCTCAGTAAAAAAACAGGCAGATCTAAATAGTCATTTCCCAAAAGAAGTCATACAGATGATGAAAAAACACTTGAGAAGAGGCTAAGTTCAGGTTAGTCACTCAGTCGTGTCTGACTCTTTGTGACCCCATGGACTTCAGCACGCCAGGTCTCACTGTCCATCACCAACTTCCGGAGTCCACAAAACTTATGTCCATTGAGGCAGTGATGCCATCCAACCATCTCATCCACTGTCGTCCCCTTCTCTGTCTGCACTCCATCTTTCCCAGCATCAGGGTCTTTTCAAATGGTTCAGCTCGTCACATGAGGTGGCCAAAATATTGGAGTTTCAGCTTAAACATCAGTCCTTCCAATGAATACCAGGCCTGATCTCCTTTACGATGGACTGATTGGATCTTCCTGGAGCCCACGGGACTCTCAAGAGTCTTCTCCAACACCACAGTTCAAAATTATCACTTCTTTAGTGCTCAGCTTTCTTTACAGTCCAACTCTCACATCCATACAGGACTACTAGAAAAAACATAGCCTTGACTAGACGGACCTTCGTTGGCAAAATAATGTCTCTGCTTTTTAATAAGTTGTCTAGGTTGATCATAACTTTCCTTTCAAGGAGTAAGTGTCTTTTAATTTCATGGTTGCAGTCATCATCTGCAGTGATTTTCGAGCCCCCCAAAATAAAGTCAGCCACTGTTTCCACCATTTCCCCATCTATTTGCCATAAAGTGATGAGAGCATGATCTTCATTTTCTGAATGTTGAGCTTTAAGCCAACTTTTTTTCTCTCCTCTTTCACTTTCATCAAGAGGCTCTTTAGTTCTTCTTCAATTTCTGCCTGTAGAAAGGGTGGTGTCACCTGCATATCTGAGGTTACTGATATTTCTCCCAACAAACTTGATTCCAGCTTGTGCTTCCTCCAGTGCAGGGTTTCTCATGATGTACTCTGCATATGAGTTAAATAAGCACGGCAACAATATACAGCCTTGATGTACTCCTTTCCCTCTTTGGAACCAGTTTGCTGTTCCATGTCCAGTTTTAACTCTTGCTTCCTGACCTGCATACAGAGTTGTCAAGAGGCAGATCAGGTGGTCTGGTATTTCCATCTCCTTCAGAATTTCCCACAGTTTATTGTTATTCACACACTCAAAGGCTTTGGCATAGTCAATAAAGAATAAATAGATGTTTTTCTGGAATTCTCTTGCTTTTTCATGATCCGACAGATGTTGGCAATTTGATCTCTTGTTCCTCTACCTTTGCTAAAACCTCCTTGAACATCTGGAAGTTCATGGTTCACGTATTGCTGAAGCCTGGCTTGGAGAATTTTGAGCATTAATTTACTAGTGTGTGAGATGAGTGTAATTGTTCTGTAGTTTGAGCATTCTTGGACATTGCCTTTCTTTGGGATTGGAAGGAAAACTAATGTTTTCCAGTCCTGTGGCCACTGATGAGTTTTCCAGATTTACTGGCATATTGAGTGCAGAACTTTCACAGCAGCATCTTTGAGAATTTTAAATAGCTCAACTGGAATCCCATCACCTCCACTAGCTTTGTTCATAGTGCTGCTTCTGAAGGCCCACTTAACTTCACATTCCAGGATGTCTGTCTCTAGGTGAGTGATCACATCATTGTGACTATCTGGGTATTGAAGATAGTTTTGGTACAGTTCTCCTCTTCATGTCTTCTTAATGTCTTCTGCTTCTGTTAGGTCCATATCATTTCTGTCATTTATTGAGCCCATCTTTGCATGAAATGTTCCCTTGGTATCTCTAATTTTCTTGAAGAGATCTCTAGTCTTTTCCATTCTTTATTTCCTTCTATTTCTTTGCGCTGATCACTGAGGGAGGCTTTCTTATCTCTACTTGCTATTCTTTGGAACTCTGCATTCAAATGGATATGTCTTTCCTTTTCTCCTTTGCTTTTGGCTTCTCTTCTTTTCACAGCTATTTGTAAGGCCTCCTCAAACAGCCATTTTGCTTTTTTGCATTTCTTTTTCTTGGGGATGGTCTTGGGCCCTGTCTCCTGTACAGTGTCATGAACCTCCATCCATAGTTCATCATCACTATTCATTAGAGAAATGCAAATCAAAACTACAATGTGGTATTCCTTCACGCCCGTTTGAATAGATAGCAACAAAAATTCTACAAGCAATAATTCCTGGAGAGAATGCGGGGAAAAAGGGAACAATCTTGCACTGTTAGTGGGCATGTAAATTGGTACGGCCACTATGGTGAACAGTATGGCAGCTCCTTTAAAAACTAAAAAATATAATCACCTTATGACCTACTCCTGAGCTTTTTTTCTGGAAAAAACCTTAAAACCAAAAGATGGATGCACCCTAATGTTCATTACAGCATTATTTCCTTGAGGCACGACACGCAACATTTTTTAATTATAGCAAAAACAGAAAAAAATTTTAAAAAAGAATAAAAAAAGTATAAAGCAAGCAGTCTCTAAAGATGTGGCCAAATTACTCAGTATTTGTAAAAGGAAAATCTTCAGTATAAGTCAACAAAGCAAGAACCACATATCAGAACCAAGTTATGTGTTAAAATTGAAATAACAGAAAGTATTTTATAGTGAAAGAACTAACACACCCTGATATTTTATCTCCCCAGCTCAGGAACTCAGAATTCTGAGCCAGTGGTAAATGAAATCATGGGTGATTTTTTCTTGTTTTTTTTTTTTTTTCCTACCAAATTTACATTTTCTGTTATGAGCATGTATTAATTTTTTAATAAAGTTATAGTCTTTTTCAATATGTGAAGAATGCATCTGGATTTTATAAATTTCATTCATAAGCATTCTTCTGTTTCTCCATGAGAAGGCAGCATAACCACAGTAAATATTTCTTCATACACATTTATACATATGAGTGAATACATTCGGATTTTATAAATTACATTCGTTATCATTTTTCTATTTCTGCTTGAGAGGGCATCATATGCATCCGTTCAGTTCAGTTCAGTCGTTCAGTGGTGTCCGACTCTTTGGAACTCATGAATTGCAGCACGCCTGGCCTCCCAGTCCATCACCAACTCCCGGAGTTCAATCAGACCCACGTCCATTGAGTCAGTGATGCCATCCAGCCATCTCATCCCCTGTCGTTCCCTTCTCCTCCTGCCCCCAATCCCTCCCAGCATCAGAGTCTTTTCCAGTGAGTTAACTCTTCTCATGAGGTGGCCAAAGTACTGGAGTTTCAGTTTTAGCATCATTCCTTCCAAAGAAATCCCAGGGCTCATCTCCTTCAGAATGGAATGGTTGGATCTCCTTGCAGTCCAAGGGACTCTCAAGAGTCTTCTCCAACACCAGAGTTCAAAAGCATCAATTCTTCTGCACTCAGCTTTCTTCACAGTCCAACTCTCACATCCATACTTGACCACTGGAAAAACCATAGCCTTGACTAGATGGACCTTTGGTGGCAAAGTAATGTTTCTGCTTTTCAATATGTTGTCTAGGTTGGTCATAACTTTTCTTCCAAGGAGTAAGCGTCTTTTAATTTCATGGCTGCAGTCATCATCTGCAGTGATTTTGGAGCCCCCCAAATAAAGTCTGACACTGTTTCCACTGTTTCCCCATCTATTTCCCATGAAGTGATGGGACCGAATACCATGATCTTCATTTTCTGAATGTTGAATTTTAAGCCAACTTTTCCCCTCTCCTCTGTCACCTTCATCAAGAGCATAGTAAACATTTATTCATACCCACATATACATATGAGAGAATACATCAACATTTTATGAATTACATTCATACTTATTATTCTATTTCTCCAAAAGATGAAACATAAGCACAATAAATATTTGTTCATACCCACATATACTCTGGAGAGTCTCTTGGATTGCAAGGAAATCAATCCAGTCAATCCTTAAGGATATTACTCTTGAATATTCACTGGAAGGACTGATGTTGAAGCTGAAACGTCAATTCTTTGGCTACCTTATGTGAAGAACTGACTTATTGGAAAGGCCCCTGATGCTGAGAAAGACTGAAAGCAGGAGGAGAAGCAGACAACAGAGGATGAGATCGTTGGTTTGCATCACCCACTCGGTGGATCTGAATTTAAGCAGGCTCAGGTAGTAGGTAATTGGACAGGGAAGCGTGGCATGCCACAGTTCATGGAGTTGCAAAGAGTTGGACACGACTGGGCAACTGAAATGAACTGACACATACATATAAAACCCTTATACAGACTCAAAATGGACATACTATACCAAGAGTGCTTTATAAACACCTTTTAATAATATATTTTAGAAAATAACCATAGATGAATAGCTCTATGTATGGTTAAAATGATACAGGAATACAGTTACAACAATAAGGCCATATCAGTCAACATGCAACGTCCGAGAGCTGATCATACTAAATGAAGTGAGGCACACAGGTAAACATATATACCAAAAAATATCATAATATCCAAACGTGGAATCTAAGATATGACACAAATGAACATATGTATGAATCAGAAACACACTCATAGACATAGAGAATAGACTTACAGCTTCAAGGCAGAGAGAATTGGGGGAGAAATGGAGTAAGAGACTGGGGTTAACAGATATAAAACAAATTATATGAAATGGAATGACAAGTTCCTACTCTAAAGCACAGAGGACTACATTCAGTATCCAATTACAAATCATAATGAAATGTGATTTAAAAAGTCATATATATATATGACTTTTAAAATATATATATATATAAATCATACATATATACATATATATATATATATATATGACTTAAAAAATATATATATATATATATATGACTTCCCTGGCAGTCCAGAGGTTAAGACTACAGATTTCCACTGCAGGGGATGCAGATTCAAACCCTGGTCAGGGAACTAATTCCACTTGCTGCACAGTGTAGCCAAAAAAAAAAAAAAAAAGAGAGAGAGAGATCCACACACAAGGTATATATATATACATATATGTCTATAACAGAATCACTTTGCTGTAAAGCAGAATTTAACACAAAATTATAAATGAACTATACTTCAGTTAAAAAGTAGCATGACTGAGGAAAGAAAAGATTGCTATATTTCATTGTGTGTAAAGTTAATATCCAAAGAAAATTGCTGTATACAAACAGGGCTGACTACTTAATGGCAGGCTTGCTGAAATACTTAAGGAGACACATACTGAAATGCACCAAGGAAAAAGATTGATTGTTGATTAGATAGAAGGATGGACAAATGGGTAGATAGGTGACAAAGAACGTATTAAAATAGGTTACAAAACCAGACTTCTATGTATGCTGTGTAAAAGAGACCCACCTGAAACCAAGGGGCACATACAGAGTGAAAGTGAAGGGCTGGGAAGAGGTATTTCATGCAAAATGTGAGCAACAGGAATTAGGAGTAGCAATACTCATATCAGATAAAATAGACTTTGAAATAAAGGGTGTGAAAAGAGACAAAGAAGGCCACTACATAATTGTCAAAGGATCAACCCAAGAAGAAGATATAACAATTATAAATATACATGCACCCAACATAGGAGCATTCAATACGTAAGGCAAATGCTAACAAGTATGAAAGGGGAAATTAAAAACAATACAATAATAGTGGGAGACCTTAAGACCCTACTCACACCTATGGATAGATCAACCAAACAGAAAATTAGCAAGGAAACACAAACTTTAAGTGATACGATGGATCAGTAAGACCTAATTGATTTCAAAAGAACATTTCACGCCAAAGCAATGAAATTCACCTTTTTCTCAAGTATTCTCCAGGATAGATCACATACTGGGCCATAAATCTAGCCTTGGTAAACTGAAAACAAAAATCAAAATCAAAATCATTTCAAGCATCTCTTCTGATCACAATGCAGTAAGATTAGATGTCAAAAACAGGGGAAAGAAACCATTACAAATACAAACATATGGAGGGTAAACAACATGCTTCTGAATGACTGACATAAAATAGAAGAAATCAGAAAAGAAATGGAAATACGCATAGAAACAAATGAAAATGAAAACACAACCCATACAAATAGCTGTGAAGAGAAGTGAAAAACAAAGGCGAAAAGGAAAGATATAAACATCTGAATGCAGAGTTCCAAAGAATAGCAAGAAGAGATAAGAAAGCCTTCTTCGGCGATCAATGCAAAGAAATAGAGGAAAACAACAGAATGGGAACGACTAAGGATCTCTTCAAGAAAATCAGAGATATCAAAGGAACATTTCACGCAAAGACGGGCTCAATAAAGGACAGAAATGGTATGGACCCAACAGAAGCAGAAGATACTAAGAAGAGATGGCAAGAATACACAGAAGAACTGTACAAAAAAGATCTTCACGACCCAGATAATCACGATGGTGTGATCACTGACCTAGAGCCAGACATCCTGGAATGTGAAGGCAAGGGGGCCTTAGAAAGCATCACTATGAACAAAGAGAGTGGAGGTGATGGAATTCCAGTTGAGGCATTCCAAATCCTGAAAGATGATGCTGTGAAAGTGCTGCACTCAATATGCCAGCAAATTTGGAAAACTCAGCAGTGGCCAAAGGACTGGAAAATGTCAGTTTTCCTTCCAATCTCAAAGAAAGGCACTGCCAAAGAATGCTCAAACTACTGCACAATTGCACTCATCTCACACGCTGGTAAAGTAATGCTCAAAATTCTCCAAGCCAGGATTCAGTAATATGGGAACCATGAACTTCCTGATGTTCAACCTGGTTTTAGAAAAGGCAGAGGAACCAGAGATCAAATTGCCAACATCCAATGGATCATGGAAAAAGCAAGAGAGTTCCAGAAAGACATCTATTTCTGCTTTATTGACTATGCCAAAGCCTTTGACTGTGTAGATCACAATAAACTGGAAAATTCTGAGAGAGATGGGAATACCAGACCACCTGGATCTGCCTCTTGAGAAATTTGTATGCAGGTCAGGAAGCAACAGTTAGATCTGGACACGGAACAACAGACTGGTTCTAAGTAGGAAAAGGAGTACGTCAAGGCTGTATATTGTCACCGTGCTTATTATACGCAGAGTACATCATGAGAAACACTGGGCTGGAAGAAACACAAGCTGGAATCAAGATTGCCAGGAGAAATATCAATAACCTCAGATATGTAGATGACACCACCCTTATGGCAGAAAGTGAAGAGGAACTCAGAAGCTTCTTGATGAAAGTGAAAGTGGAGAGTGAAAAAGTTGGCTTAAAGCTCAACATTCAGAAAATGAAAATCATGGCAACCGGTCCCACCACTTCATGGGAAATAGATGGGGAAACAGTGGAAACAGTGTCAGACTTTATTTCTCTGGGCTCCAAAATCACTACAGATGGTGACGGCAGCCATGAAATTAAAAGGCGCTTACCCCTTGGAAGGAAAGTTATGACCAACCTAGACAGCATATACAAAAGCAGAGACATTACTTTGCCAACAAAGGTTCGTCTAGTCAAGGCTATGGTTTTTCCTGTGGTCATGTATGGATGTTAGAGTTGGACTGTGAAGAAGCCTGAGCACCGAAGAATTGATGCTTTTGAACTGTGGTGTTGGAAAAGACTCTTGAGAGTCTCTTGGACTGCAAGGAGGTCCAAGCAGTCCATTCTGAAGGAGATCAGCCCTGGGATTTCTTTGGAAGGAATGATGCTAAAGCTGAAACTCCAGTACTTTGGCCACCTCCTGCGAAGAGTTGACTCATTGGAAAAGACTCTGATGCTGGGAGGGATTGGGGGCAGGAGGAGAAAGGAACGGCAGAGGATGAGATGGCTGGATGGCATCACTGACTCAATGAACGTGAGTCTCAGTGAACTCTGGGAGTTGGTGAGGGACAGGGAGGCCTGGCGTGCTGCGATTCATGGGGTCACAAAGAGTCGGACACGACTGAGCAACTGATCTGATCTGATCTAAGGGGCTCTGGAGTAGACCACGGCAAGTCTTCAAAATGACTTAGGTGACTCGGAAGCCACAAGGCTCTAGAGCTGTTATACAACAACTGACTTTAGATACCCGGGAGAAATGATGAAGACCTCCCATGAACTGAGGTCCAAAGGATGTGTCAAGGGGACCTGAACCCACCTAAGCTCCTCATGTCTTTCTCTGAATTATTTAGCATGTTGAAAATAATAGCTTTATATCATTCTTTCTTATGGCTAACATTCCATTGCATACATAATATATCTGTCTTTATCCATTCACCTATCTATGGGCATTTAAGGCTGTTTCCATGTCTTTGCTACTGTACATTGGGCTACTATAAACACTGTTGTGCATATCACTTTTCTGATGGGAGTTTTCATCTTACTGGATATATGACCAGTAGTGTTATTGCTGGATCATATAGTAACTGTATTTTTAGAGTTTTAAAAAACTCTATACCGGGGAAGGAGATGATGGGCAGGAGGTTCAAAAGGAGGGGGGGTATATGGCTGATTCACATTGAGGTTTCAAAGAAAGCAACAAAATTCTATAAAGCAATCACCCTTCAGTAAAATAAAAAATATTATAAAAGCACTGCTTATTGTTTTCAATAGTGGCTGCATCAGTTTCTTGATTTTCATGTATAGTAGTGGTAGTGAAAGTCACTCAGTCGTGTCAGACTCTTTGCAATCCCATAGATTATACAGCCCATGGACTTCTCCAGGCCAGAATACTGAAGTGAATAGCCTTTTCCTTCTCCAGTGGATCTTCCCCACCCAGAGATCAAAACTAGGTCTCCAGCATTGCAGGCGGTTTTTCACGTATGCTGCTGCTGCTGCTTGTCACTTCAGTTGTGTCCAACTCTGTGTGACCTCACAAGACGGGAGCCCACCAGGCTAATGCATCCCTGGGATTCTCCAAGCAAGAACACTAGAGTGGGTTGCCATTTCTTTCTCCAATGCATGAAAGTAAAAAGTGAAAAGGAATTCACTAAGTCCTGTCCGACTCTGCACCCCCATGGACAGCAGCCTACAAGGTTCCTCTGTCCGTGGGATTTTCCAGGCAAGAGTATCAGCCATTATAGGATGTTGTTAATCTTCCTGCAGTACATGGTTGACTTACATGGTTTTTTTTTCCAAAAATATTTTTGTTGTTCTTCTTTTTTTAATATATATTCTTAGGAGTGGAGCTGCCAGGTCATATGGTCAGTCTCTTGTATTCTTTAAAAGGCACTTTGTAGTGACATTTATAATGGCTCCTACCAAATATATCTCACTAGTACCATAAAGATTCCCCTTTAAAAATGTTTCTCTACCATGTCTTCTCTGTATAATATTTGATACTTTTTCACTACTCAGAGGTGATACCTCATTAATATAGTGTGTGTATCTATAATAATACACTGGGTTTCTCAGGTGGCACTGTCGTTAAGAATCTGCCTGCAAAGACAGGAGTCAAAGGAGATGTGATTTGGGAAGATCCCCTGGAGGAGGAAATGGCAAGTCACTCCAGACTTCTTGCCTGGAAAATTCCATGGACAGAGGAACGTGGTGGGCTATGGTTCTTGGGATCACAAAGAGGTGAACCCAAAAGAATTCTCAGTAATTCAGTATAATGAGTGTATTTCATGTGCTTTTAAAGAAATACTGAGAACTGTATTTACCTGTTGGTATTTTCTTCCAGATATGGTGCGCTATTTGACATATTTCATTCACACAAGACAGTTAGCAATTTTTGAAAGACAGATATCATTGAAAGCCCCGCAGCCTTGGGAATATTAAGTGATTCTGTTTTTGTTTTTGTTTTTAAGCTGTATTTAACTGTTGATGTTTTCTTCCTGAGAGTGTCCGGGATTTCTTTTTCACTTTTTGTTTGTTTGTTTGTTTGTTTTGGATGAGTGACTCCTGTCATGTTCAAGGGTAGGTGTCATGTCAAGTCCACCAATAAGACCCTGTGTATATCAGATGTGCATCAGTGATAGTTTTAAGGCTGCTGTTACAGAGAAAACCCTCCATGCTGCAAGACTTTATTATTTGCTCCTCTTTTAGGATGGTCTGTGATGTCTGAGAGTTTTTGTCAGGCCTGGAAGTGCATTAGAGTAGAATGAGCCAGAGGATGCCACCAAACCTGATGTCTCCTCACTCTTGGATCTTGGAAGCAAGTGTTGCTATTCTCTTTAAGTTGAAGACAATGATGAGTTGGTTTTATGTGCACAGATTCTTGTTCTGAGACACTGAGACTATGTATTTAGCTGTGGTTGCTTTTCCCTACATATAATTAGAAATTGTTTTGTCTACCACTCTTGCTGCAATAGGTTTATATAGATTTTGTATTTAGTATGGATCTGTGGGAAGAAATTAATACCAAGTTCCAGATGTATCCCTTCCATCCACCAAGGTCCTCGGCTACCCTTAAGTTTCTTGCCAGTTGGATGTCCATGTCACATTTGTGTCAGAGCTCACTGCAGTGGATTTCTGTATCCCACCACTCCACTGTATCCTATGATGTTTCTTGAAATGTTCCTTCATTCATTGTGATGATCTCTGGATTTATCTCTATTGGTGAAGAGGGCCTACTTTCAAATTTCAATCCTTGATTCAAACTTCATTCCAGACCTATATCACACTTCTTTATCCATTCCTCTATCCAAGTACACTATCTTAACTTTCATTTCTTTGATGTTCTGAAAGATGCAGCAGGACTTAGTTTGCAGTGAGTCGTGTTGGAACTCTGTTCATGTCTGAAATACTCCCAGGGAGGATTGGATTTATCATACTGTCTCTACCTCTTTACTTATTTATTTTTCTCTCATGGGAGTGCACTTTTCTAGTCACGCTCATAGTGGCTCTTACCAGGTCCATTCCACCAGTACCTTAAAGCATCCACTGTACTAATCCTACTCTGCCATTAATGCCATGTCCAGGATCTGACAGTGGCCCTTTGCCATGCTCAGGTGGAGGTGATAATGTCCGCGGAGCTTAGATGTCTGTATCTCTTAGAATTCACCCTATGTGCCGTGTGCTTTTTTTTAAAGAAACATGGAATTGCGTTTACCTGTTCATATCCTCTTCCTGTTAGCTTCTCCCAAGTTCACTTTACTTATTGTCCCCATCTGCAAGCCCTGAAAATTTTTTCATCATGGGTATCAGTTGGAGCTCAACCCTTTTGTGAATAGTGTGGCCATCAGCAAACATTTTAAGGTTGCTGTTAGAGAAAATGTCCAGAAGGCCACAGCATTTCTTCATTCCTTCCTCTTATTTCCATGGTAACATCAGCCTCTGTGTTATTCCCAAGTCTGGTTGTAAATGAGAGTAAAGTGAGACACAGGTAGTCACCAAAAGTATTGGTTGTTTACTCTTTGATCTTTTTTTCAGGTGAAACTTTATTTTTTAAGACTATCAACACCGTTGTAGTTGTTTCATGGCAACAGTTCCACCTTCCTTTCCACAGATACTTGGAGGAATTCAGCTGTGGTTATTGTCAGAGGTGTCTTTTGGAATCTGCTGAGTATGTGCCTCTTGATACAGGAGGTCCATGTGGATTATGAATTGCGTAGGTATTTGTGGTTATAACTTTATTCCAGCCTTCACCTTTTGGCCTCTCACCCACCAATACCCTTTGCTAACTGTAATATTCTTACCAGGAGTGTAAATCCATTTCACTTTTCTTTGGGTGCTCGTTCCATCAATATGTTTTTTAATCCCCTCTGGAAGGCCTATGTTGTAATATCTCTTTAATCTGCCCTTCTTTACTTACTGTGATTCACTCTTGATTTCTGCATATCCCCATAAATGGCTTGTGTGTGTGTGTGTGTGTGTGGCATTTTCATAATGTCAGAGTCATAGTTTTTGTGTCTCTATGTCCCATATGTTTCTCTTTTCATTTGCAGCCAGCGATTCTTTCCTTTCATCACTTGGGCATTGTGAATCCTGCCGCCGGGCATGTTTGTGGAGTTGGGGGTGTTGTCGTGTGTTTTCCATGATCTGTTGATTGCTCAAATACTCTGGGAGTCTGCCATATGACATCATCTGTGTCATTTTGTGATTCCAAGGCACTTTGACAGTTATGCTTATAAGTCCCTGACCACTTACCTCCCACCAGTGGCATACAGGGGTCCTCTATACTAACATTGCTCTACTCTTTCTTGTCTGTAGAGTATTGGATAATGGCGTTTTTGGTTTCTCATTAGAGATATTGCCTTGCACTTTAACTTTTCGATTCACTGATAATAGAGCAAATGAGGCACATTTCCAGAGGCTTCTTTCTAAGCATTGACCAAGTATTTACTTGTTGATGTTTCCATCCTGATCATGTGATTTACGCCCGTTTTTTTTTTTTTTTTTTGGTCTGCCACCGCTGGCCATTTTCTAAGGGTAGTCGTCATTAAAGCTCAGACGCCTCGTTTATAGTCAGTGTCCATCAACCCAGGGTTTAAGGTTGCTGTTCCTGAGCGTGGCGACAAGGCATCAGCATTTCTTCGGGTTCTCCTCTTGCTACCATGGTAACTGCATCTTTAGAAGTATGTGGCACTTCCACTGGTAAATGACAGTAGTATGAGATAGAGGAAGCCCCTGAATGCTTGTGTCTCCTTCCTACTCGGTTTTATTGTAGTTCATATTTCTTTTTTGAGGAAGGTGATGAACATTGTTTCCTTTGTTGTGGCTGTACAGATTATTCAGATTCCTGCTCCCTTACACCAATACACAGACATTCAACAATGGTTATTTCCTCCGACCTGCTCTCAGAAAGTGTGTAGTATATCACTCTTGCTAAATGAGTCCTTGTGGGTTATATAGTTGACAAGTATTTGTGGGAATCCGTGAACTTCAGCCTACCAATGTAAGACTTCCTCTCACCTATCCCCTTTGCTAAGCATCAGGAAGTTCCCATCACTGGGTGTCCATTTTATTTTGGTCGGAGTACTCACTGCCAGCAATCTTGTCTGCCCCATTTGAAAGGTAAATCCATTGAAACATGTAGAATATCATGTAAGAAACGAGTTGCCAGTCCAGGTTCGATGCGCAATACTGGATGCTTGGGGCTGGTGCACTGGGATGACCCAGAGGGATGGTGTGGGGAGGGAGGAGGGAGGAGGGTTCAGGATGGGGAACACATGTATGCCTGTGGCGGATTCATTTTGATATTTGGCAAAACTAAAACAATTATGTAAAGTTTAAAAATAAAATAAAATAAAAAAAAAAAAAAGTAAATCCTATAACATAGCTCTCATCTTCGCTTCTTCACTCATTCTGGTTATCACTTATCTGTACCTCTGACCACGTTATTTCCTTGTTTCAAAGTGTGTGTCATAGTCCTTCATGAACCCGAATCCCATTCCTTGAACCATTCATCTCTTCCTCACTGTGTACTTTGTTTACTTTCATCTCTGGACATTGGGAATGCTGCTGCAGTGCATGCTCTCTTGCGTGTGGTTTTTAAAACCTGTGTCTTTTGAAGTATCCTAGGAGTGGAATACCAGACCACCTGACCTGCCTCTTGAGAAATCTGTATACAGGTCAGGAAGCAACAGTTAGAACTGGACATGAAACAACAAACTGGTTCTAAATAGGAAAAGGAGTACATCAAGGCTGTATATTGTCACCCTGCTTACTTAACTTATATGCAAAGTACATCATGAGAAATGCTGGGCTGGAGGAAGCACAAGCTGGAATCAAGATTGCTGGGAGAAATATCAATAACTTCAGATATGCAGATGACATCACCCTTATGGAAGAAAATGAAGCGGAATTAAAAAGCCTCTTGATGAAAATGAAAGAAGAGAGTGAAAACAGTTGGCTTAAAGCTCAACACTCAGAAAACTAAGATCATGGCATCTGGTCCCATCACATCATGCAAATAGATGGGGAAACAGTGGAAACAGTACCTGAGTATTTTTCTGGGCTCCAAAATCACTGCAGTTGGTGATTGCAGCCATGAAATTAAAAGATGCTTGCTCCTTGGAAGGAAAGTTATGACCAACCCAGACAGCATATTATAAAGCAGAGGCATTACTTTGCCAACAAAGGTCCATCTAGTCAAGGCTATAGTTTTTCCAGTAGTCATGTATGGATGTGAGAGTTGGACTATAAAGACAGCTGAGTGCAGAAGAACTGATGTCTTTGAACTGTGGTGTTGGAGAAGACTCTTTAGAGTCCCTTTGACTGCAAAGAGATCGAACCAGTCCATCCTAAAGGAGACTAGTCCCAGGTGTTCACTGGAGGGACTCACGTTGAAGCTGAAACTCCAATACTTTGGCCACCTGATGCAAAGAGCTGACTCACTTGAAAAGACCCTAATGCTGGGAAAGAGTGAGGGCAGGAGGAGAAGGGGATGATAGAGGACGAGATGGTTGGATGGCATCACTGATTCGACGGACATGGGTTTGAGTGGACTCTGGGAGATTGTGATGGACAGGGAGGCCTGGCGTGCTGTGGTTCATGGGGACATAAAGAGCTGGACACGACTGAGTGACTGAACTTAACTGAATTAGGAGTGGAGAGGCTGTGGTATACTATGGAGTACTGTTCATGGGCTTTTTGCTATTTGAAAGCACTTGAGTTGTGTTTATCTCTTTATGTTTTCTTCCTGAAAGTGTCTCATTTGTGTGTGTGTGTGTGTGTGTGTGTGTGTGTGTGTGTGTGTGTATTTATTTAATTTCGGGTGTGTGACTCCTGATGTGTTCAAGGGTAGGTATCATGTTGGGTCCAGCGGCCTTGTGAATATCAGATGTCCATCAGTGATAATTTTCAGGCTGTGGTTACAGAGAGCAGCCTCCATGCTGCAAAGCTTCTTTATCCTGTCCTCTATAAGGATGGCCTCTGCTGCCTGAGAGTTTTAGTCAGGCCTGACTATACATTCGAGTAGCATGAGCCAGAGGATGCCTCCAAATCTGATGTCTCCTCACTCTTGGATTTTAAGTAAAATTCCTATTCTATTTAAGTTGATTGACAAGGACGCATTTGTTTTACATGAACAGATCACTGTTCCACGACACGGAGAATACTAGATGTTCAGCTGTGCTTGTTTTCACCTACATGTTATTAGAATGGGTTTTGTCTTGCTGACAAACTTGCTGAAGTAGACTTATGTGGATTCTGTATTTTATATGTATCTGTGCAAGAAATTAATACCAAGTGCCAGATGTATCCCTTCCATCAAGCAGGGTTCTCCACTAACCCTAAGCTTCTTTCCAGGTTGGATGTCCATGTCACCTTTGTGTGGGGTCTCACTGTTCTGAATTTTTGTATCACACCTCTCCGCTTAATCCCATGATGATTCTTGCATCAACCTTCCTTCACTCAGTGTGATGATCTCTGGATTTATCTCTATCTGTTAAGATGGCCAATGTTCATATTTCAACCCTTGATTCAAAATTAATTCTATACCTATATCACGTTTCTTTATCCATTGCTCCTTCCAGGTATGCTATCTTTACTTTCATCTCTTCAAGGACCCTGTTTGGTGTGTGTGATGTCTGAAACCTATTCATTTCTGAAGTAGTGCAGGAGAGGATCTAATTAATCATACCGTCTCTACCTCTTTATTTATTTTTCTCTCATGGGAGTGGACTCTTCTAGTCATGCTCACAGTGGCTCTTACCAGATCCATTCCACCAGTACCCTAAAGCACCCACTGTACTAATGTTACTCTACCATTGATGCCATATTCAGCATTTGACAGTTGCCTTTTTCCATGGTCAGGCAGAGGTGATAATGTCCTCACATCGTAGCTGTCTGTATCTCTTAGAATTCACCCTATGTGCAAATTGTCCTGAGCTTTTTTAAAGAAACATGGAACTGTGTTTACCTGTTCATATCCTCTTCCTGTTAACTTCTCCTGTGTTTACTTTATTAATTTTCCCCTCTGGGACCCCTGGAAATTTGTTAAGGGTGGGTATCTTTCGGAGCTCAGCACTCTTGTGAATAGTGCAATCATGATGGCACCCCACTCCAGTACTCTTGCCTGGAAAATCCCGTGGACGGAGGAGCCCGGTAGGCTGCAGTCCATGGGGTCGCTCAGAGTCGTACAGGACTGAGCGACTTCACCTTCACTTTTCACCTTCATGCATTGGAGAAGGGAATGGCAACCCACTCCAGTACTCTTGCCTGGAGACTCCCAGGGACAGGGGAGCCTGGTGGGCTGCCGTCTCTGGGGTCGCACAGAGTCGGACACGACTGAAGCGACTCAGCAGCAGCAGCAGCAGCAAGCGGTTTAAGGTTGCTGTTAGAGAAAATGTCCACAAGGCGGCAGCATTTTTTCATTCCCGCCTCTTGTTACTATGGTAACAGCAGCCTGGGAGGTTATCCCAGTTCAGTTCAGTTCAGTCAGTCGCTCAGTCGTGTCCGACTCTTTGCGCCCCCAAGAATCTCAGCATGTCATTTCCATCAGCAACTCCCCAGCCTGGTTGTAAATGAGAGTAGAATGAGGCACAGGATGACATCAAAAGTTTTTGTCTCTTTAGCCCTTCAGGTTTAAGTCTAACTTTATTTCTTATTTAAGACCGTTTACACCAGTGTAGTTGTTGCAGGGAAACCGTTTCTCCTTCCTTTCAACAGATAACTGGAGGTATTCACTGTCGTTATTGTCAGAGCTATCTTTTAGAATCTGCTGAGTACATGTCTCTTGATACAGGAGGTCTATGTGGATTATGAATTACATAGGTAGTTGTGGGTACAACTTTATTCCAGGCTTCACCTTTTGGCCTCTCACCCTTTGCTAACTGTAATTTCCTTACCAGGAATGTAAGTCCATTTCACTTTTGTTTGAGTATTCATCGCTATCAGTATATTTTTTTAATACTCTCTGAAAGGCATATGTTGTGATTTGTCTTTAATCTCCCCTTCTTTACTTACTGTGATTCGCTCTAGATTTCTGCATATCCCTGAAAATGGCATTTTTTTTTTTTGGCGTTTTCATAATGCCAGAGTCATATTTTGTTGTGTCTCTATGTGCAATGTCTTTCTCTTCTCGTTTGCAGCCAACGAATCTCTTTGCTTTCATCTCTTTGGCAATGTGAATACTGCTGCAGCGCATGTTTGTGGGGTGGGGGTGTGGGCATGTGTTTTCCATGGTCTGTTGGTTTCTCAAATTCTCTGGGATTGGAAGTGCCACATGACATCATCTGTCCCATTTTTTGAGTCCAAGGCACTTTGACAGTCTTGCCCATGAATGTTCTGATCGCTTATCTACCACCAGTGGCATATAAGGTACCCCTTTCTAATACTGCTCTACCCTTTCCTGTCTATAGAGTTTTGGATAATGGCCTGTTTCATTTCTCACTAGTGGTATTGCATTGCAGTTTAATTTTTCATATCACTGATAATAAAGCAAGTGAGGTGCATTTGCAGAGGCTTCTTTCTAAGCATTGACTGGTATTTAGCTGCTTAAGTTTCCTTTCTGATCGTATGGTTTGTTCTTGTTTTTATTTCAGCGTGCTACCCCTGGCCATTTTGTAAGGATAGGTGTCATCTAGAGCCTGGTCGCCTTGTGAATAACCAGCGTCTATCAGCTTAAGGTTTGTGGTTGCTGCTCCAGAAATGGGCCACCAGACGGCAGCATTTCTGGGGTCTCTCTTCTTGTTAGTATGATAACTGCATCTTTAGAGCTATGAGCAATTTCTGCTTGTAAATGAGAGTCGAATGAGCTAGAGGAAGCTTGGCCTCCCACCCCTAAAGCTTGTGTCTATTTCATTCTAGGTTTTATTGTCGTTCGTATTTCTTGTTTGAGTTTGTTGTTTCTTGAACAGCAAATTTGTTGTTCATATTTCTTGTTTGATTTGCTTTTGTTGTGGCTGTATCAAGTCTTGCTCCCTTACACCAGTACACAGAGGCACTCGCAGTGGTTATTTCCCCTGACCTGCTCTCAGAAATTGTATAGTACATCACTCTTGCTAAGTTGGTCCCTGAAGATTATGTATGTGACAGGTATTATTGGGAATCTGTGAATTTCAGCCTACCAATGTAAGCCTTCCTCTCACCCATCCCCTTTGCTAAGCATCAGGGTGTTCCCAGCACTGATGGGAACCCATTTTACCTCAGTCTGTGTACTCACTGGCAGCAATATTATCTGTCCCGTTTGAAAGGTAAATGCTGTGACACAGCTCTCATCTGCCCTTCTTCACTGAGTCTGATTATCACCACACTTTTCTGTACCTCTGACAATGACATTATTTCTTTGTTTCAATGCCGGAGTCATATTCCAACATGAACCCGAATTCCATTCCTTGATCCATTCATCTCTGCATCCTGTGTACTTTCTTTACGTTAATCTCTGGGCATTGTGAATGCTGCTGCAGTGCATGCTCTCTTGCCTGAGGTTTTCAAAATCTGTATTTCTGAAGTATCCTAGGAGTGGAGGGGCCTAGTCATACTGTCTCTTTTGTTTCTGTAAAGTCACATGGACAGTGATTTTTATACGGGCTCTTCCCATTGATATGCCCTCACTAGCATAAAAGGATCCCCCTCACTAATGTTAATCTACCATTTCTGGTCTGGACCATTTTCCATGGTGGCCTTTTCCCGGGCTCAGATTTGACGTCTTGTGTCAGTTTAGATTTTGTATCTCTGATAAGAATCCCTGTTGAGTACTATTTATGGGATTTTTACACAATTCATAGGGTTTTTGGTTTTTGAAAGCACTTGGAATTGTATTTACTTGGTGATGTTTACTTCCTGAGTGTGTCCCCATTTTGTTTTGTTTTTTGTTTGTTTTTAATAGTATTATTATTATTTTTGATGTGTGACTCCTGACATGTTGAAGGGTAAATATCATGTTGAGTCCAGCGGCCTTGTGAATATCAGATGAACATCTGCAATAGTTTGAAGGCTGTAGTTACAGAGAAAAGCCTCCATGCTGCAAGGTATATGCCCTCCTCTTTTAGGATGGCTACTGTTGTCTTAGTGTTTTTGTCATGCTTGGTTGTACATTAGAGTAGAATGAGCCAGAGAAGCTACCAAACCTGGTGTCTCCTCACTCTCCTTAGCTCAGCCTTCCTTAGCTTAACTCCCTTTAGCTTAGCTGTCCTTAGCTCAGCTGTCTGGAGTTCTGCTTAGCTCAGCTCTCCTTAGTTTAGCTCTCCTAAGCTCAGCCCTCCAAGCTGTCCTTAGCAGAGCCCTCCTTAGGATAGCTCTCATTAGCTCAGCTCTCCTTAGCTTCGATTTCCTTAACACAGGTCTCCTTTCATGAGCTTGGCTCTCCTTATCTTAGATCTCCGTAGTTCAACTCTCCTCCTTAGGATAGCTATCCTTAGGATAGGATAGGATAGCTATCTCCTCCTTAGGATAGCTATCATTAGCTCAGCTCTCCTCAGTCAGTTATTTCAGTCATTCAGTCTTGTCCAGATCTTTGCGGCCCTTGGACTGCAGCGCACTTGGCCTTCCTGTCCATCGCCAACTTCCAGAGTCTACTCAAATTCCTGTTAATTGAGTTGGTAATGCCATCCAACCATCTCATCCTCTGTTGTCCCCTTCTCCTCCTGTTTTCAATCTTTCCCAGCATCAGGGTCTATTGAAAGGAGTCAGTTCTTCACATCAGGTGGCTAAAGTATTGGAGTTTCAGCTTCAGCATCAGTCCTTCCAAAGAATATTCAGAATTGATTTCCTTTAGGATGGAATGGTTGGATCTCCATGCAGTCCAAGGGACTCTCAAAAGTCTTCTCCAAACCACAGTTCAAAAGCATCAATTCTTCAGCACTCAGCTTTCTTTGTAGTCTAACTATCACATCCGTACATGACTACTGGAAAAACCATAGCTTTGACTACACGAATCTTTGTTGGCAAAGTAATATCTCTTCTTTTTAATGTGCTGTCTAGCATTTTAATGTATGTTGGTCATACCTCTTCTGCAAGCAGTAAGCATCTTTTCATTTCATGGCTTTGGTCACCATCTGCAGTGATTTTGGAGACCCCAAAATAAAATCTGTCACTGTTTCCACCGTTTCCCCATCTATTTGCCATGAAATAATGGCACCAGATGTCATGATCTTAGTTTTCTGAATGTAGAGCCTTTAGCCAACTGTTTCACTCTTCTCTTTCACTTTCATCAAGAGGCTCTCTTGTTCTTCATTGCCTTCTGCCATAAGGGTGGTGTCATCTGCATATCTGAGGTCATTGATATTTCTCCCGGCAATCGTGATTCCAGCTTGTGCTTCCTCCAGCCCTGCGTTTCTCATGACGTACTCTGCATATAAATTAAATAACAGGGTGACAATATACAGCCTTGATGTAGTCCTTTCCCTCTTTGGAATCAGTGTATTCCATGTCTAGTTCTACCTGTTGATTGCTGACCTGCATATAGATTTCTCAAGAGGCCAGTCAGTTGGTCTGGTATTCCCATCTTGAAGAATTTTCCACAGTTAGTTGTGATCCACACAAAGTCTTTGGCACAGTCAATAAAGCAGAATTAGATGTTTTTCTGGAATTCTCATGCTTTTTGATGGTGAAATGGATGTTGGTATTTTGATCTCTGGTTCCTCTGCCTTTTCTAAATCCAGCCTGAACATCTGGAAGTTCATGGTTTACGTATTCTTGAAGCCTGGCTTGGAAAATTTTGAGCACTATTTTACTTGCATGTGAGATAAGTGCAATATGTGTGTCTCTAAGTGTGTGTGTCTTTCTCACAGTGTGTGTTTGAATATATCACTGTGTGTGTGTCTCTCTCGGTGTGTGTTGTATCTTTCGCTGTATGTGTGTGTCTCTAGTGTGTTTGTGTGTCTCTCTCAGTGTTTGTGAATTTCTCTCATTGTGTGTGTCTCTCTCTCATTGTGTGTGCCTCTCTCTCAATGTATGCTTCTCTCTCTTTGTGTGTGGTTGTCTTTCTCTCAGTGTGTGTGTTTCTTTGTGCATCTGTCTATGTGTCTCTCACGTGGCTCTATGTGTCTCATTCTCAAGGTTTGTGTCTGCTTGTATCTCAGAGTGTGTGTCTGTGTGTGTGTGTGACTTTCTGGATACGTCTTTCTCTGTGTGTCTCTGTGTGTTCATTGGCATCTCTCAGTCTGTGTGTGTCTCTCATTGTGTGTGTGTGTGTACCTCTCATTGTATAACAGTGTTGATAATACTAAGTAACAATAAAAACACATAAATAAAATATTTCATATTTTTATTATAGAAATAGAATAAAGGAGATAAGTATGCGAAAGTCCACACATTTATTTATACATAGAAGTTTTCACCTGAGACCAAAACCCAAACACACCCTCTTTCTACACCAAAAGAAAGTGGTTTAAGCTGATACTTAGTAAAGTGCTTTGGCCCAAGCAAACTCACTGGAAAGGCCTAGTAAAATATTCAGAGTGAAAATCAATCAATCAAGCATTGAGTAAATAAATACAATATAATTTACACTCAGGAAATTACCTAACATGCAGACAATAGACTCACTACAGCTTAGTCATCTGTAGTCCTCCCTATTTAAGTTTTGAGAGGGATGCTAACCTCTTGGTTAGAATGCTAAATCACATTGCAGGATTTTGTGAAAGCTTAGAGGATTTAAATAAATTGAGGAGGCGAGGAAGAGTGGGGAGAGATAAAGAGGAGGAGAAAGGAACAGGAAACAGAGAGATTTCTCCTGGCATAAATCTACATCCAGGTTCCCAGTTTCCTTGAGTGGTGCACAGAGATTGCTAGGTATCTGTGCCAGAAGTGGAAAAGGAATGGCATTAAAACATGCCTAAGGAGAACCAACTGTTTGAACCCACAGAGGCAGCCAAGTGTGCTGATGTTCAGGTATACTAAAAGGGTACCCTGTAGGTCTGTGAAAGAGCCCTTGGAGACCGAAAGAAAAAAGATTTCCACAAAAGATTAGATAGTTGGATAGATTAGAGCAAGGAGAATAACTCTTCAATTCAGTTCAGTTGCTCAATTGTGTCCGACTCCTTGCGACACCATGAATCGCAGCATGCCAAGTCTCCCTGTCCATCACCAACCCCTGGAGTTCACTCAGACTCACGTCCATCACGTTAGTGATACCATCCAGCCATCGCATCCTCTGTAGTCCCCTTCTCCTCCTGCCCCCAAATCCCTCCCAGCATCAGAGTCTTTTCCAATGGGTCAACTCTTTGCATGAGATGGCCAAAGTACTGGAGTTTCAGCTTTAGCATCATTCTTTCCAAGGAAATCCCAGGGCTCATCTCCTTCAGAATGGACTGGTTGGATCTCCTTGCAGTCCAAGGGACTCTCAAGAGTCTTCTCCAAACCACAGCTCAAAAGCATCAATTCTTCAGTGCTCAGCTTTCCTCACAGTCCAACTATCACATCCATACATGACTACTGGAAAAACCATAGTCTTGACTAGATGGACCTTTGTTTGCAAAGTAATGTCTCCTCTTTTCAATATGCTATCTGGGTTGGTCATAACTTTCCTTCCAAGGAGCAAACATCTTTTAATTTCATAGCTGCAGTCACCATCTGCAGTGATTTTGGAGCCCCCAAAAATAAAGTCTGACACTGTTTCCACTGTTTCCCCATCTATTTCCCATGAAGTGATGGGACCGGATGCCTCTATTACCTGATAAATACTGAAATAAATGAAGCAATTCTTGCACATCGGATTGTGTCAAGTAAGACCTAAACTCAGTATTAGTTTGATAAAGTGGGAAATCACACACACAAAGAATTAACTGTTAACTGTAATACATTCGTATCCAAGGCAAGATAAGATGCAGAACTGAAATCTTCACATGTTCAACTAGGGTAAGACACATGTACCTGCAAAAGGTAAGGAAAAGTTCTATAAAGGGTTTAATCACCCTGGACCATATTTATCCACCACATTTACTATTCTTGGACACCTCCATTGTAGCTTAAGGGTAAGAGAACTAAATTTAGCCCAATTCATAAACCTAACAGATTCCCTGTGTTTGATCCTTTTCAGTTAAAACTATGGGTCAAGGACAAATCAAACTGGATGTCAAGGCTTTTTTCCTTGGGAATCTTAACTTGCTTTACTACTGTGACTGAGACAGATATGGCTAGTTCACTGTGACTAAAGGCCAGCCAAATGGGAAAGGGGATAGAATGAATCAAATTACCCTTTTGATCATTCAACAGGTGTTCCACGGAGGCCAGGGCTCATTTTATTAACTATCTCTGCTTCTGAAACTGCAGTCAATGATACACAGGGCCTGCTTGATGCTTACAGGTGTCTCTCGCCAAACACAGGCATTTCAATGGTTGGCTTCCTTGAGATGTCCCTGGGGTAGGTAAAGACACTCTGAGACAGTGTTCCTTCTGCCGTGGCTCCATGCTTGGAGTGAAAGTGTGCCTCTTCCTCAACTTGGACAAGAAGTCAAAGCTCTCTCCTGACTAAATCCCATGTCTGCTTCAAACTCACATCACAGCTTCTCCATCAACTTCTCCACACAAGGCTTTCAGAGCCAGGTTATCTTAGATCAGCACAACAGAGGCACTTCAGAGAGTTCAGCAGCACATGTGACCATACCATAATAAAGCCATTCCAATCTGGCTGTATAGTTAATACTGAGATCTTCAAGGCATGAAAACAGTTGAAAATTATGTTGGCAAAACACCCTACAGATTATATGTATATAGAGCTTTCAAACTTACAAATAACATGAAATACCAAAATATGTTGTTACTTTTCCTCTCTCCCCCTCTCTCATTCTCTCTCTCTCTTTCACACAAACACACACTCACATACTTTTTACGTGTTAAGAAAGTTATATGAAAAACAGGTAATACATTTTTAAATAACATACCAACATTCAGATCAAACAAAACTGTACTTCATTAATTAAAAAAACAGACCACAAATAACTCATAGGTTTCACTATATTTGATACTATTGCATAATGCTATAATTTGGATTTTTTGTTTTTAATGTGGGTTTTAACTTTGACTGAAATACTTGCTTGAGACTTACTGAAAGTAGAATTAATGTGTGTGTGTGTGTGTGTGTGTGTTTTTAACTCCTACTTTTAGATTTGGGGGTATTAGTTCAGAATCAGATGTGTTCACAGTTATGGATGTTACTTCTACCAATCCAGGCTGAAGATGTTCCAGTGATACCTGAATAACAACTTTTGTTTCAGGAGGTAATCTTTCTAGCTGCTTAGGCTTCTTAAACTTTTGATGCCACTGAGTCTTGTGCTCCATTTTCTCTTTGAAAGTTAAAAACTGTAGCCAACATTTGGAATACTGGTAAAAACTCTTTTCCCAGTGCCCTCTCTATAATGACACATGTATGGTGTTGCAGTTTTAAAAATATTGAGACAAAATGTGCCTTATGATCCAGCAACCCCACTGCTGGGCATACACACTGAGGAAACCAGAAGGGAAAGAGACACGTGTACCCCAATGTTCATCGCAGCACTGTTTATAATAGCCAGGACATGGAAGCAACCTAGATGTCCATCAGCAGATGAATGGATAAGAAAGCTGTGGTACATATACACAATGGAGTATTACTCAGCCATTAAAAAGAATACATTTGAATCAGTTCTAATGAGGTGGATGAAACTGGAGCCTATTATACAGAGTGAAGTAAGCCAGAAGGAAAAACACCAATACACTATACTAACGCATATGTATGGAATTTAGAAAGATGGTGACAATAACCCTGTGTACGAGACAGCAAAAGAGACACTGATGTATAGAACAGTCTTATGGACTCTGTGGGAGAGGGAGAGGGTGGGAAGATTTGGAGAATGGCATTGAAACATGTGAAACGTCATGTATGAAACGAGATGCCAGTCCAGGTTCAATGCACGATGCTGGATGCTTGGGGCTGGTGCACTGGGACGACCCAGAGGGACGGTATGGGGAGGGAGGTGGGAGGAGGGTTCAGGATGGGGAACACATGTATACTAATTAAATAATTTTCTATTAAAGAAAAAAAAAAGAAAAAGAAAAAAAAAGTGAAAAAAATAAAAATAAAAATATTGAGACAAAATGGACGAAACAAATACTTAGTGTTACCATGGTATGCTCTGAAATGTGACAGAGACATCACACACACACACATAATGGATATCCCTAATGAATACAGAGTCAAGAGTCCTCAACAAAATACTGGCAAACAAAATCTAAAAACATATAAAAAAGATTATATACCATGATCACGTGGGATTTATGGAGGTAAGCAAAGTTGGTTCATTATATGAGAGTCAATCAACATTATGCCATTTTAATAGAATAAAGGACAAAAAAACACATTGGCCTGTAGAAAAAGCATTTTCCTGAATCTAGCACATTTTCATAATAGGGGTTAAAAAAAAAACAATAAGAACAGATAGAACTTTCTCAATCAAAGGTACCTGTAAAAGATGCACAGCTAACATCATACATAATAATGAAACCCTGAAAGCTTTCCAAGATTGGGAAGAAAACAAGGATGTCTATTCTGCACTTTGGCTCAATATTATGCTGGCAGTTCTATAATCAGGGCAATCAGGTAAGAAAAATGAGTTGCTGCTATTGTTGTTTTTTAAACAAAAAAAAAAAACATTCATTATGGAAAGGAAAAAGTCAAAGTACGTTGGAGATAACATACATTTGTATATAGAAAATCCTGAAGAAAAAGTATTACAAGTAATAAAAAGCTTGCAGAATACAAGATAAATATTTAAAAAATCAATCACATTTCTATACAGTGGCAACAAATGTTCTGAAAATGAAGTTAAATAAACAATTCAATCTACACTAGCATTAAAAAGAATACTTAGGAAGTCAGAAAGAGAAAGACAAATATCATATGGTATCACTTACTTGTGGAATCTAAAATATGACACAAATCAACTTATCTAGGAAACAGAAAGAGACTCAGAGACATAGAGAGCAGATTATGTGATTACCAAGAGGGGAAGGGTGGGGGAGTCATAGATTGGGAGCTGGTGATTAGCAGATGCAAACTATAATATTAATATATAGAATAGATAAACAATATCCTACTGTATAGTACAAGAAACTATACTTATATATTGTGATAAACAATAATGGAAAAGGATATAAAATTGTGTGTGCATGTGTGTGTGTGTATACATATGAAGGAAAGGAAAGGTAAAGGGAAGGAAAGTAAAGGATGACTATTGGCAATCACATACAGAAACTGGATCCTTGTGCGTTATGGATAGCTTTTAAAATGGTACAACTGCTACAGAAAACAGTATAAAGGCTCTTCAAAGAATTAAAAATAGAAATACAACATAATTCAGCAATTCCACTTCTGGATATAAATTCAAAAGAAGTTAACACGGGGTCTTGAGATATTTGCACAGCCATGCTCACAGCAGCACTAATCACAACAACTAAGAGGTGGAAGCATCTAAATGTCCATCAAATGTGGTATATACTTACCATGAAACATTATTTAGCCATATAAAGGAAATTCTGCCACATGTTACAAATGCATGATCCTTTAAGACATCAAGGTAAATGAAATAAGCCAGTCATAAAAAAAAAGACAAATACTGTATGTTTCCACTTATATGAAATATCTAATATAGTCAAGCAATAGAAAGGAAACAAAGAACAACGACGGATTCCAGGGTCTAGGGAAACAGGGAAGAGAAGAGGAATTATTGTTTAATGGTACAGGTGAAGGGTATGGAGTTTCAATTTTGCAAGATGAAAAGGTGTAGAGATCTGTTTCATAACAATCTGATAAGGAATTTCCTGGTAGTTCAGAGGTTAGGACTCCACACTTTCCTGTCAGGGGCCTGGGTATGATCCTCAACCAGGGAACTATCATGCAGGCTGAATAGCCCAGCTAAAACAATGACAACAACAACACAACAACACTGTGACTATGTGTGTGTGTGTGTTTTAGTCGCTCAGTTGTGTCTGACTCTTTGAGTTCCCATTGACTATAGCCTATCAGGTTCCTTTGTCCATGGGATTCTCCAGGCAATAATACTGAAGTGGGTTGCCATTTCCTTCTCCAAAAAGGCTGATGAAAGTGTGTGAAATACTTAGCATGTAAAAATACTTAAAATGGTAAAATTTAAGTTACATTTTTTACAACAGTAAAAAAGGAAACAAAACATTTAGCAACCAGGAAAAAATTTTGAATAGACTTTCCACCAAAGATGATATACCAATGGCCAACAATCATAAAAAATACTGCTTAACATGATTAGGAAAATGTAAATTAGTCTCAGTGAGATACTACTTCACACCCATTAGCTTGGCTATAATCAAAAAGAGGAATAGTAACAAGTGCTGCAGAGGATGTGGAGAAAAGGAAGCTTCATATATTGTTGATGTAATTGCTATAAAATGGTACAACTTGTAAGGACCTCACAAATCAAATATAGACTAGATGCTGTACTGGAAGAAGCACAAGCTGGAATCAAGATTGCTGGGAAAATATCAATAACATCAGATATGCAGATGACACCATCCTTATGGCAGAAAGTGAAGAGGAACTAAAAAGCCTCTTCATGAGAGTGAAAAAGTTGGCTTAAAGCTCAACATTCAGAAAACTAAGATCATGGCATCTGGTCTGATCTTTTCATTGCAAATAGATAGGGAAACAGTGGGGAAAGTGGCTGATTTATTTTTCTGGGCTCCAAAATCACTGCAGATGGTGACTGCAGCCATGAAATTAAAAGACGCTTACTCCTTGGGAGAAAAGTTATGACCAACATAGATAGCACGTTCAAAAGCAGAGACATTACTTTTCCAACAAAGGTCTGTCTAGTCAAGGCTATGGTTTTTCCAGTGGTCATGTATGGATGTGAGAGTTGGACTGTGAAGAAAGCTGAGTGCCGAAGAATTGATGCTTTTGAACTGTGGTGTTGGAGAAGACTCTTGAGAGTCCCGTAGACTTCAAGGAGATCCAATCAGTCCATTCTAAAGGAGACCAGTCCTGGGTGTTCTTTGGAAGATATGATGCTAAAGCTGAAACTCCGGTACTTTGGCTACCTCATGCAAAGAGATGACTCATTGGAAAAGACTCTGATGCTGGGAGAGTTTGGGGGCAGGAAGAAAAGGGGATGACAGAGGATGAGATGGCTGGATGGCATCGCCGATTTGATGGATGTGGGTTTGAGTGAACTCTGGGAGATGGTAATGGACAGGGAGGCCTGGTGTTCTGCGGTTCATGGGGTCACAAAGAGTCGGACACGATTGAGCAACTGAATTGAACTGAGAAATATGATCCAGCAATTTCACTGTTTTGTATACATCCATAAAAACTGAAAATGTTAAGTCCATGCAAAAACAATGTTCACAGCAACATTACTTACAATAGCCATTGAGAGTACGCCATCCAAATATTATCCAGGAATTGTTGAATGTATTAATAAACTCTGGTATATGCTCACAATGGACTACATGTAAGACATATACCATATTCAGCCATAAAAAAAAAAAAAAATGTACTGCTATACATGCATGAAATGGATTTTCTTGAAAACACACAAAATAGGGGACTTCCCTGGAGATCCAGTGTTTAAGACTCTGCACAGGTTCTATCCCTGGGCTGGGAACTAAGATCCCACATGCTACATAGCTAAATAAATAAATGTTTAAAAAGAAAACATTATATCCGAATAAAGCCAGGCACAAAGGTCATGCATTGTATGCAGGAAAACTGTAGGTAGAAGAGAAGCAGGAAAGAGAAGCATTCTGTAATCCAAATGAAACATTTTTGGGGGGCAGGAAGAATTGAACTACTCTGATAAAGGCTGCCAATAAATAAAATAAAAACTAAACATTGACCATTGAGTTTAACATTTGGAATTCACTGGTGATCTTGACAAGAGGGGATTACAAGGAAAATGAGGGAATTGAAGATAAATTCTACAAACAACTCTGTAGAAGTCTATAATAAGAAAATATGAAATAAAAGAAGCAGAAGCAGGATGTGTCACGAAAAGACAGATTTTTAATGAGAGATGCCATTATAGTCAGTCTGTTTGCTGATGGGAACCGTTCAGAGAAACAGAAAACTTAATCCAGGACAAAGAAGAGACTTGCTAGAATATCACTGAATAAACAAGAATTGAGTAGATCTAGCAGAGCTGACTCATTGGAAAAGACTCTGATGCTGGGAGGGATTGGGGGCAGGAAGAGAAGGGGACGACAGAGGATGAGATGGCTGGATGGTATCACTGACTCGATGGACTTGAGTCTGAGTGACCTCCGGGAGTTTGTGATGGACAGGGAGGCCTGGTATGCTGCGATTCATGGGGTCACAAAGAATTGGACACGACTGAGTGACTGAACTGAACTGAACTGAACTGAGCACACAAGAAGTGTACACAAGCCAAATAATTCACTCACAGTAACAGAACTGAGATCATATGAAGAAAGGTTGGCATGGTGGATTAATGGGTATGGAAATCAGCCTTCAAGATGACCCCAAGAGAATCACATCTCTTGATATTCCCACCCCTGTGTACTTCTCGCTCAAACTATCACAGTGTTGAGGTGTGAGACTTAGCAAACACAGAAGTGAAGATGTGTAACTTCTGGAAAAAGACTCTGCACTTTATCTTGGGCGCAAGTTCTTTTCTGAATCACTCATTCTGAGAAAAGACAGCAGCCTCCATACGAGCAGCCCCTTGGAGAGGCCCACAGAGGGAACTGAGGGCTCATTTGAGTACAGCCAAGTGAGAGAGCTTAGATTCAGCAAGCCAAGTCTTCAGAGGTTGCCAAACCAAATAAAAGCTGGACTACAACCTCAGGAGAGACACTGGGGCTAAACTACCCAACTGGATTCTAGACCAAGACAACAAATTTAAGTTCTTTCAAAGTATTCAATTTTGAGATAATATGTACAACACAAACATTTTGAATTTTAATATCATTCACATCATACTTTCACACAGAATAGTTCTCCTGTATATTTGGCAAAAGTTAAAACACACCAAAAAACCAAAACTTCTAAAAACAGGAGTTGCCTGGCAGTCCAGTGGTTAAGACTCAGCCCTCTCACTTCCAGGATCCTGTGTTCGATCCCTGGTTGGGGAACTAAGATCCTATGAAGTCACATGGTGTGACCAAAACAAAACATGGCAACACTGATATGCTGTGAAGTTCAAAACTGTACCAGCATTATATAACTATACAACAGAGCTGTAGGCACAAGATCTTGCTTACTGGCATGAAATGAACTCAGATGCTCCCCGGCCTCCATCCGGTGGAGTTCAACTACTTAATGAAATAAAGCCCTTAAGGGTACAGAAATGAGTAAGATATCCCATGTAAACATGTTAAACCACATGACATTTTCTCTGAACAAACCACTTTATTCTTTTATTTATTTGGCCATGCTGCTTGGCTTGTGGGATCCCATTTCCCTGACCAGAGATGGAACCCAGACCACTTCAGTGAAAGCCCAGAATCCTAACCACCAGGCCACCATGCAACACCCACACCTTCATTACTTTGATTTTATAGCTAAAACCTTAGGATATGTGCATTGCCCCATTTTGGCCTCACCAAGTTGTAGGAGTCATCTGTACACACCTTAAACCCATGGTGCTCTTACTTTTTTTCTTTCAAGAAGGCAGGGGAAAGCAAGCCACTAGCCCCATTGCCTGTTTCTAAGGTTGCAACTCGGAGAGCTTCAGAGTGACTTGAAACCATGACTTCCCTGAAGTTATCACCTGCATTCAGGGTCAGCTAATCCCCAATCAGGAGAAATCTCTCTCAACTACAACGTGTCAGCCCATGAATGAAAGGAGAAAAACAGAAGGCAAGAAAGACACAACTTTACTCCTTATTGTAAAGATGTCTGTCACCTTACCTCAGGAGCACACTGAAAACCTGAGCGCTTGACACTTCCCAGGCAGGAGAAGGTCACATCCTGGGGTCAAGGTGAGTCACGTGTTCCGGGAATATTCTATCCCCCAGGACCTACCCTACGGGCTGCTGACCAGGCGTCTCACACTCAGCCAGAGCCAAGCGATTGAATTCCTGTTGCCTTCTCTCAGTAACAAACAAACAAACAAATACCTCATTTGCCAACTATCTGAACCAAAGGCCTGAATCTTGGGGCCCCCAGGGACAGGGGCACCCTGGAGTCTGAGGACCGCATAGGAAACAGGAAAATGATCAAGCCACTGCGGCAGTGAAGAGGCCACTAGATCGACGTTTTTATGCTGCGCACGCCTGACTATGCCTGGGTTCAGGACTGGGTCGGGCGGAGCCACAAACCCACGGTGAAGATTTGTGTGTGTGTGTGTGTGTTTAAACACGTTATGTTCCACAGAAGACCTTGGTGGGGGCCAGGGGCCTGACAGGCCCTTCCACTTAGCTGGCTCCTCCCACCACCGGGGGCGGAAGGCCGCCAGAGAGCAGCAACGTCAGCACAGACTAGACTGGAGATGGCGAAAGGGGACTCGGGGGCCTGTGGGCCCAGCCGCACGCTTTGTCCTGAGGGCCCACCGGCCCTCACAGGCCGCCCCGCCGAGCAAGGCCCCGCGTGCGTGGGGCACCGAGAAAATCTCCCCTAGGCCCTCAGGCACCCGTTTGGTGGCACCACGCCCCTGGCTTTGGCGGTCTCATTTGGCAACGGTGCCAGAACTGCCTGTGCTCACCTGCCACTAGGTGGTTCCGGGGTTATGCCTGAGGCAACGAGGCCTCCTCAGGCCTGGGGCACCACTGCAGCTGCCCCTACAGGCCCTCCCACTGCCACCGATGATTGGCTGCCTGGTATCCCCGCCTGCAATCTGATTGACCACGAGGCTGAGTTGGGCACATGCCCGCTCTCTGCACATGTGAAGGCAACTGCTGGGGGCGCAGTCAGGCTGAACCTGAATCTCAAGGATCTTGGGTCTATCAAGATTGCACAGCTCACTAAGGGGAAAACACAAACACAAACACAAAACAGTTGCACAGTCGCCAGGGCACAGGGCTGAGAACAGCACACACACACACACACACACACACACCCACACACACACACACAAACTGGTTGCACAGTCGCCAGGGCACAGGGCTGAGAACAGCACACACACACACACACACACACACACAATGGTTGCACAGTCGGCAGACACAGGGCTGAGAAAGGCACACACACAAAATGAAAATGGAGAGATCACAACAGACAACACAGAAATGCAAAGGATTATAAGAGACTACTATCAACAATTATATGCCAATAAAATGGACAACGTGGAAGAAATGGACAAATTCTTAGAAAAGTACAACTTTCCAAAACTGGAACAGGAAGAATTAGAAAATCTTAACAGACCCATCACAAGCACACAAATTGAAACCGTAATCAAAAATCTTCCAGCAAACAAAAGCCCAGGTCCAGACAGCTTCACAGCTGAATTCTACCAAAAATTTAGAGAAGAGCTAACACCTATCCTGCTCGAACTCTTCCAGAAAATTGCAGAGGAAGGTAAACATCCAAACTCATTCTATGAGGCCACCATCACCCTAATACCAAAACCTGACAAAGATCCCACAAAAAAAGAAAACTACAGGCCAATATCACTGATGAACATAGATGCAAAAATCCTTAACAAAATTCTAGCAATCAGAATCCAACAACACATTAAAAAGACCATACACCAGGACCAAGTGGGCTTTATCCCAGGGGTGCAAGGATTCTTCAATATCTGCAAATCAATCAAGGTTATACACCACATTAACAAATTGAAAAACAAAAACCATATGATTATCTCAATAGATGCTGAGAAAGCCTTTGACAAAATTCAACATCCATTTATGATAAAAACTCTCCAGAAAGCAGGAATAGAAGGAACATACCTCAACATAATAAAAGCTATATATGACAAACCCACAGCAAACATTATCCTCAATGGTGAAAAATTGAAAGCATTTCCTCTAAAGTCAGGAACAAGACAAGAGTGCCCACTTTCACCATTACTATTCAACATAGTTTTGGAAGTTTTGGCCACAGCAATCAGAGCAGAAAAAGAAATAAAAGGAATCCAAATTGGAAAAGAAGAAGTAAAACTCTCACTGTTTGCAGATGACATGATCCTTTACATAGAAAACCCTAAAGACTCCACCAGAAAATTACTAGAACTAATCAATGATAATAGTAAAGTTGCAGGATATAAAATCAACACACAGAAATCCCTTGCATTCCTATACACTAATACTGAGAAAACTGAAAGAGAAATTAAGGAAACAATTCCAGTCACCATTGCAACGGAAAGAATGAAATACTTAGGAATTTATCTACCTAAAGAAACTAAAGACCTATATATAGAACACTATAAAACACTGGTGAAAGAAAGCAAAGGGGACACTAATAGATGGGGAAATATACCATGTTCATGGATTGGAAGAATCAATATAGTGAAAATAAGTATACTACCCAAAGCAATTCATAGATTCAATGCAATCCCTAAGAAGCTACCAATGGTATTCTTCACAGAGCTAGAACAAATAATTTCACAATTTGTATGGAAATACAAAAAACCTCGAATAGCCCAAGCTATCTTGAGAAAGAAGAATGCAACTGGAGGAATCAACCTACCTGACTTCAGACTCTATTACAAAGCCACAGTTATCAAGACAGTATGGTACTGGCACAAATACAGAAATATTGATCAATGGAACAAAATAGAAAGCCCAGAGATAAATCCACGCACATATGGACACCTCATCTTTGACAAAGGTGGCAAGAATATACAATGGATTAAAGACAATTTCTTTAACAAGTGGTGCTGGGAAAACTGGTCAACCACTTGTAAAAGAATGAAACTAGAACACTGTCTAACACCATACAGAAAAATAAACTCAAAATGGATTAAAGATCTCAACGTAAGACCAGAAACTATAAAACTCCTAGAGGAGAACATAGGCAAAACCCTCTCCGACATACATCACAGCAGGATCCTCTATGACCCACCTCCCAGAATATTGGAAATAAAAGCAAAAATAAACAAATGGGACCTAATTAAACTTAAAAGCTTCTGCACAACAAAGGAAACTATTAGCAAGGTGAAAAGGCAGCCTTCAGAATAGGAGAAAATAATAGCAAATGAAGCAACGGACAAACAACTGATCTCAAAAATATACAAGCAACTCCTACAGCTCAATTCCAGAAAAATAAATGACCCAATCAAAAAATGGGCCAAAGAACTAAATAGACATTTCTCCAAAGAAGACATACAGATGGCTAACAAACACATGAAAAAATGCTCAACATCACTCGTTATCAGATAAATGCAAATCCAAACCACTATGAGGTACCATTTCACGCCAGTCAGAATGGCTGCGATCCAAAAGTCTACAAGCAATAAATGCTGGAGAGGGTGTGGAGAAAAGGGAACTCTCTTACACTGTTGGTGGGAATGCAAACTAGTACAGCCACTATGGAGAACAGTGTGGAGATTCCTTAAACAACTGGAAATAGAACTGCCTTATGATCCAGCAATCCCACTGCTGGGCATACACACTGAGGAAACCAGAATGGAAAGAGACACGTGTACCCCAATGTTCATCGCACCACTGTTTATAATAGCCAGGACATGGAAGCAACCTAGATGCCCATCAGCAGATGAATGGATAAGAAAGCTGTGGTACATATACACAATGGAGTATTACTCAACCATTAAAAAGAATACATTTGAATCAGTTCCAATGAGATGGATAAAACTGGAATCTATTATACAGAGTGAAGTAAGCCAGAAAGAAAAACACCAATACCGTATACTAACGCATATATATGGAATTTAGAAAGATGGTGACAATAACCCTGTGTACGAGACAACAAAAGAGACACCAATGTATAGATCAGTCTTATGGACTCTGTGGGAGAGGGAGAGGGTGGGGAGATTTGGGAGAATAGCATTGAAACATGTGTAATATCACGTATGAAACGAGTCGCCAGTCCAGGTTCGATGCACGGTACTGGATGCTTGGGGCTGGTGCACTGGGACGACCCAGAGGGAGGGTAGGGGAGGGAGGAGGGAGGTGGGTTCAGGATGGGGAACGCGGGTATACCTGTGGCGGATTCATTTCAATATTTGGCAAAACTAATACAATATTGTAAAGTTTAAAAATAAAATAAAATTTAAAAAAATAATAAAATAAAAAATACGGAATGGCTGTGGGAAAATACAATAATTGTGCCTTACATTATTAAGTTGGCTTTGCACTCTCAACATGAGTTGTCACCCTGGTGGCCCTGCTCCACCGAACAGATCAGGTTTGCCTGTCATTATATTTGAGGCTTGCTTGCTTTTCGTTTATTCAGACAACCTGAGTGGAATATCATGGCTTTTTAATTTTTCTTTCCAGTCTTACTGAGACATTAATAGAATTGACATATAGCCCTGTGTAAGTTTAAGGTGTTCAGCATCATGAATCCACTTACATCCATCCTGCAATGATAAGCACAGTAAGTCTAGTGAACATTTATCAATGGATAAATTGAATACAATTTTAAATAGAAAAAAGTATTTTCATTTTGATGAGAACTCTTAGGGTTTACTCTATTAACCTTTGAGGGGAGGGAGGGAAGTTTTTCAGTCGTGTTCGACTCTGTGCGACTCTGTGCGGAAGCCCACCAGGCTCGCCCTTCCCTGGGATTCTCCAGGCAAGAACTTTGGAGTGGGTTACCACTTCCTCCTCCAATGCATGAAAGTGAAAAGTGAAAGTGAAGTCGGTCAGTCGTGTCCGACTCTGGACTGCAGCCTACCAGGCTTCTCCATCCATGGGATTTTTCAGGCAAGAGTACTGGAGTGGGGTGCCATCACCTTCTCCAGTATTAACCTTTATATCCAATATAAAACATTAGTTATACTTGTGTTGTATGTCACCTAACAAAACAGTGTTAGTTATGCCTGTATTGTATGTCACCTGCCTCATACATACTGCTTACTAGAAGATGAACATGATTGTCTCACAAGGTGTCCCTTCCAGTCACCGAGAAGGATGCCAGCTAGCCACTTTGTAAATATTAGAAATATTCCCTCCCAAGCTGCCCGCACCCACTTCCTCTGAGCCTCTCTCATCTGTGTGTCCAGTCTCAGTGCTCCCTTCATGTGCCCTTGGAAATAGGAAGGAGGGACAGACACTGGCATCTTCCTTAAGCAAAAAGAAACAGTCAGACCCTGTGAAACTATTAGGTATTGTTTCCAGGGCTCCCAAGAGCTCTGGCACCACAGTCCTTTCTGTGTCATGATAGAACAAATAGCCCCAGGTCATTTACCTTAAAACCTACATAAATAAGCAATCGGCCAAGCAGAGGTATAGAACTGATATAGAATTTAAAGACTTAAGAGGCAATTTTCTGTAACAGGTTAACTGGGGGTATCCTCTACTGCACGTTAATGAAGTCTCCTTTATGTACAGTTGGGAAGGTCCACTGGAGTTGGAAATAGCAACCCACTCCAGTATTTTTGCCTAGAGTATCCCAAGGACAGAGGAGCCTGATGGGCTACAGTCTATGGGGTCACAAAAAGTCAGACATGTCTGAGCGACTAATACTTAATACTAGAAAGAAATTATATGAAAAGTGAAGTGCTAGAAAAGAAGTCATTTATTACAGGAGGACACTTGGAAGGTTCACAAGCCTTGTGTTGCCCTAAGTACTCAGTTACACTTTCACAATCAGAGGAAGAGGGGAGGGGGGAAAATATCTTCTTTTTCTTGAGTAGACAGCATGTTTCCATTACCAGTGCCTCCCCCAGGTAGGGCAGGGAAGTTTATTTGTCCATTCTATATGGTCAGGCTAGGATATCGTAGTTCAGTTCAGTTCATTTCAGTTGCTCAGTAGTATCCAACTCTTTGCCATCCCATGGACTGCAGCACACTAGACTTCCCTGTAGTATTACTTGGGAAAAATATTTTCAGGTCTCAATTCAATGCAGGTCTTTCATTTTGAAAAGTCATCTTTCCAAAAGTGATAGTGTTTTGTATGCACAGAGCCTGTTTTGGGGAGGCATTAAGTTGTTGATTTGGAGAAGGCAATGACACCCCATTCCAGCACTCTTGCCTGGAAAATCCCATGGATGGAGGAGCCTGGTGGGCTGCAGTCCATGGGGTCGTGAAGAGTCGGATATGACTGAGCGACTTCCCTTTCACTTTCCCGCATTGGAGAAGGAAATGGCAACCCCCTCCAATGTTCTTGCCTGGAGAATCCCAGGGACGTTGGAGCCTGGTGGGCTGCCGTCTATGGGGTCGCACAGAGCCGGACACGACTGAGCGACTTACCAGCAGCAGCAGTAAGTTGTTGATCACTGGGCAGGTTGTAGGTCCTGTTTTCTGCTATTGTTTTATTGTTTGGGGGCACATTCTGGAAAGAAGTTGTCTTAGTGGCCAAAGACCATGTTTCTGGGGTTATTAACTCATGGAGCTCACTAGCCAGGATGTAAGTCTCTTGCCACCACAGTTTGATTATTTTGGGCCATGTCTCATGCTTCTGCTGCATGGTTTTGTTGCTAAGCAAGTTAGCTTGGTGAAACGAGATGCCAGTCCAGGTTCAATGCACGATATTGGACGCTTGGGGCTAGTGCACTGGGACGACCCAGAGGGATGGTATGGGGAGGGAGGAGGGAGGAGGGTTCAGGATGGGGCACACATGTATACCTGTGGTGGATTCATTTTGATATTTGGCAAAACTGATACAATTATGTAAAGTTTAAAAATTAAATAAAATTAAAAAAAAAAAAAAGAAATCCAAGCTGGCTTTGATGCTAAGCATTTGTTTTGCTTTATGTGTCAAGCAAGCCTGCATGTTTCAGAATTTTCCCATTATTTTCTTGAGTGTCATTAGTCTCATTGTGGTCTCCCAAAACCCCATAAAGTTTCTTCTCTATCTACAGTTCCCTAATGAAGTTTCAAGCTAACTGTTTGAACATTCTGTTCTCTTATTCTGTCCCTACCACCTCGGGGCACTCCTAGGCCCCAAGTGCAGGCTGCAGTGCCCTCAGCGATCCTGACACCCCTCCAGAAAATGAGATGCAGCTCTGAGAGCCAGGAGTCTAGGCCCCTAGTTCTGCTGTCATTTTCTGCCTCCCCCTTGTTCTGGGCTATCCCCTGCCAAGTGCTGCAGTCCTACCTGCCTGGATAGGGCCCTCAACCTCCCTTCCCCCACCGACTCCATCCTACTGTTGCTTTGCCTCTAGAATCACCACCCTAGGGAGTAACTGGTTAGAGTTAGGGTGACCTAGACATCTGGCAAGTCTTCAATCAGGAGGAAGAAGGAGGGGGCCTCTTTTGTTTAGGTCTAGATGTCATTGAATCTGTCTAGCCAAGCACAGAAAGAGGCAAAGAGGTCTCATAGAGAGGGTAGACTATTCCAGTGTAAGCAGGGGTCTGACTCCAGAGTGGAGGGAGGACAGACATACTGGAACTCCAGGTGGGATCTCGGCTGCTGGAGGCTGGGTCCCCAAGGCTTCTCGTCAGTCTGGGGCCTCTGAGGATCATCCAGGCTGTGGTCTTCCTCCAGAAGCCAGGGAGGGTCATTTTCCAACATTTCTAGTGACTCTTTGGGTGCAGATTCATTCCAAAGGGCCCCAGGAAAGCCCTGGGGAGCAGATGCTTTGCAGTCACAGAAGGAATTCTGCCACTAGAGAGGGAATGAGCTCTTCCCATGACGAAATGAGCTCAGTGGCTGCACCAGCCTGTGCAACACAAAAACAGGTAGATATGTCCCCCAGGTTGACTACGCCTGGGTCCTGGGAGTTGTCCTGGCCAAACCTGACACTGGGCAAGAAGAACACGTCTTCATGCAGATGAGCCCCTAGTGCTTCGGTGTTCAGTGAGTCCCCTGCACAAACAGACTCTGTGGAGCTGGGGGTGGATAGAGGCCTGTCCCCTGCCTCACTAGAAAAAACTTTTTACTGATACTCCTTGATTTTAGATCATTTGAAGACAGTGGTCCCTCCTGCATCCTTAGATCTCCTGGATGCTGAGTTCCCATGGAAACATCCCAAGCTTAGACTTCTGCTTTTTCCTGTTTCCCTGAGTCCCTATGAAGTCAGCTAGCTCTTCCTAATGTTCACTGGGGCACATTCGTCCATCTTCCCCCAAGTAGGCCTTCCAGTTCCTCCTTCGTGGAGCATGGCAGAGCCCTGCCTTGGCTTTCTCACACTCACCAGGCTGGAAAGGAAACCAGGGGTGAATTTCGACTTCTCTCTGAAAGTTATTTGAAGTACTGGTGGAAAGTGCCAGCATCCTCATGGTTGTTACTTAATCAGGGACTGGATGATTCTCTTCGTTGCTAATCTTGAGCTTCTGCAGCTGTTTGGCCAAGGTGATTGCCGGAAGTCAAAGTGCCCTTAAGGCACATTCCAGCTTAACCCTATTTTAGGGGTTTTAACTCTATTTAAGGGACACCCACATCTCTGGCTGCTGATGGGGATGGTGGGAATTTGGTGAATGCCATCTCTAGGAAGTTAACAAACTGTAGAGTAGCTTTCAGGGAAGGCCTCCTTCTTGCCTTCCATATAGAATTGTTGGGGCATCACAATGCCAGGCGTGGAGAGGTTCCATCTGTCTGTGTTCTGAGACCTCAACAGAACCAGTGTGTCAGCCGGCCCAGAAGGGGCTTCAACCCAGACCCTTTGATGCAGGATTTGCACTTCCCCAGGGAGAAAGTCCGTGTGGCTACCTGTTCTTAATGCAGAGCAAAGGAAAAACTGAATTGTATTTGTGGGCTTAAAGTTGAGCTCCCATCAGAATCTCTGTAAGTGAGAGCCTTAAGGGAGGGAGAGGGGTTGGGGTTGGGCGGGAGGGCGGTTTCAAAGGCGCTTTGGATTTCTTGTTCACTGGCACTGAGGGAAGGTCAGGTTACCCAGCTACATTGGGAAGGAGCCTTTGAAGGTCATGTTGAGGGTACAGGTCGCTGGACAGAGCCCAGGCTGGGATGTGCAGAGGACCCCTGAGCCTCCGGTTTACAGCCATTTGCTGACACAGATTTATGTCCTTGGCCCACGTTTATTTCCCTTCAGGAGAGCCCACGACCCTAAGCCATAAGTGGCTTTCAGGCAAAACAATGCCTGTCCAAGGTTTGGCCAGCCAAAACAGTTCCATCCTCTCCTAAAACACATTCGTAAATGTAATAGCCTAGCTTCACAAAGGAAATGCCCTTTTGCCTCCAGGGAGGAAGGAAGTCTGGATCTTGGGTTTGTCTTGGGTGTAAGGGATCCACTGGTCCCTTTTTAGCCACTCCCTCTTCTGACAATTTCACAAGCCTAGGCTAAGATAAGTCTTTGAATTCCTCCAAACAAAGCACACTTTCTTGGGTACTTTCATGGTTTTGTTACAAATGTCTGGTCCCTCTGTTCTCCTGGCCAGCTCCTAGGTGTATTTTGATCTGACCAGTTCCAGGGAATTCTTCACTCTCAAAATCTGGAGGACCCATCATCCCTCCATTACACCTCTGTTCCTCTGTGAACGGGAACATGTTTCACTGTCTGACAGTGTAGAAGTGACAGTGTGATACTCAGGAATCTTACTTTGTTTCTTTGATTTCTGGGGTGACATCACCATCCACACAAAACTGTCTGAATGTGAACATTTGGTTGATTTTGATGTGGCCCAAACTCCCCCAACGAATGTACCTTCAGGTTAGTTTTCTTCTTTTATATTTTTAAATATTTTGGTAACCTATTGTGAACAGACAGGATCCCATCAGTTGTATGTAGTGAGAAAGTAAAAAAACAAAAACAAAAACCACTCAGCCTTAGCTGGATGGAAATCTAGTAGTAAGATAGCACTTTATCTGGAAATGGAAATTTCAGCCAGAATCGGAAAACTGTGTCCTGGAAGGAGAAGAGGGTCTGCGGACTGAGCACACTGCTCCACGCTGGAGCATTGGGCTCTGACAGATGTACCTGCTGGGGTCTTCATGGGACAGTCCATGCAGGCCACGATCCTGTGGAGAATTTTCTTTGCCTTTCCATTCACGTTGGCAATTGTATACTTTGCTTTTCCTTCTACATGCAGTTTTACCTTTATCCCAGACAGTTTGGTTGCTTCTCTGATTTTCTCCACTTGTACAGATCATTACAACATTTCCTAACTAGATAAAATTTGACAGGGTAGGGGCAGTGAGGGATGGGTTAGGGTGGGGTGAGATTTAGGGGATGGGGCCACACAGAACAGCATCTGGTGTCATAGATCCCTGATGGGGATAGAACTCATGCCCCTGCTGTGAAAGAATAAAGTCCTCCACACTGAAATTCAGGGAAGTTCCTGGAATTGATTTAATGAAAGACATCTAATTAGGAGGAATTTTTGGGTGACATTTTACATTTTAGTTTGAGACCAGTGATTATAGTTCATATTATTTTACAGTTTTGTGATTTGACTAGCCTAAAGGATTTTGGGGGTTTCTTTTTGTATTAAAAGCTAAAGACTTTTTTAATCCCATGGGATACCAAAAAAAAAAAAAAAATCTGTAGAATATTTGAAAGAGTGGAGGTTTTGTTCTGAATGCGAGTGCTTTGGTCCACTGAACCAAATGGTAATAACATTTGTAGAAGAGACACCCAGTGAAAGTGACTTTTTTATGTAGTGACCTAACAGCACTCATTGTGTGAGTTACTGGTTGGAGTTTAGAGACAGGCTGTGTTGGGCTAAACTCCTGATTCCTGTTTTCAGCCCTTGAGTAATAATCAGAAGCTTTCTCTGAAGAGAGTGGGGTCAGCTGTCAGACTCCTAGGTATCTACCGGCCAGTAGGGCTGGGATTAAATGCAGCAGCCAGGAGATACGGGATGGAGCAAGAGGTCACCTTGTCCCTTTGTTGCTGCCTGGAGAGATGCTTGTCCATGTGCTGGTGGGACAAAAGCTGTGACTTTGTGGCCAGAGGATTTCTCTGACCCTGCCTTGGTTCCCTGAGGGTGGAGGGACAGCAGGGTCTCCCCGGTTCCTTGACCAGAGAAGGAAACACCACCCCCCACTCCCATGCCCTTGCTCTCTGACGTCCTCCCAGGACTCATTCCAGAGGAGGTTCTTCAGGATGAACGTCCAGGCCCCACCCCGACTCCTGGAGCTGGGCGCACAGTGCCTGCTGCGCAATGAGGTCTTGGCCATCATGGCTCTGGAGGAGCTGCCCATCGAGCTCTTTCCACCACTGTTTATGGAGGCCTTTGCTGGAAGGCACACAGAGGCCCTGAAGGCGATGGTGCAGGCCTGGCCCTTCCCCTGCCTCCCACTGGGGGCCCTGATGCAAGACCACCAGCCTCATCTGGACACCTTCCAGGCAGCACTCGATGGTCTGGATGTCCTGCTTGCTCAGGAGGTCCGCCCCAGGTAAGGTCAACCTGGCAGACTGGTGAGGCCTGGGGGTGTAAGCAAGGTGCAGACAGGGCAGGTGGATGAGGACTCATATGGAAACAAGCAATTGGATGTATAGGACTGGTTGAGGGGGAGAGGGCAGAAAAAGCATGTGGGCCACCCCCCATTATCCCTTAAAGTGGGAACCAAGGGGGCCCTAGAAGCCAGAGGAGCTGTGGTACGTGGAGTGCAGAGAACTCATGGGGTCCTGGTGCCCATTGGCCTCTGCATGGCTCAGCCTTTCCCCTGCGGCCTCACAGGCGGTGGAAGCTGCAGGTGCTGGACTTGCGCCGGAAAACCCACCAGGACTTCTGGACCCTGTGGTCCGGGATGAAGGTCAGTGTTTGCTCACTGCTGGAGCCTGAGCCAGCCCAACCAATGCAGAAGAGGTGCAGGGTGGAGGCGCAGGCGGGGCTGAAGCCAGAGCAGGCCTCTGTGGAGGTGCTGGTCGACCTGTGCATCAAGGAGGACACTCTGGATGAGACCCTCAGCTACCTGCTGAAGAAGGCCAAGAAGAGGGGGAAGCTGCTGCACATCCGCTGCCAGAAGCTGAGGATCTTCACCATGCCCATGAAGAGCATCAGGAAGATCCTGAAGGTGGTGCAGCTGGACTCCATTCAGGACCTGGAGGTCAACTGCATCTGGAAGCTGGCCACGCTGAGCAGGTTCCTGCCGCACCTGGGCCGGATGGGCAACCTGCGCCGGCTGCTGCTGTCTCGCATCCACATATTGCCACATACCACCCCGGACCAGGAGAACTGCGTCAACCAGCTCAGTGCACAGTTCCTGAACCTGCCCCACCTGCAGGAGCTCTACCTGGACTCCATCTCCTTCCTCGAGGGCCGCCTGCACCAGGTGCTCAGGTGAGGTGTGGCGCCAGCTCTGCAGCAAAACCTGGCCTCTTTCATTTCTTTACCATCGGGGTGTCTATTTGTGCCTGCTGGGGACATGGCCAGTGTGCACAGGCCACTTGGAAGTCCTCACGGTATGGCCGCTCTGTCCCCGGGCTTCTTGTCAGGTCACCTCCCTGGTTAGGGTCAGAGGCGTGGCCTAGGTTAGATGCTGCCAAATGGGACTTGTGCTGGGAGTCCGCATAGTGGGGGTCAGGTGTGATGCCCTTGGGAATTCTTTCCGAGAGAGTGATGTCTTAGCTGAGACGATGACAGAGAATGACAAAGAATTGTAGGTGATGATGGATGAATTGTAGGTGATGATGGATGGTTTGTGACCCCCGGATATCTGGGGGATATGCACCCAGGGATCGTCTGTAACTGCTGGGACCCACCAGCCCATGTCTACTGCATCCAGCCTGCTGTTGAATTCAACTAGCCGTGTCCTGTACAAACATCTTAATTCCTGTGAACAAGATACTAGTAAGCTGAAATAGGCAAATAATCTTTGTTTACAGTTTGTTTCCCACATTAAAAATAGTTCATCATTTTGTGCAGGGGGAGGTCATAACCATATGAGCATGACCTTCCCCCTGGAAGAACCCCTGCCTTCCTGTCAAGGAGGTGAGAGGCCAGCTCCAAGCCAGTGAGATCCCCTGTGTTCCTGTGAAAGGGGCCTCTCCTCCCCATATCCCTCTGCCCCTGACACTGACTGCTCTGTCTTTCCTCAGGTGCCTGAACACCCCTCTGGAGACCCTGTCGATCACCAATTGCCTGATTTCGGAGTCAGACCTGACATACCTGTCGCAGTGCCCGAGCGTCAGCCTGCTGAAGGACCTTGGCCTCAGCGGGGTCAACCTGACCAGCCTCAACTTGGAGTCCCTGCAGGTCCTGATTGAGAGGACCTCAGCCACCCTGCAGGAACTGGACCTGGATGAGTGCGGCATCATGGACTCTCAGTTCAGTGCCCTCTTACCCTCCCTGAGCGGCTGCTCCCAGCTCACCACCTTCAGCTTCTGTGGCAACCCTATCTCTATGGCTGTGCTGGAGAGCCTGCTGCACCACACCATGGGGCTGAGTAAGCTGAGCCACGTGCTGTACCCTGCACCCCTGGAGAGCTATGAGGATGTGCATGGCACCCTGCACCTGGGCCTTCTGGCTCAGCTGCATGCCCGGCTCAAGCAGCTTCTGTGCAAGTCTGGGCGGTCCAGCATGTTCTGGGTCAGCGCCAGCCCCTGTCCACACTGCGGTGACCAGATCCTCTATGACACCGAGCCCATCCTGTGCCCCTGCTACTTGCCCGACTAGCCCAGCTCATGAGTGGCAGGCTGAGAATGAACACAACAGTTTCAGACAATTTTTCAGTGTAAGCAGGAGAAAGTGATTTAGAGTGGGCAGTGGGGGAGGGCTTGGTGGGATTTTTGGAGAGATATGTTCCTACACAGTTAGAAATGTGAATCTGATTTTTGGAGGGGGAATTTTGGGCTTGGTAGGGTGATGGGGTCATTACCCCTCTGTTGGATTGTTACAAAGAAATAAAGGGAACTTCAATGTCAATCATTTGGTGTCCTCTGTGACCTGTGACCATGATTCTCCCCTTTAAATTCATGACTCTCCTGTTAGTGGTTCTATAAAACGGCCTGAGCATGAGTGGGGCCTAGATGCTCTCTGATAGGCCAGGATCAGCTAAAGGAGTTCAGGGCACCATCTTTCCACTCCCTGTGGTTCTCATTTCCAGGGCATCCACCTCCTCACTTATTTCTGAGGCTGTTCAATCTGTCATCATATACAAGGTGCATCCTCAGGGCCTGGACTGAACTAAGTGTCCAGGAGTGAGCACCGCTGGTGGGAATCTTCTTCCAAGGAACCCCTACTACTAACCCCACCCAGCCACTGGGGTTTTCCTCAGTGGATCCAGCAGATGCAAAACCTCCATCTCGGGCCATGGGCAGTGCCAAGATGGGTTCACTGTACAACGTCAGGCCCGGAGTCCTGGGGCATATTCACCAGCAGACCATCTGGAGCCTTTGGGACACACCAGCCCGTGCCCACCTTCCCACTGCTCAGCTGGATCTGATTCTTTGGGAATCAATGGACTGTAGCCTCCCAGCGTTCTCTGCCCATGGAATTCTACAGGTGGGAATACTGCAGTGGGTAGTCATTCTCTTTTCCAGGAGATCGTCCTAACCCAGGCAGATTTTTTACCATCTGAGCTGCCAGGGAAGCCTCCATTTTCTAAGAGAAAACCCAACATCCTTGAATCCATTGTCTAAGTGTGCTTTTATGCCACTAATATTACCACAGGTTTTATTTTGTTTTTATATTAATAAAAACTTTCACACACAATTATTTGTTCAAAGGCTGATGGAAATCCATTCCCAATTGTCAAAAAAAGTCACTTCTGAGTTGAGTATTTCAGTGTTGATTCATCTGTACCTTTTTTTTAAAAAATCTTAATCCTTACGTTTTTACCTTAAGCCACATGGTAAAGATAAAATTTCCTCCAAATCCTGGTTATCTGCCAATTTGACAGCATTAAGGCTTTTAACAAATTCTCTTTACCCATCAGACCTCTTTGCTTAGACCTAGTCCTCTGAGATTCAGAGATATTTAGTAACTAAAACAAAATAGTGATAATCAGATCACCCCTTCAGAGTGGAGGGCTCCAACTACACCACTTTTTCTGGCCAGTGGAGCTGAAACCAGCATGGACCAGCCAAAGTTTAATCTAGGAATGTCCTAGAAATTAGTATCATTTTGATTTGAGCTTTCCTGGTAGCTCAGATGGTAAAGAACCCACCAGCAATGCAGTAGACTCAGGCTTAGTCCCTGAATCGGGAAGATCCTCTGGAGAAGGGAGTGGTTACCCACTCCAGTATTCTTTACTGGATAATTCCATAGAGGAGCCTATGGAATTGTTGGGCTACAGTACATGGAGTCACAAAGAATCAGACAGGACTGACTAACACTTTCACTTTACCTTTAATAATGTGGGTAAGCAGGTGGTGCAAGTTGTCATTGAGTTTTGCAATGTGTCATGGTCCATTAAGGTTCAGTCCCTCTCTGTACCACCCTTGCATTTAACCTGTGAAACCATCCTTTTACGATTTCTTACTAAGCGAATTAGAACTGAGAGCAGAAGTAGCAAGAAGCCAGACACTCTGGACTGATGAGGTGAGGATCAAGGAGGAGAGTGAAATAGCCGGCTTAAACCAAGTATTAAAAAAAACTAAGTTTGTGGCATCTGGTCCCTTACTCCATGGCAAATAAAAGGGGAAAAGGTGGAAGTACTGACAGATTTCCTCTTCCTGGCCTGTGCAATCACTGCAATGGTGATTGAAACCATGAAATCAAAAGACAGTTGCTTCTTGTCAGGAAAGCTGTGAAAAACTTAGTGTGTGGAAAAGCAGAGACATTACTCTGCTGACAAAGGTCTCTATAGTCAAGGCTATGGTCTTCCTAGTGGTCATGTACGATTGTGAGAGATGGACCACAAAGAAGGCAGAGTGCCACAGATTTTTGCCTTCGAGTTGTGGTGCTGGTGAAGACTCCTGAGTGTCCCTTGGACAAGAAGGAGATCAAACCAGTCAATCTTAAGGGAAATCAACCCTGAATACTTGTTAGAAGGAATGATGCTGAAGCTGAAGGTCCACTATATTGATCATCTGATGGCAACAGCTGACTCACTGGGAAAGTCTCTGATTCTGGGCAAGATTGAGGGCAGAAGGAGAAGAGGGTGATAGAGAATGAGATGGATGGATGGCATCACCAATGCAATAGACATGAACTTGGGCAAACTTCAGGAGATGGTAATGGACAGCAAGACCTGGCATGTTGCAGTTCATGGGGTTTCAGATACAACTGGGCAAATGAACAACAACAATCTCTTGATATAAAGATGTCCCAGGGAGAGTAGAAGAGGAAAAGGTTTGTGAGAACAATGGAAATGCCTGGCTCTCCCCTAGAGATGGATAAAATCGGAACAGGCTGGCCACCTGGATTAGTGCCCTCTTGAAAGGTGTGCTTTCTGGCCACCTTGTAGAGTCCACTTCTCATACAGCCCTTATCTGTAGGGCTGATCTCCTACTGGGTACCAGGTGCTCAGTTGGTGTGAGGTGCCCAGCCCTGTTGGTGGACACTCAGGCTGATCACATGTCTCTCCATGGTCACAAGCCTCGGGGAGCTTCCTCCCTGACCACAGCAATGGACCTGCACTGGAGCTGACCCTGCAGTTGTCCATGGAAGGAAAAGTGGGAATAGGTCATGTCTGTCTTTCTTTTTTTGTTTTGTTTGTTGGCCAGCCTATGAAGCTTGCAGCTTCTAACCCCAACTAAGGATAGAATCTATGCACTCATCAGTGAAAGTACAGAGTCCTCACCATTGCAGAACTACCAGAGAGTTCCTAGTAGGTCATTTCTTGAGCCTGACAGATGGCCCAGAAATCTGATGTTGGCTTCTGAAAGGCAGCTTCTATGCGTCAGGCTTTGATGAAGTCACCAAACATTCCTCTCTCCCTGATCTCTGGGAGCCCTGTGATCATGGCCCATATCGTAGAAACTTCTGGAGGTAGAGGGAAATGAAGGATGACATACCCCCTCCACTCATATTCCTCTTCTGGCTACAGACTCAAATGCCTTTCAATAAATTCACCTGCTCTCAACCCATCTACAGAAATCATGCTGTCCTCATTCCTGGAAACCTTACCTGCAGAAGAGATTGAACTCATGTCCTCTGCTTTTTCCTAACCTAACGTATGAAGGCTTTTTGGTACATCTGGTGATAAGCTTCATTGTATTCTGCTTGACAGCTCTGGGGTTTTATTCCTTTTTTTTTTTTTCATTAAAAGACATACTCCCTTTCACATCCAGGATGGTTTGAGCACAGGCCTCACTCTGTTTTCAAGGTTCTGTCCCTCACAGTCTAGAAGAGAAGTAAAAGATGTTGGGGCCAGAAAGAGAGTTGGGTGGAGACCTTTAGCAGCAATGGTCTGCAAGAAGTGTTTCACAGGAGCAGGCTTCCTCCTGGAAAATCTGGGTGGGTGGGCATTTATTTGTTGATGGGTGGGAGTCACGTGGGAGTTGAGTCATCACCTGTGTACATCCTGCCTGTCCTTGAGGTGAGCCCTCTCTAGGGACTCCCGATCTAAAGAATGTGTTAGGGTACTAAGGTCGCCACCAGAAATACCTCAGATTTAAACAACAGAAAACTGTTTTCTCCCAGTTTTGGAGGCCCGAAGCCCAGAATCAAGGTGTTGACAGTGTGGTGTCTCTGGAGGTCTCTTTCCTTGATGCATAGACAGCTGCATTCTTGTGTCCTCCTGTCCCTTTATGTCCAAGCATCCTTGATGTCTTTTGTGTCCTAATTTCCTCTTTTTTTTTTTTTTTTGTTGCTAGCTGTGATGCTTCCCTTCTGGGTCTTAGTTTCCAGACCACGATTTGACTTTGGGCCCTTGACAGTGAAAGTTCTGAGCCCTAACCACTGGCCTGCTAGGGAATTCCCCTCTCTCTTTTTATATGGAGAACCATCAGATTGGACTAGGGCCCACCCTAGTGACCTTGTTTTAACTTAATCACCTTGTTAAAGGTATTATTTCCAAATATGGTTACATTCCAAAGTGTTGGGTGCTAGGACTTCTACAGATATATTTTTAATTAATTAATTAATTTGACTGCACCAGGTCTTAGTTGTTTCACATGGGGGCTTTGGTCTTCCTGGCAGCATGTGGGATCTAGTCCCCTGACCAGGGACTGGAGCCCAGCCCCTTGCACTGGAAGTGCAGATTCTTAGCCACTGGACCACTGTGAAAGTCCCCTCAACATATGGAATTTTCAGGACACAGTAAAGCCCAAAACAGGGTTGATGGTGGGGTGATTTGCCTGGCTGCACATTTGCAATATACCTGCTCCTTAGAAATGTCTGAGACCTTTAATAACATTGACTCCCTGGTCCACTTCTTGGAGATACTGATTCTGTGGGTATGGAGTAAGATTGGCAGAGTCAACCAGAACATCAGTACTTTTCAAAAGCTGTCTAATACTCACTGTTTAATATGACACTTTATGCAGCCTGGGCAACACCTGGAGCTTGTGAGAAACTCAGACCTACAACTGTTGGACAAGAATGTGTTTTTGGACAAAACACATAGCAATTCCTTAGATTCACTGAGGGTTAAGAATCACAGCCCAGGAGATTTGAAAGTGTGGCCCAAATTGAGAAGTTTGGACCCAGATCGCTTGGCTTTGCTTATACCCTAACTTCTTTCAATATGAAGGACATCTAGACGCTCTCAGAAATGTGTGGGAGTCCTAGAATCTCTGAAGGGTGGTGGGGAGAATGAAGCTCCCAGCTCAAGCAACAACATGTGATTGGTGTATTGAATTACCAATAACCTGCTCCTCCCAAGGCAGGTGGTCAATGTGTCCAATGATGAAAAAATGAATTCTTGACCCTCCACCCTCAGGGTTTCCTGAAGGAGTAGATTCTTGGGTATTTTAAACATGTTTTTTATTGTTGTTCTCCCCTTGTAGCTCAACTGGTAAAGAATCTGCCTGCAATATGGGAGACCTGGCTTTACCCAGGGTTGGGAAGATCCCCTGGAGAAGGAAAATGTTACCCACTGCAGTATTCTAGCCTGGAGGATTCCATGGACTGTATTGTCCGTGGAGTCATGAAGGGTCAGACACCACTGAGCGACTTTCACTTTCATTGTTGTGGTTTCATTGCTAAGTTGTGTCTGACTCTTTTGTGACCCCATAGACAGTAGCCTGCCAGGCTCCTCTGTCCATGGGATTTCCCAGGCAAGAATACTGGAGTGGGTTGCCATTTCTTCCTCCAGGGGATCTTTGCAACTCAGAGATTGAACCCAGGTCTCCTGCATTAACAGGTGGATTCTATACCTCTGCGACACCAGAGATCAATCTTTCCCAAAGTATTGGAGGATTTTACACCCTGGGATTCACTTCACTACAGAATCAAGTGCGGCAAACACTGAACTTTCAGATTCCCAGGCCCTCTCCTCTGGCAATCTGAGTTTCTGAGATGTGATATGCAGCCCTGGAATCTCTATGTTTAACAATGTCCCAGGTGATTCTGAAATTTGAGCAATTTCTAGAAGCATATGAAAATGAACGTGTTAGTTGGCCAGTTGTGTTCGGCTCTTTGCAAACCCATGGATAATAGCTCTACAGGCTCCTCTGTACATGGAATTCTCCAGGCAAGAATACTGGAGTGGCTAGCCTTTCCCTTCTCCAGGATGTCTTCCTGACCCAGGGATCAAACCTTGGTCTCCTGTACTGCAAGCAGATTTTTTACTGTCTGAGCCATCAGGGAAGCCTAGAAGCATAAATAAGTAGTCAAAATTTTCCTTTCTTTCCCTTAAGTTTTTGCAAACATTTTATAATTGACACCCAAAATGTTTTTGTTGTAAGTGTAAACACTGCAAAGGATGCAGCTTTTGCATACAATAAGAATAAACCCTTTAAGTAAATAAAACTAGGAATTCTCTGGGAAACCAGTGCTTGGTGCTCAATGCTTTCACTCTGGTGACCTGGGTCAGTCCCTGGACAGGAAACTAAGATCCTGAAGGAAGTCTCGTGGTGCTTCCATAAATAAATAAAACTGTTAATATCATGCTTTCAAATATATCCAGAAGAATGTAAATAACATAGAGTTTTTTCAAATATTTATTTTTATTTACTTATTTGGGTGCCTTGGGTATTAGTTGTGGCATGCAGCATCCTTTGTGGGTCCTACTGCCCTCTGTGTTGTGGGATCTTATTTCCCCAATCATGGATCAAATCCATGCTCCCTGCCTTGGAAGGCAGATTCTCAACCACTGAACCACCAGGGCATTCCCTAGCCTTGGGTTTTCATACTCACCAGCATTGCAGAAAGACATGGCAACCCACTTCAGTATTTTTGCCTGGAGAATTCCATGGATAGAGGAGCCTGGTTGGCTACAGTCCATGGGGTCACAAAGAGTCAGACACAACTGAGCAACTAGACACAGCACTCACCATCAACCATCTTAAAAGAGTATAAAATGATCTCTTTCTAATGGTCAGGTTTTTTTTTTTTTTCCTGTTTCATTGAGATGTAATGGACATATATTTTATAAATTTAAGGTGAACACATGTTGATTTGATAAGAACGGTATTTTTGATGTTATATCTGTTTATAGCGCTTGAGATCACGTTCATTATTGAACTTCATTTTTTTTCTAATTCAGTGACTGTTACCTTATAAGAAATGGAAATACACATATTTCTACTCTAAAACCCTCCCTCCTCCTAAGAATCTGTGTGCATAAGGCTGTAAAGGCAGTGGGAGGGAAAGCTTGAGATATAATCTAAGTGGTGCAAAGGGGAAGGAGAGAGAAGAGGGGGAGTGAGGAAGGAAGGGAGAAGGAGGGGGACCAGGGTGTGACCTAGCACCCTGACATGGTTTTAGAAAGCATGAGCCCTTGCCTAGATCAAGCTCCTGGAGTTCAGCATGAAATCCATGATGAGGACCCCAGGAATCCAGCAGGTGCTGAATCTTCAAGTGCAGATCACTTGGGAGTAAGCTTGCTTCCTGCCCTCCCACCTTGCCTGCTCTGCCCCCCCAACCTATCCCCCTTGCCCCTGGAAGAATACAGGGGTTTGCTGTTTGCAGCTGGTGAATTTTCTGGCATTGGAAGAGGACCCCTGCCTTTTTAGGTTCCTGATATCAGCCTGAGCTCTGTCGGAATAGCTGTGTAGACCGCCTTCCCCTGCCCTTAAGCTATTGAACCCCAAATAACTACAATTGCAGATAAATTGGAGATAAAGTGGTGGGCCTCTGGATGCCAGAGAGAGAAGTGGAGACTCTCACCACCCTGAGACCTGGACAATAGCCCCTGGGTGAAGCCCTGAAGCCCCATCCACATTCTTTCCTCTCTCTAGCAACTTGGTAGAAAGATTTCTAGTTGAAAGACTCGATGGGGGAAAACTGTTTCAGAAACCTGTTTGGAGCCCGGGTTGGATACTATGGATTGGGTTAGAATGGGCTTTAAAAGATTTGGAATCTCCTGAAACAGCCTCACTGTAGGGGTTCATGGACACTGGACACAGGAAGTGGTGCTGGCATTTCCAGAGAAATCTCTCTGGGACGTGAAGACAAAAACACTCCAGCTTCACCCGCCACTGGGGCTCAGAATGGGATATGTTTAGCTTCACTGAGTCAACTGGACATCAGCAGCTGGTGAGCCATGGGGTTTGGAATACTTCATTTTGTTCTCTGAAGTCATGAGTCTGCAAAATTTCTCTATAAAGGGCTAGAAAGTAACCAGGAATTAAGGTCCATTCGGTCTTTGCCATTAGCAGTGTGAAACAACCTTGTGCAGTGGCAAATGATCGCAGTTGTGTTCCAAAAAAACTTTATTTGTGACACTGAAATTTAGACATCATATAATTTTTACATGTCACAAAATGTTCCTTTGTTTCCCCCAAATAAAATTAAAAAGTAAAAATATTAAACGTATTTTTAAAAGTTAAAAAAAAAAAACTAAAACATAAAAATCATTCTTAGCTTGCTGGTTGGGAGAAAAAAACAAACAGGAGGCATGCCAATTTGTCAATCCCTTTCTAAACCATTTGCCTATATAAGGCAGCTAGCATAGCATTAGTGGCTTGCTACACGAATTTAGTAGCCTGGATTCTGCTTATGAAAAATAGAATCTTCATTAAATCTAAGAAGACATCACCTGTAATCTACAACATTATTTGGTGTTTTGTTTGTTTGTTTTTGCCAAACACAAGCTGGAATCAAGATTGCTGGGAGAAATATCAATAACCTCAGATATGCAGATGACACCACCCTTATGGCAGAAAGTGAAGAGGAACTCAAAAGCCTCTTGATGAAAGTGAAAGTGGAGAGTGAAAAATTTGGCTTAAAGCTCAACATTCAGAAAACGAAGATCATGGCATCCAGTCTCACCACTTCATGGGAAATAGATGGGGAAACAGTGGAAACAATGTCAGACTTTATTTTTCTGGGCTCCAAAATCACTACAGATGGTGACTGCAGCTATGAAATTAAAAGATGCTTACTCCTTGGAAGCAAAGTTACGACCAACCTAGATAGCATATTCAAAAGCAGAGACATTACTTTGCCAACAGAGGTCGTCTAGTCAAGGCTATGGTTTTTCCTGTGATCATGTATGCATGTAAGAGTTGGACTGTGAAGAAGGCTGAGGGCTGAAGAACTGATGCTTTTGAACTGTGGTGTTGAAGAAGACTCTTGAGAGTCCCTTGGACTGCAAGGAGATCCAACCAGTCCATTCTGAAGGAGATCAGCCCTGGGATTTATTTGGAAGGAATGATGCTAAGGCTGAAACTCCAGTACTTTGGCTACCTCATGCGAAGAGTTGACTCATTGGAAAAGACTCTGATGCTGGGAGGGATTGGGGGGCAGGAGGAGAAGGGGACGACAGAGGATGAGATGGCTGGATGGCATCACTGACTCGATGGACATGAGTCTGGGTGAACTCCAGGAGTTGGTGATGGACAGGGAGGCCTGGCGTGCTGCAATTCATGGGGTCGCAAGGAGTTGGACACAACTGAGTGACTGATCAAATCTTATCTGTGGCATGTGGGGTCATAGGTCCCTGCCCAGGGATTGAAGCCATGCCCCCTGGCTTGGAGTGAGGAGTCTTAAGTACTGGATCACCAGGAAGGCCCGAAGCATTATTTTTCACACCACTATAAAATATATATTTATATACATATGAATGTGTGTATGTGCTGTTGCTTCAGTCATGTTTGACTCTTCCAACTCTATGGACTGTAGCTCAGCAGTCTCCTCTGTCCACAGGATTCTTCAAGCAGGAATACTGGAGTGGGTTGTCATGCCCTCCTCCAGGGGGTCTTCCTGACCCAGAGATTGAACCTGTGTCTCTTAAGTCTTCTGCATTGGCAGGAGGGTCCTTTACTGCTAGAGCCACCATTTAGCCAAGCAAACTATGGTATGCTACTGATGAAATGTGATCTGGTATCAGAAATGGTCAAATGTAAACTTTAGAATGGTCGTAAATGTCAGCGAAACCTGTTAATGGCATGGAAGCTATCGAAAAATGTATTATATGGAGAGAAATTGTGTTACGTATCTTTTGTTTCAATGACTACAACTGGTCCTGACATCATCCAGCTACATACTGGCTGACACTCTCCCTTGTGTGATAGTTTTAAGTCATTAAGATTTGGATTTCATGAAATGCTAGGGAAAACTGCTTCTCAGCCTTTTGGCTAAGATCAAGTGTAAGTACCTGGGGATCCAGGAATTAGTGGGTCGAGCCTGTGATACAGACAAATGATTGTATTATTAAGAGTTACTGTTTATTTTTGTAGCAGACATATAACACTGACAGATGCCACATGTTGTTCTAGAAACAAAAATATAGCAACCCAATAGCTCTGGAGTTGAATATGGCATGTGAGTGGGAGAAGGCTGTAATTTCTGACATCATGGTCGGGCAAGCTTGGCAGACAAACTGTGGACCGTGACAGATCAGGAGCTGGGTGATGGTACTTGAGACAGCATCCTAGGCAGGGAGAGCAGCAGAAGTCCTGAGAAGGCCCCGTCCTCTCTCCTCGGTGCCCTTGGGAGATTGGGTCCAGGAACCCTGCACCCACAGATACCAAAATGCATGGCAGTGCAAGTCTCTTATATAAAATGGTGTAGTCTTTGCATGTAACTTAAGGGGGTGCTCCCACATGCTTTAAATTATCCCCAGATTCCTTATAATACTTAATACAATGTCAGTGCTCTGTAAATAGTTTCAAGTACACAAATATATATATATATATTACGTTTATATATATATATTTTCCAGCATGAGGCAGGTTCAAGTTTTGTTATTAGAACTTTCTGGATTTGTTTTTTTATATATTTTTGATCCATGAATAGAGTCCGATGCCTTCTGGACTCACAGAGAGGAGGGCGTGAGGGGCAGCCCCAAGGGACAGATGAGGGCTCTTTTAGACATTTTATGTTGTTCAGCATTTCTGAGTGCTATTGGAGAACTATAGCAAAATGGCACCTACCAGCTCTCCTGTAGAGTGACAGGAGCACTGGGCCATCATGGGGAGACAAGGCAAAAGTGGGGGCTGGGGAAGAAAGTTTAAAACTGTCATGTCACTTAACTGAGTTTGAGATGTTTCCTTATGTATAAAAAAGGGTGTTAATAGTTATCTCAATGTTTCAGCCAATGATTCAATCAAGTACTAATTTTGTCTTTTGAAAGAAATAGAATCATCACCACTCATCTGCACAGAGTAAGTTCCAAGACCCCCAGTGGATATCTGTAACCTCACGTAGTATCAAACCCTATATACACAGTGTTTTTGCTATACAAACATACCTGTGATGCAGTTTATTTTATAAAAGTACAGTAAGAGATTGGCAACTAATAATGACAGGAAAGTGAAAGTGAAGTTGCTCAGTCGTTTCCGACTCTTTACAACCCCTTGGACTGCACCTTACTACTCTCCTCTGTCCATGGGATTTCCCAGGCACGAATTCTGGAGTCGGTTGCCATTTCCTGTTGTGAAGGATCTTCCCAACCCAGGGATTGAAACCGGGTCTCCTGAATTGTAGGCAGACAATTTACCATCTAAGTCACCAGGGAAAGTATAATAATAACATAGAACAATTATAACAGTATACTTTTATAGAAGTTTTGTGAAAGTTTCCATGTAAAATATATTACTGTACTAATTTACTGATGTTTTTCACCCTAAAGGCAATGGCACCCCACTCCAGTAGTCTTGCCTGGAAAATCCCATGGACAGAGGACCCTGGTGGGCTACAGTCCATGGGGTCGCACAGAGTCGGACACAACTGAAGTGACTTCACTTTCACTATTCACTTCCATGCGTTGGAGAAGGAAATGGCAACCCACTCCAGTGTTCTTGCCTGGAAAATCCTAGGGACAGAGGACCCTGGTGGGCTACAGTCCATGGGGTCGCACAGAGTCGGACATGACTGAAGTGACTTAGCAGCAGAAGCAGCAGCAGCAGCAAGCACTTACTGCACTCTGTGGCCATACCTTTTGCAGTTTGAGGTTTAACAGCAAAACTAATACAGATTTCTTTTCTCTTCTTCACATTCACCACAGATCTTAACAACCTCAGCATGCAACTGTTCTCTTTTTAATCAAATTGAGAACTTTGATATTTTCACTTAAATGTAGCACTTAATGGATTCCCTCTAGCATGTCTAAATGGCCAGCATCACTCTAATATGCTTTGGGTTCATTATTGAGTAAAATAAGGGTGATTTGGTCACAGCTCTGTGACATCTCAACAGTCATTGTGGTAAACAAGTAACAACCGAGTGGGATGTGCAGGACTAAGGAACGATTCACATTTTGGGCAGGAGGAAGCAGGATGGTGTGAGATTCCAATCACACTCCTCAAAATGACATGCAATTTACAATTTATGAGTTATTTCTCTCTGGAATTTTCCATTTAATATTTTCAGAGAACAACCCTCAGGGTTAACTAAAACCACAGAGAGTGACACCTGGATTCAAGTTCAAAGCCAGTCATTTCTAACATTTGAACAGAGTGACCAGACTCAGAAATGGAATCCCAGGGGGACCTGAATTCACCATGGCCCCTCCAGGAGTCTATTCTACAAATAATATGATTATGACCTTGGAAGGTCTCTTGACCTCACCAAGCCATGTTTATGGTGAGACACCATTTTCACAGATTCACGTAAATGACCAGACATGCTTCAGTCTTATGGATCCAGACAGCACATGTAGTTTGGAAGGGCTGGAGAAAACAGACTTTTTGACTCTAGCAAGTCAGAGCAAGATTGTTGGTCCCATGAAATGAAATCTGATCATGCTATTTGATGACTTTTACTGTGGACAGCATACAAGAGATAGGCAGCCAGAACAGAAGACTCACACAGCCTCAGCTGAGCTGAGTGACTCACAACCCTCAGCTGAGCTGTGTGACTCACAAGCCTCAGCTGCTTGAGAGTTCTAAAAAATGTCAAGTTTATGACCCAGGTGAGGAACCATCTGGAGTTTGAGAAGCAGAAGGGTGACAGCTAGGAAATCCACACTACTGGCCAGCACTGCAACCGCCAGTTTCCCAGCCCATTCCAGCTGCAGTATCACATTGAAAGTGTCCACACTTCTGGGGAGCCCTCCACGGTCTGTAAAATCTGTGAATTGTCCTTCGAAACACATCAGGTTCTCTTACAACACATGAAGGACAGTCACAAACCTGGCAAAACACCTTATGAATGCCACATTTGCAATTACAGATCTTCAGCCTTTGCTGATACAGAGGCAAATTTTAGAACATGGCATGGAAACACAAACAATTTGCTTTGTCTGTTTTGCCTCAAATTTTTCAAACTGGTGATATCCTTCGTAAATCACACTTGGAGGCACTGGAACAAGAGGGTCTTTCCATGTTCCAAGTGCCTACTACAGTTATTGAAGCCAAAGGAAAATACAGAGCATCAAACCAATAATCATCAGCCATTCAAAAAGCCAGAACAATTGCAAGGGTTGCCTACTGAAACAGAGGTCATGATCCAAACTTCAGTTCAGCTGAGACTGAGTTGATTTCCCTAAGAGAGACAGCATCCATCATTGTGAGGAACACTGACTCCCGAGTGCCACCCAGAAAAACTACAAAGAAGATTGACTACCAACACAAACTACTCCAGACGTGTTGCAGCAAGGGATCTGGCTAAAAACTATGTTCTACCCACCTCCAGAAATTCAAAACAGCCCTATTGAGGTTCAGCCAGCTGTACATAAAGACCCTGCTTGGCTTTTGTTCAGTTGCTCAGTCATGTCTGACTCCCTGTGACCCTATAAACTTCAGTACACCAGGCTTCCCTGTCCATCACCGTCTCCTGAAGCTTGCTCAAACTCATTCCATTGGGTTGCTGATGCCATCCAACCATCTTGTCCTCTGTCATGTTTTGTGCTCCTTCCTTCAATATTTCCCAGCATCAGGGTTTTTTCCAATAAGTTGACTCTTCCCATCAGGTGACCAAATTGTTGGAGCTTCAGCATCAGTTCTTCCACTGAACATTCAGGGTTGATTTCCCTTAGGATTGACTGGTTGGATCTCCTTGCAGTCCAAGGGACTCTCCAGAGTCTTCTCCATTCTCCAGGACCACAGTTCAAACAGATCAATTCAGCATTCAGCCTTCAGTCCAGCTCTTCCATCTGTATCTGACTCCTGGGAAAACTATAGCTTTGACTTTATGGACATTAGTTGGCACAGTAATGTCTCTGTCTTTTAAGATGCTATCTACATTTGTCACAGCTTTTCTTCCAAAGAGTGTCTTTTAATTTCAGGGCCTCAGTAGCAGTCCACAGTTATTTTGGAGCCCTAAAAAATAAAGTCTGGATTTACTGTAACTGAGATTGTACTGGCTTCATCTCTCCACCATCAAGTAGCTTTGAAATCTCCATGTTCCTTCCTGGCTTCTCTCTGATCCCCAAAGTAACCATTTCTCTGAACTCTAGCACCAGGTATTCATTTTCCTTTGTTTCAAATTTTAAATAGATAGAATCACACAACAGAATTTCTGTTCCCCTGGTCTTTGTTTTCTTTCAAATAAGTGAGACGCATTCTTATTACATGTAGCTGTGGAACATTCCTTTTCATTACTGGGTAGAATTCCCTTGGATGAATGGGCATAGTCTTATATGTCCATTTACTGTGCCTGAAATTTGAGGCTTTAATTTTGCCTTTTTGAATAAGCTGCCTATGAACATGGGTATGTGTTTCACAGTAATTTCTCTAAGATAGCTATATCTGTATATATGGATATGAGATTTTCTGATAATCCATGTGGTAGTGGTAAAGTTGCTAAGTGGTATTTGACTCTTGCAACCCCACACACTCTAGCCCACCAGTCTCCACTGTCCATGGGTTTTCCCAGGCAAGAATACCACAATGGCTTGGCATTTCCTTCTCCATAGTATTTTGCTGACCCAGCGTTCAAACCTGGGTCTCCTGCATTGCAGGCAGATTTGTTACTGACAGATACAAAATAGCCATGAAATTAAAAGACACTTACTCCTTGGAAGGAAAGTTATAACCAACCTAGATAGCATATTCAAAAGCAGAGACATTACTTTGCCAACAAAGGTCCATCTAGTCAAGGCTATGGTTTTTCCTGTGGTCATGTATGGATGTAAGAGTTGGACTGTGAAGAAAGCTGAGCGCTGAAGAATTGATGCTTTTGAACTGTAGTGTTGGAGAAGACTCTTGAGAGTCCCTTGGACTTTAAGGAGATCCAACTAGTCCATTCTAAAGGAGATCAGCCTTGGGATTTCTTTGGAAGGAATGGTGCTAAAGCTGAAACTCCAGTACTTTGGCATGAGGTCATGCGAAGAGTTGACTCATTGGAAAAGACTCTGACACTGGGAGGAATTGGGGGCAGGAGCAGAAGGGGATGACAGAGGATGAGATGGTTGGCTGGCATCACTGACTCGATGGACGTGAGTCTGAGTGAACTCCGGGAGTTGGCGATGGACAGGGAGGCCTGGCATGCTGCGATTCATGGGGTTGCAAAGAGTCGGACATGACTGAGTGACTGAACTAAACTGAACTGATTCCTGCTTCTGAACCTAAATAACTTGTAGCTCCTAAGTGAAATTGTTATGAAAAAAGGAATGATATTGAAAATAGCAAACTTTTTGAGACAGAGCTAAAGCAGTTTCATATGTTAATGTGCACTACATTTGAAAAGAAGAAAGCTTGGCAAAACAATGATCTAAGTATATGCTATTCACAGACATTTTGGTAGCAATATAAATTTTTTAAATCATTGTTACATGTATTCCCTAATAAGGATGATCAGGTTTTCACATATATAAATGCATATTTTTCTCTTCTGTGAGGTAATGTATTTATATACTTTATCTGATTTTTCAGTCGGGGTGTTCATCTTGTAGGAATTTTTGTTTGTTTCCTGTAAGGCTTAAGGAATCATAGATCTTCAACCAGGGATTGAATTTCTGCCCCTCCATTGCAAACACAAAGCCCTAACTTCCAGATCATTAGGGAATTCTCAATGAAAAAGTTTTCTCTCTCCTTGTCTAATATGCCACTTCAGAGATATTAAAATGTAGCTAATGTGACAGAGGTATTAAATCCTTGTGTGTGCTCAGTCACTGCAGTTCAGGTCAGTTCAGTTGCATTCAACTCTTTGTGACCCCATGAATTGCAACATGCCAGGCCTCCGTGTCCATCACCAACTCCCAGAGTTCACCCAGACTCACGTCCATCGAGTCAGTGATGCCATCCAGCCATCTCATCCTCTGTCATCCCCTTCTGCTCCTGCCCCCAATCCCTCCCAGCATCAGAGTCTTTTCCAATGAGTCAACACTTTGCATGAGGTGGTCAAAGTACTGGAGTTTCAGCTTTAGCACCATTCCTTCCAAAGAAATCCCAGGGCTGATCTCCTTCAGAATGGACTGGTTGGATCTCCTTGCAATCCAAGGGACTCTCAAGAGTCTTCTCCAACACCACAGTTCAGAAGCATCAGTTCTTCAGCCCTCAGCCTTCTTCACAGTCCAAATCACACATCCATACAAGACCACAGGAAAAACCATAGCCTTGACTAGATGGACCTTTGTCGGCAAAGTAATGTCTCTGCTTTTGAACAAGCTATATGGGTTGGTCATAACTTTCCTTCCAAGGATTAAGCGTCTTTTAATTTCAAGGCTACAGTGATTTTGGAGCCCCAAAAAATAAAGTCTGACACTGCTTCCACTGTTTCCCCATCTATTTCCCATCAAGTGATGAGATTGGATGCCATGATCTTCATTTTCTGAATGTTGAGCTTTAAGCCAACATTTTCACTCTTCACTTTCAATTTCATCAAAAGGCTTTTTAGTTCCTCTTCACTTTCTGCCTTAAGGGTGGTGTCATCTGCGTATCTGAGGTTATTGATATTTCTCCTGACAGTCTTGGTTCCAGCTTGTGTTTCTTCCAGACCAGTGTGTCTCATGATGTACTCTGCATATAAGTTAAATAAGCAGAGTGACAATAGACAGCCTTGACATACTCCTTTTCCTATTTGGAACCAGTCTGTTGTTCCATGTCCAGCTCTAACTGTTGCTTCCTGACCTGCATACAAGTTTCTTAAGAGGCAGGTTAAGTGGTCTGGTATTCCCTTCTCTTTCAGAATTTTCCACAATTTATTGTGATCCACAAAGTCAAAGGCTTTGGCGTAGTCAATAAAGCAGAAATGGATGTTTTTATGGGACTCTCTTGCTTTCTCTATGATCCAGCAGATGTTGGCATCTGATCTCTGGTTCCTCTGCCTTTTCTAAAACCAGCTTGAACATCAGGAAGTTCACGGTTCATGTATTGCTGAAGCCTGGCTTGGGAGATTTTGAGCATTACTTTACTAGCATGTCTGATGAGTCCAACTGTGCCGTAGTTTGAACATTCTCAGTCCTGTCCAACTCTTTGTGACCCCACGGACTGTAGCCCGTCAGGCTCTTCTAAGTCCATGGGATTCTGTAGGCAATAATACTGGGGTGGGTTGCCATTTCCCATTCCAGGGGATATTCCCGACCCAGGGATTGAGCCCATATTTTTTATGTCTCCTGTATTGGGAGGCAGGTTCCTTATCACTATCACCACCTGGGAAACCTATTAAAATTTACTTTTATTTAATTAATTTAAAATTAAAAGCTATTGCTTGAGGAACCAGATCTTCCTTATAAATGTGTTTCAATTAATTTTATACTCAATAATTTGTGAATCTCTTAGATATTTTCCTCAATTTGAGAGTCCATGCCCCTCTCCAGGTATAGGCTGGGTTTAGTGACTTGTTTCCAAAGGACAGAATATGTCAGGGGGAAAGAGATAACTTTATAGCAGAGGAACTAGTGGTAAGTCATATTGATAGTATGAATCCTTGATGGGAAGTAATGAGAAAGATATATTGCCTTGGAGGTATAGTTCTAAAAATATATAAACCCCTGTGCAACCAGGAGAAACATACCAAACCCATATTGAGAGTCATTCTGCAAAATACCTGTCCCTGAAGGACTCCTGAAAATTGTCAAAAGTCATGAAAAGCAAGGAAAGTTTAAGAAACTGCTAAGACCAGAGGGAGATCAGCCCTGGGATTTCTCTGGAAGGAATGATGCTAAAGTTGAAACTCCAGTACTTTGGCCACCTCATGTGAAGAGTTGACGCATCGTGGTCTGGAAACTAAGACCCAGAAGGGAAGCATCACAGCTAGCAACAACAACAAAAAAAAGGAAATTAGGACACAAAAGACATCAAGGATGCTTGGACATAAAGGGACAGGAGGACACAAGAATGCAGCTGTCTATGCATCAAGGAAAGAGACCTCCAGAGACACCACACTGTCAACACCTTGATTCTGGGCTTCGGGCCTCCAAAACTGGGAGAAAACAGTTTTCTGTTGTTTAAATCTGAGGTATTTCTGGTGGCGACCTTAGTACCCTAACACATTCTTTAGATCGGGAGTCCCTAGAGAGGGCTCACCTCAAGGACAGGCAGGATGTACACAGGTGATGACTCAGCTCCCACGTGACTCCCACCCATCAACAAATGCCCACCCACCCAGATTTTCCAGGAGGAAGCCTGCTCCTGTGAAACACTTCTTGCAGACCATTGCTGCTAAAGGTCTCCACCCAACTCTCTTTCTGGCCCCAACATCTTTTACTTCTCTTCTAGACTGTGAGGGACAGAACCTTGAAAACAGAGTGAGGCCTGTGCTCAAACCATCCTGGATGTGAAAGGGAGTATGTCTTTTAATGAAAAAAAAAAAAAAGGAATAAAACCCCAGAGCTGTCAAGCAGAATACAATGAAGCTTATCACCAGATGTACCAAAAAGCCTTCATACGTTAGGTTAGGAAAAAGCAGAGGACATGAGTTCAATCTCTTCTGCAGGTAAGGTTTCCAGGAATGAGGACAGCATGATTTCTGTAGATGGGTTGAGAGCAGGTGAATTTATTGAAAGGCATTTGAGTCTGTAGCCAGAAGAGGAATATGAGTGGAGGGGGTATGTCATCCTTCATTTCCCTCTACCTCCAGAAGTTTCTATGATATGGGCCATGATCACAGGGCTCCCAGAGTTCAGGGAGAGAGGAATGTTTGGTGACTTCATCAAAGCCTGACGCATAGAAGCTGCCTTTCAGAAGCCAACATCAGATTTCTGGGCCATCTGTCAGGCTCAAGAAATGACCTACTAGGAACTCTCTGGTAGTTCTGCAATGGTGAGGACTCTGTACTTTCACTGATGAGTGCATAGATTCTATCCTTAGTTGGGGTTAGAAGCTGCAAGCTTCATAGGCTGGCCAACAAACAAAACAAAAAAAGAAAGACAGACATGACCTATTCCCACTTTTCCTTCCATGGACAACTGCAGGGTCAGCTCCAGTGCAGGTCCATTGCTGTGGTCAGGGAGGAAGCTCCCCGAGGCTTGTGACCATGGAGAGACATGTGATCAGCCTGAGTGTCCACCAACAGGGCTGGGCACCTCACACCAACTGAGCACCTGGTACCCAGTAGGAGATCAGCCCTACAGATAAGGGCTGTATGAGAAGTGGACTCTACAAGGTGGCCAGAAAGCACACCTTTCAAGAGGGCACTAATCCAGGTGGCCAGCCTGTTCCGATTTTATCCATCTCTAGGGGAGAGCCAGGCATTTCCATTGTTCTCACAAACCTTTTCCTCTTCTACTCTCCCTGGGACATCTTTATATCAAGAGATTGTTGTTGTTCATTTGCCCAGTTGTATCTGAAACCCCATGAACTGCAACATGCCAGGTCTTGCTGTCCATTACCATCTCCTGAAGTTTGCCCAAGTTCATGTCTATTGCATTGGTGATGCCATCCATCCATCTCATTCTCTATCACCCTCTTCTCCTTCTGCCCTCAATCTTGCCCAGAATCAGAGACTTTCCCAGTGAGTCAGCTGTTGCCATCAGATGATCAATATAGTGGACCTTCAGCTTCAGCATCATTCCTTCTAACAAGTATTCAGGGTTGATTTCCCTTAAGATTGACTGGTTTGATCTCCTTCTTGTCCAAGGGACACTCAGGAGTCTTCACCAGCACCACAACTCGAAGGCAAAAATCTGTGGCACTCTGCCTTCTTTGTGGTCCATCTCTCACAATCGTACATGACCACTAGGAAGACCATAGCCTTGACTATAGAGACCTTTGTCAGCAGAGTAATGTCTCTGCTTTTCCACACACTAAGTTTTTCACAGCTTTCCTGACAAGAAGCAACTGTCTTTTGATTTCATGGTTTCAATCACCATTGCAGTGATTGCACAGGCCAGGAAGAGGAAATCTGTCAGTACTTCCACCTTTTCCCCTTTTATTTGCCATGGAGTAAGGGACCAGATGCCACAAACTTAGTTTTTTTTAATACTTGGTTTAAGCCGGCTATTTCACTCTCCTCCTTGATCCTCACCTCATCAGTCCAGAGTGTCTGGCTTCTTGCTACTTCTGCTCTCAGTTCTAATTCGCTTAGTAAGAAATCGTAAAAGGATGGTTTCACAGGTTAAATGCAAGGGTGGTACAGAGAGGGACTGAACCTTAATGGACCATGACACATTGCAAAACTCAATGACAACTTGCACCACCTGCTTACCCACATTATTAAAGGTAAAGTGAAAGTGTTAGTCAGTCCTGTCTGATTCTTTGTGACTCCATGTACTGTAGCCCAACAATTCCATAGGCTCCTCTATGGAATTATCCAGTAAAGAATACTGGAGTGGGTAACCACTCCCTTCTCCAGAGGATCTTCCCGATTCAGGGACTAAGCCTGAGTCTACTGCATTGCTGGTGGGTTCTTTACCATCTGAGCTACCAGGAAAGCTCAAATCAAAATGATACTAATTTCTAGGACATTCCTAGATTAAACTTTGGCTGGTCCATGCTGGTTTCAGCTCCACTGGCCAGAAAAAGTGGTGTAGTTGGAGCCCTCCACTCTGAAGGGGTGATCTGATTATCACTATTTTGTTTTAGTTACTAAATATCTCTGAATCTCAGAGGACTAGGTCTAAGCAAAGAGGTCTGATGGGTAAAGAGAATTTGTTAAAAGCCTTAATGCTGTCAAATTGGCAGATAACCAGGATTTGGAGGAAATTTTATCTTTACCATGTGGCTTAAGGTAAAAACGTAAGGATTAAGATTTTTTAAAAAAAAGGTACAGATGAATCAACACTGAAATACTCAACTCAGAAGTGACTTTTTTTGACAATTGGGAATGGATTTCCATCAGCCTTTGAACAAATAATTGTGTGTGAAAGTTTTTATTAATATAAAAACAAAATAAAACCTGTGGTAATATTAGTGGCATAAAAGCACACTTAGACAATGGATTCAAGGATGTTGGGTTTTCTCTTAGAAAATGGAGGCTTCCCTGGCAGCTCAGATGGTAAAAAATCTGCCTGGGTTAGGACGATCTCCTGGAAAAGAGAATGACTACCCACTGCAGTATTCCCACCTGTAGAATTCCATGGGCAGAGAACGCTGGGAGGCTACAGTCCATTGATTCCCAAAGAATCAGATCCAGCTGAGCAGTGGGAAGGTGGGCACGGGCTGGTGTGTCCCAAAGGCTCCAGATGGTCTGCTGGTGAATATGCCCCAGGACTCCGGGCCTGACGTTGTACAGTGAACCCATCTTGGCACTGCCCATGGCCCGAGATGGAGGTTTTGCATCTGCTGGATCCACTGAGGAAAACCCCAGTGGCTGGGTGGGGTTAGTAGTAGGGGTTCCTTGGAAGAAGATTCCCACCAGCGGTGCTCACTCCTGGACACTTAGTTCAGTCCAGGCCCTGAGGATGCACCTTGTATATGATGACAGATTGAACAGCCTCAGAAATAAGTGAGGAGGTGGATGCCCTGGAAATGAGAACCACAGGGAGTGGAAAGATGGTGCCCTGAACTCCTTTAGCTGATCCTGGCCTATCAGAGAGCATCTAGGCCCCACTCATGCTCAGGCCGTTTTATAGAACCACTAACAGGAGAGTCATGAATTTAAAGGGGAGAATCATGGTCACAGGTCACAGAGGACACCAAATGATTGACATTGAAGTTCCCTTTATTTCTTTGTAACAATCCAACAGAGGGGTAATGACCCCATCACCCTACCAAGCCCAAAATTCCCCCTCCAAAAATCAGATTCACATTTCTAACTGTGTAGGAACATATCTCTCCAAAAATCCCACCAAGCCCTCCCCCACTGCCCACTCTAAATCACTTTCTCCTGCTTACACTGAAAAATTGTCTGAAACTGTTGTGTTCATTCTCAGCCTGCCACTCATGAGCTGGGCTAGTCGGGCAAGTAGCAGGGGCACAGGATGGGCTCGGTGTCATAGAGGATCTGGTCACCGCAGTGTGGACAGGGGCTGGCGCTGACCCAGAACATGCTGGACCGCCCAGACTTGCACAGAAGCTGCTTGAGCCGGGCATGCAGCTGAGCCAGAAGGCCCAGGTGCAGGGTGCCATGCACATCCTCATAGCTCTCCAGGGGTGCAGGGTACAGCACGTGGCTCAGCTTACTCAGCCCCATGGTGTGGTGCAGCAGGCTCTCCAGCACAGCCATAGAGATAGGGTTGCCACAGAAGCTGAAGGTGGTGAGCTGGGAGCAGCCGCTCAGGGAGGGTAAGAGGGCACTGAACTGAGAGTCCATGATGCCGCACTCATCCAGGTCCAGTTCCTGCAGGGTGGCTGAGGTCCTCTCAATCAGGACCTGCAGGGACTCCAAGTTGAGGCTGGTCAGGTTGACCCCGCTGAGGCCAAGGTCCTTCAGCAGGCTGACGCTCGGGCACTGCGACAGGTATGTCAGGTCTGACTCCGAAATCAGGCAATTGGTGATCGACAGGGTCTCCAGAGGGGTGTTCAGGCACCTGGGGAAAGACAGAGCAGTCAGTGTCAGGGGCAGAGGGATATGGGGAGGAGAGGCCCCTTTCACAGGAACACAGGGGATCTCACTGGCTTGGAGCTGGCCTCTCACCTCCTTGACAGGAAGGCAGGGGTTCTTCCAGGGGGAAGGTCATGCTCATATGGTTATGACCTCCCCCTGCACAAAATGATGAACTATTTTTAATGTGGGAAACAAACTGTAAACAAAGATTATTTGCCTATTTCAGCTTACTAGTATCTTGTTCACAGGAATTAAGATGTTTGTACAGGACACGGCTAGTTGAATTCAACAGCAGGCTGGATGCAGTAGACATGGGCTGGTGGGTCCCAGCAGTTACAGACGATCCCTGGGTGCATATCCCCCAGATATCCGGGGGTCACAAACCATCCATCATCACCTACAATTCATCCATCATCACCTACAATTCTTTGTCATTCTCTGTCATCGTCTCAGCTAAGACATCACTCTCTCGGAAAGAATTCCCAAGGGCATCACACCTGACCCCCACTATGCGGACTCCCAGCACAAGTCCCATTTGGCAGCATCTAACCTAGGCCACGCCTCTGACCCTAACCAGGGAGGTGACCTGACAAGAAGCCCGGGGACAGAGCGGCCATACCGTGAGGACTTCCAAGTGGCCTGTGCACACTGGCCATGTCCCCAGCAGGCACAAATAGACACCCCGATGGTAAAGAAATGAAAGAGGCCAGGTTTTGCTGCAGAGCTGGCGCCACACCTCACCTGAGCACCTGGTGCAGGCGGCCCTCGAGGAAGGAGATGGAGTCCAGGTAGAGCTCCTGCAGGTGGGGCAGGTTCAGGAACTGTGCACTGAGCTGGTTGACGCAGTTCTCCTGGTCCGGGGTGGTATGTGGCAATATGTGGATGCGAGACAGCAGCAGCCGGCGCAGGTTGCCCATCCGGCCCAGGTGCGGCAGGAACCTGCTCAGCGTGGCCAGCTTCCAGATGCAGTTGACCTCCAGGTCCTGAATGGAGTCCAGCTGCACCACCTTCAGGATCTTCCTGATGCTCTTCATGGGCATGGTGAAGATCCTCAGCTTCTGGCAGCGGATGTGCAGCAGCTTCCCCCTCTTCTTGGCCTTCTTCAGCAGGTAGCTGAGGGTCTCATCCAGAGTGTCCTCCTTGATGCACAGGTCGACCAGCACCTCCACAGAGGCCTGCTCTGGCTTCAGCCCCGCCTGCGCCTCCACCCTGCACCTCTTCTGCATTGGTTGGGCTGGCTCAGGCTCCAGCAGTGAGCAAACACTGACCTTCATCCCGGACCACAGGGTCCAGAAGTCCTGGTGGGTTTTCCGGCGCAAGTCCAGCACCTGCAGCTTCCACCGCCTGTGAGGCCGCAGGGGAAAGGCTGAGCCATGCAGAGGCCAATGGGCACCAGGACCCCATGAGTTCTCTGCACTCCACGTACCACAGCTCCTCTGGCTTCTAGGGCCCCCTTGGTTCCCACTTTAAGGGATAATGGGGGGTGGCCCACATGCTTTTTCTGCCCTCTCCCCCTCAACCAGTCCTATACATCCAATTGCTTGTTTCCATATGAGTCCTCATCCACCTGCCCTGTCTGCACCTTGCTTACACCCCCAGGCCTCACCAGTCTGCCAGGTTGACCTTACCTGGGGCGGACCTCCTGAGCAAGCAGGACATCCAGACCATCGAGTGCTGCCTGGAAGGTGTCCAGATGAGGCTGGTGGTCTTGCATCAGGGCCCCCAGTGGGAGGCAGGGGAAGGGCCAGGCCTGCACCATCGCCTTCAGGGCCTCTGTGTGCCTTCCAGCAAAGGCCTCCATAAACAGTGGTGGAAAGAGCTCGATGGGCAGCTCCTCCAGAGCCATGATGGCCAAGACCTCATTGCGCAGCAGGCACTGTGCGCCCAGCTCCAGGAGTCGGGGTGGGGCCTGGACGTTCATCCTGAAGAACCTCCTCTGGAATGAGTCCTGGGAGGACGTCAGAGAGCAAGGGCATGGGAGTGGGGGGTGGTGTTTCCTTCTCTGGTCAAGGAACCGGGGAGACCCTGCTGTCCCTCCACCCTCAGGGAACCAAGGCAGGGTCAGAGAAATCCTCTGGCCACAAAGTCACAGCTTTTGTCCCACCAGCACATGGACAAGCATCTCTCCAGGCAGCAACAAAGGGACAAGGTGACCTCTTGCTCCATCCCGTATCTCCTGGCTGCTGCATTTAATCCCAGCCCTACTGGCCGGTAGATACCTAGGAGTCTGACAGCTGACCCCACTCTCTTCAGAGAAAGCTTCTGATTATTACTCAAGGGCTGAAAACAGGAATCAGGAGTTTAGCCCAACACAGCCTGTCTCTAAACTCCAACCAGTAACTCACACAATGAGTGCTGTTAGGTCACTACATAAAAAAGTCACTTTCACTGGGTGTCTCTTCTACAAATGTTATTACCATTTGGTTCAGTGGACCAAAGCACTCGCATTCAGAACAAAACCTCCACTCTTTCAAATATTCTACAGATTTTTTTTT